>NW_024423675.1:13324196-13551944 GCF_017311325.1 Ursus maritimus
TAAAATGTCTATGCTACCTAGAGCAATCTACACATTTAATGCAATCCCTCTCAAAATACCATCAACTTTTTTCACAGAAATGGAACAAATAATCCTAAAATTTGTATGGAATGAGAAAAGACCCTGAATAGCCAGAAGAATGTTGAAAAAGAAAACCAAAGCTGCTGGCATCACAATTCCGGACTTCAAGCTCTATTACAAAGCTGTAATCATCAAGACAGTACAGTACTGGCACAAAAACAGACACATAGATTATTGAAACAGAATAGAGATCTCAGAAATGGATCCTCAATTCTAGGGTCAACTAATATTCAACAAAGCAGGAAAGAATGTCCAATGGAAAAAAGACAGTCTCTTCAACAAATGGTGTTGGGAAAATCAGACAACCACATGCAGAAGAATGAAACTGGAGCATTTCCTTACACCACACACAAAAATAGACTCAAAATGGATGAAAGCCATAAATGTGAGACAGGAATCCATCAAAATCCTTGAGGAGAACACAGACAGCAACCTCTTGGACCTCAGCCACAGCAACTTCTTCCTAGACACATCGCCAAAGGCAAGGGAAGCAAGGGCAAAATGAACTATTGGGACTTCATCAAGATAAAAAGCTTTTGCACAGCAAACAGTCAATAAAACCAAAAGAGAACTGACAGAATGGGTGAAGATATTTGCAAATGACATAATCAGATAAAGGGCTAGTATCCAAAATCTATAAAGAATTTCAACACCCAAAGAACAAAAATTCTAATCAAGAAATGGGCAGAAGACATGAAAAGACATTTCTGCAAAGAAGACCAAATGGCCAACAGACACATGAAAAAGTGCTCAACATCACTCAGCATCAGGGAAATACAAATTAAAACCACAATGAGATACCACCTCACAACAGTCAGAATGGCTAAAATTAACAAGTCAGGAAATAACAGATGGTGGTGAGGATGTGGAGAAAAGGGAACCCTCTTGCATTGTTGGTGAGAATGCAAGCTTGTGTAGCCACTCTGGAAAACAGTATGGAGGTTCCTCAAAAAGTTGAAAATAGAGCTACCCTATGACCCAGCACTATTGGGTATTTATCCCAAAGATACAAATGTAGTGATTTGAAGGGGCATATGCACCCTGGTGTTTATAGCAGCAATGTCCACAATAGCCAAAATATGAAAAGAGCCTGGATGCCCATCGACAGATGAATGGATAAAGAAGATGTGGTATATATATATATATATGGAATATTATGCAGCCATCAAAAATGAAATCTTGCCATTTGCAACAACATGGATGGAACTAGAGGGTATTATGCTAAGTGAAATAAGTCAATCAGAGAAAGACAATTATCATATGATCTCACTTATATGTGGCATTTGAGAAATAAGGCAGAGGATCATAGGGGAAGAGAGGAAAAAATGAAACAAGATGAAACCAGAGAGGGAGACAAACCATAAGAGCCTCTTAATCTCAGGAAACAAACTGAGGGTTGCCAGAGTGGTGGGGGTGGGAGGGATGGGGTGGCTGGGTAATGGACATTGAGGAGCGTATGTGCTATGGTGAGTGCTTTGGATTGTGTAAAACTGGTGAATCGCAGACCTGTATCTCTGAAACAAGTAATACATTATATGTTTATAAAAAATAAATTTTTTTAAAATCACAATTATTATCTAGGGATCTTGGAAGGCACTATAGTAGCTGGTTGGACATTTTCATTTAGTTTTTCAACTGTCAAAGTTGATGATCCAATGATGGATCTTTCTCTAGGGGAAAAAATGCATATTCTATTTCTAGTTAAGGATTGTAGCGACTTAGATATGCCTTTTTCTATGATTTTGAGGTATTTTAAGAATTGTACAAAGCTATATCTCCCAGTAATATTATAACCCAACAATTCTGTTTCATCTTGAGTGGTTTGGTCATTGGACAATTCTTCACGCATAAGTTTTGATGTTCCTTACAGTGAACTTGGCCTGTTTTCATGACTTCCGTATCATGGGAATGAGACTGGTAGTAAACAAGCTATAGTAATTTATTTTTATAATTGGGTATATATAATCCCATTATAGTAAAGTTTCTAGTATCATAAACTGAGTGGTTTAAGCAAAAGAAATTTGTCTCACAGCTCTGGAAGGTAGAAATCCAAGATCAAGGTGTTGGCAGAATCATGCTCCACTCTAAAGTCTCCCTGGAAGGATCAGTACCAGGCCTCTCTCCTAGTTTCTGGTAGTTGCCATGGCTTGTGACCTTATAACTCTTATTTTTACATGGTGTTTTTCCTGTGTGCATGTCTGTGTCCAAATTTCCTATTTTTTTTTAATTTTTTTTTCAAATTTCCTCTTTTTATATGAGTATCAGTCATACTGGATTAGGGGCCCACCCTATTCCACCACCATCATCTTAAGTAGTTGTATCTACAATGGTCCTATTACCAAATAAGGTCACATTCTAAGGTATTGGGGGTTACGACCTCCACATATGATTTTTTTTGGGGAATACAATCAATGTATATACCTGTATTCACACTTGCGACTTGATGTCCAATGCCTGAGGCAGAGGCCTCAGCTAAGGACAGCCAACTCTTCTGACATATGATTTCTGTGGCATGGCTGCGGAATACCATAAAAACTAAGGAAAGAGCCATAGAAGCAGATCCATCCACTGTCTTTAGCGTTTAGAAGAGGCCTTCAAACTTTTTATGTGATATCTGCTTAACAAATAAGATACATTGATTTGTGTCATTAGTGATATTATATTCCTATTTCTGTTTCTCTTTGAATTAAGCTATTTTTGAAGCAATTATACAGATCAGACTTTTATGATGAAAGATCAGTATCCATTGCTTATTTTTCAACATTTTCTATTGTCTCAATGAAATGAAGAAGATTAATTTATACCTTTAAAAGATTCTTCTGTAACAGAATAGTTTGCTTGGCCCAAACCCCTTATCCTTCCATGCAGTTATTATTATTAGCTGAAATCTCTTCTCCTGTCTTGTTTTCACAGCATGATGTAGCCTTGGTCCTTGACTATAAAGGTTTGATGAAAAACTGTAGAGGAAAAGGAATTTAGGAAAGTCCACATCCCAGATACAAAATGTCAACAAGTGTTTGTTCCTCTTGCTTTGGTTGTCATTTTTCAGGCAGTATGCTAAGTACTACTTACTGCTTATTTTCCTTTGATTTATTTTCCTATACAGTAGGCATTATTATCCCTCTTTATTCTCTTCATATAGTATTTAGAAATGACATTGTTTCTCTACTTATTCTTCTTTTCTTATAATTTTTTAAATATTCCCTTATTATTTATGTTGTTATTCTCTATCCTTTTCCTTCTTTTTCTCCTTTCAGACTTTTTTGAACTCTTCAGGTAAAACTGAACTCTGCTTTTGGTGACAATGTAACTTCATAGACGGGAATGATTACTCTCTCTGTTAGATCAAAACTAGAGGGCTCAGGTAAGCTATTTTCAGAAACCAGGCACAAACAGGATCTTTTGCTGTTTTAGGTCTGGCCCTCAGGCAGCCATGAAGTCACTAAAGGTCATTTCAACTGAAATAGAATCCTCTCTGGGGAGTCACTGCTCCTAACATTCAGTTAGGTTGTTCAGGGTGTCCACCCTGCAAAGAGAAGCTTGTATTGCTTCTGTGTAAAAACAGTGAAAGTAAATGAAAGCTGGTATACTTGAGGATTCTGTTTTTAAACAAAGACCAGTATAGACCTTTAGTTTTCTAGATAACAAGAACCATGTAATTTCTAATTTGATATGGCACCTAAACCATTGTATTGTGAGCCTTCTCTAAGGACCAGATCTAACAATTAACCATTGCTTCTTGAATTCACATCCTTCTGAACCATTTAACTCCTTATTCATGTGGACTCAGCAGAAATCTTTATTCAAGATCCTCCCTAGCTTATAAGTCTTGGTTTAAAAAACAAACAGAAACACTGAAGTGTTAGTAAAGATTTCCTGTAGTCATGAAGAAGTCATAAAGAATATCCTCACTCTCAAGAGGATATTACTAATGTGATCAAAGAGGCACATGGAGTAGTGGCACGTGTTTTCAAACCCTGCTCTTGGGAACACAATGGCCCCATGAAGATGCTTCAGATGGTGAAGCAGCAAATTATTTACTACCTAACAGTCAAAATTGTAATTTTCCAAGGTACTCACTCATCATTTTATCATTTTATATAATGATATATAAATATCCAATGTATGATATTATATTATATCTATGTATAAAATTTATCTTACATAAAATCCCATTATATAAAATGTCATTTGAAAAAAAATCAGGTAAGAATGTTTATATCATATAGATACCTTAGTATTTTTGGTTATTGATAACAAAAAGTAAGTAGGGGTGAGAAACAAGTGTTGTCTTCTAGACTTCTTTTTTTAAAAGAAAAGATTTGAACCCTATTCCTTCCCAACTAGATTGTGAGTTCCATGAAGCATTTTTTAAATGATTTTTATCACTTTATTTCTTTAGTATTTGCTGATTTGCCATAACTGGCACATTGTAGACAGTCCACAAATTCTTATTAAATGAGTAATCGAATGAATGGGTGAATGAGCCAATAAATAGGGAAATTAACCGTCTTATCTCTAAGACCCTCCAATACTCTGTTTTGTTATGCCAAACCAGCTTCCAACAATCTGACTTTGGACGAGATGGTTGACATGGAAATGAAAGAGTTACATTAGAAATGGGCTGAGTATAGCTTTCCCCTTCTTTGTTAGGAAGTTAGAAGTTCTATTCTTGTTCTGCCCTGATTCTGAGCAGCAATGACCTAGTATACATGGGGTAGCAAGTAGGCCAGCAGATACTACCCTTTCATCTTGAGTCATAAAAGTTGGCATTTTGGATTTTTGACATTTAGCTAAGTCTTTGTGACAGCACTCTGCTAGCTTCCTACATGACATGTGGGATGAAATCCGGTATAGCAAATTTCCATATGATTTCTTGCTGCATGTGATATGCAATAATAGATTGGATGAGTAAATTTCTTTTTTTTTTTTTCACTATACATAGATGCAAAACTACAAATGGAGAAATAAAGAATGACACAATCATGCAACTTCCAAAGAGATATGTATTATATCAAGAGCCAGGTCAAAAATATAAGGAGACATATTTATATAATGTATTTTAATGTATCTTCCATAATTTTTGGCTGGTAGCATGAGGGCTTAGAAATATATATGTAACATATGATAATATTATGAAAAATTTAACTTTCTGTTTCAATTCAACTATTTAACATAGCACTATGTATACAACAGATATTAAAAATGGGGCAAGAGTGTTGTATGGGTGGCTCAATTGGTTAAGTATCCAACTCTTGATTTCAGCTCAGGTCATAATCTCAGGGTTGTGAGATTGAGCCCCACACAGTGCTCCACACTGTGTGTGGAGCCTGCTTAAGATTCTCCCTTTCCCTCTGCTCACCCCTGCCCCACTAAACAATGAGGCAAGATAAGGACCTTGACTTCAAGAAGTCCATAGTGGAGTTCTTGATAAGAACACAAATAATTGTAATTAAGACCAAGTAAATAAGAAAAGTACAAATAATTTAAATGGAATTTAAAGAGCAGAAACTAGTTCATGTGATTGAGACTAATGAAAAAGATGGAATTTAAGATGGACATGAAGAGATATGATTTTATTTGGTAGGGATAAAGGTACTGGAGAAGGAAGACCATGGGACCATGTAAAGTGGTCTATATTTTGGAATAGCAAATAGTTAAATGCATCTGGATCCTAAGGTACACTTGGAGAAGTAGTGGGAAATGAAGTTAAGAAAGACACGGTGGTCTTACTGCAGAAGGGCCTAAATATTAGATGAAGTACCCAGACTCATTTGATTGGAAATGTGGTACCCCTGGAAGATTTTGAGGGGAAGATGAGTAGGTTTGGCACAATGGTTTAAGAAGAAATTAGGCAGAGAGAGATAAGAGAGAAGATGAGTCTGAAATTATTACCACTTTCTAGTGGCTAGATTATTGAGAGGGGATTGGAGAAGTGTTAGCCAGGGTTTAGATGGGAAACAAATGGCACATTCAATTTGGATAATTTGAAGAGAGTTTAATAAAGGGACCATTTTCAAGGCTGTGAATAGTTGTGGGGGGTGGAAATCATAAGGGATACATAATACAGTTATTTGGGACTTATTAGAACTAGGACCATCATCACCCCTAGGTCTAAAATGATGTGGGGCAGAGAGAATCAGATCTCAGGGGAGAATTGTATGGATCAGAGAGTTTTTAGTAGAGAGTGAGAGCCAGTCCATAACAACCCCAAGGAAAATATTGTAGCCTTATTCTTCTCCTTCCTTCTGTTTTTTTGCTGAGGCCTCTATTGGCCAAGCACAACCAGAAGCCAGAGGTCAAGAGAGCTTTTCAGATTATCCATTTAGGTCTGCTTCCCAGGGCACACAGCAGGGTGGAGAGTGATCTGGACGGCAAATGAAAGATATCCTGTACAGTTATGGACCATTGCAGGGTACTTTAGGTGAGATGCCACTCAGAAAGCTGGAAATGGAGTGCTGTGGGAATGTTGAACTAAAGATGAAGAATTTTGAACTGCTGAAGTTATGTGAATAGATGAGATCATGGGGAAAATACATATATAGAGAGAAAAAAAGGAGTAAATTTACAGGATAGAACTTTCAGGAAAAGCTATATGTAGAAGACAGGAGAACAAAGAGGAGATATCAAAGAAGATAAGGAGGAATGGAAGGAAGCAAAACCAGGAGCAAAGAATGATGGAGATGAAGGAAAGACCCAGCATCAGGAAGGAGAAGGAGGCAGAGAAGAAGTCCCAGGCAAAACACAGTTTTAAGAAGGGTTGACTAGACTGTCACTGGCTCTTTGACAATCTAGGATAAATAGTTGGTTTTATCAATATCAATGTGGCCCTCTGTTATGGTTGTGTTTTGGGGAAATAGGAAAGAGAATGCAGTTATAGTGAAGGAGTTGAGGCCAGGAACAAAGAATCACATCCTTACTTTTCCATATAGTTCATTTTTTTTCTGCTGGTCCTCTTGCTTTTCCTCTTCTTCCTGGTTTGCATTTATTAACATCTATAAAATACTAGGCACTTTAGCTACCTACAGCATTCCATTTCAAAACAACCCAGGATGGTAGATATTCATCTTATGTGGAAGAAAGTTTGGTCATGCATTTAGTAAGGATCAGGCTCATTTTCAAAACTAGAACTCTTAAACTCCAAAGCTGCTTACTCTTTTTACATTATTTGGCACATAGTAGTTATCATCTAGTTGAAGAAGGAATAAATGAAGTGTGGCATAGAATACTGCTTAAGTGACCAGCAGCCTGGGTTCCAGTGCTAGCCTTGCTATCAATACAATGTGAATTTTCTATTAAAAGAACTTGCTTTTAACTGTTCTGAGAATAATTACATCATGAAAACACTTTCCTTAAATAAAGTTACTATATTAGATGAATCATGAATATTTTCCATATGCAAATTTTGGAATTAAATGAAATATCTTCTTTGTAAGGTCCTTAGAGTAAAATATTTTTATCATGTCGTTGTTACTGATTTTGCCCCAAGGAAATGGATGACATAATTCTTGATGCTTTATGATGTGCCATGTTCATTGTTCAGTTTACAGTATATAAATCAAGATATTGCCAATTACTCACAATGTGATCATAGTAAGTTGTGAAATCAATGACATCTAAGAGTTCAGGCCAGAAGATAAATCAGAATCCTGTGCAAATAAGGAATGATTGGAGCCTTCTGATCTATGCCCTTCCCCAAAGGAAAAATGAAAGCACCCACAGTTCATCTTCGTTGTGGCTGAAAAATCAGAACTGAGCAATCTGGTCTGTTCTTGAAATGTTTGCCTTAAATAGGAAGTGTCCGTATTTTTTTTAGTATCCCCGCCAACACAAATAACACTTAGTCTTCCATTCATGAACTTTTGCTATACTGTTAAGAGAATACCATCTGTTTACCATGTAACATTTAGTAATGATTTTATGATTTTTTGTAGCAAATGCATTGAAATTCCAGAAATTATTGGATAAGTATCTTTGTCATCTTTTAAAACTTTCAATTCAGCTAGTACACAGATTTCCTCATTTTCTTCTCTCTTTACTGTGTTTCTCTTTAGAAATTCCTCCAGTTCTGTGTAGTTCTACATAGTGCTGTCCTTAGAGTACTTGAGACATATTGTAGATAATTAACATCTGCTCACACTTGTAGAGAAGTGACACATTTTATTTTCCTCCCAGCACAATCAGAAAAGTGACACCCAGAAATGTTAATTGATTTACCATTGAGATAAGTGTGGAATTAGCAGGGCCATAGAATGACCCAGTCCAAATAACAAGTCCAGTGTCTGCAATTCACCAATGAGGCGGACTGTGTTCAGAGTACTGAAATAAAATAATCTCCACACCCACCTTTGCACATACCGATTCATATGTGTGTTAAAATTGGTGTGGCTGTAGAGTGGAAAGGCCTAAGGTCTTTTAGATCCCTAATCTTACCTTGGTGTTTGTTTACAAACACTAAGAGATTTTAATTTTCCTCTGTTTCTTCTATTGCAAATCTCTTATTAACTTCTAAGAAGTTTCTTCAGGGGAAGAATGAAGTCGTTCTTACATATTGTTAGAAATTAAGAAATCAGTATTACTTTAGAACTTTTTGTCTCTGATGCGTTTTGAGGGAAGTGTTAAGAGTCAAGTGAAAGTGAATTTTTCAACCAAATAATGGTCATATATGATTGAAAAATGAAAATACAAAGAAAGTCTGAAAGATTAGAGCAAATTTAATGGAATATTAAAATATCAAGGGAAGAAGCAATTTATGTCTCTTTCGAAGTAGTAGATCCTATATTCATTTCATGACAAAGGAATGCATGGATTTGATCAAAGGTGTTAATTTTAAAAGTTTTACAATATATAAAATGTTGTTTACTTTCTCCTGACTTCATAGTCTTCTAAATTATCCACATGGATACCTTCTGTAATCAGTCAACTTATTTATTCAATAAAAATAATTTTTAAAGCGTTATTGTTGGGATCTTTCATCTTCAGTGAGAATCTATACTATGATTATTTAATATAGTACCCAACACAGAAATGGTGAACTTGATAGTTATTTGGGATCCAGACAAAAGAAGATATCCAATCCTAAAAATGGAAAATGAATTGTAAGGTGAACGTAGTGATATCACTGCTATTTCTGGACAAGTCAACATCATTTTCTTAATATATCAAGTTTGTTATAATCATATAAGTAAATTGAATTAAAAAGTGAATGGTTTCTCTCAGCTGTTATGCATTATCTGGAAATAATGACAATTATATGTTTGAAGCTGTTGTCTGATATATTAAACAACTATAGTGTCTTCTATGTCCACTCACTATGTTAAGCACTGGGGTTCAATAATGGTACTAGCCCTCATGAACTAACAATCTCTGGAGCTTTGTGGAAAAGATATAATATAAAATAAGTTTTGATACAAAGGAGATGAATTGTAAAAGAAATGGGGAATAAAAAGAGATATTTATAGTTTTACCTTAAAAGTTCCCCCCGACACTTTAAGAGAAAGTTTATTTGGATTTCCATCTTCTTAAGTTTTATGGTTCTTGCAGTGGAATAATTTTGAGGTAATGACATTTAATTTGGGGTTGAAAGAGTCTGAAAGTACCCTTTTCACATGTTCCTTCTGCGTGATTTCTGCAATAGCAATGCTTGCCTCTTTGACCTCAGGATCAGGGGAGGGAATGTGAGTGAACACACTGTAAAAGCACTATCCACCTAGGTTACTGACATTCCATTCCAGAGTTAGTGAGCCAACCTAAAGCACATCTACTATAACTAAGGTTTACATTTGTGGATAGGATTAAGATGGCAAGGGAAGAAAAAAAATGTCATAGTTTGGAACTCTAAGGGTCTTTAAAGTTTTTCTGTTTTGGGTTTTTTTTTTTTTTAATTATTTTTATGTATGAGAGCAACATGTTTCTGGTCAGA
This sequence comes from Ursus maritimus, assembly GCF_017311325.1. Lineage (NCBI taxonomy): Eukaryota > Metazoa > Chordata > Mammalia > Carnivora > Ursidae > Ursus > Ursus maritimus. The sequence goes on from NW_024423675.1 coordinate 13,334,200, forward strand.
GCTAATTAAATGGTGGTTGAACCGGGGTGTTGGCATTAAGAATGGGAATTCACTGCCTATTCTGGGACTGTGCCTCCCTTTACAATGATTGGCAAAAGCATCTTGAGAAAAGAAGTTTTAAATACGTAGGGACATGGATGGAGCCCAGTGTTCCTTTCTACCATCCTTCCATGGAATATCTCCTCTTACTGCATCTTCACCTCTCAGAGACAGTGGTTTTTTTTAATTGATATGTAATTGACATGTAACATTATATTAATTTCAGGTGTATAACAATGATTTGATATTTGGATATATTGCAAAGTGATCACCACAAGAAATCTAGTTAGAATTTAGCACCATACTTGGTTAGGAGAAATTTTTTCCTTGTATTGAGAACTTTTAAGATCTCCTCTCTTATCAACTTGCAGTCATGCAATATGGTATTATTAATTATAGTCACCATGCTGCACATTATACCCCCATGACTTATTTATTTCATAACTGAAACTGTACCTTATTACCCTCTTCACCTATTTTGCTCACCTTACACTGTCCCTCACCCCTGCCTCTCACAACAACCAATCTGTTCTCTGTCTCTATGAGCTAGGTTTTTGTCTTATTTTTTATTTAATTTTTTTAGGTTTTTGTTTGAGATTTCACATTTAAGTGATATCATGAATTGTCTTTCTCTGTCTTATTTCACTTAGCATAATGCCCTCAAGGTCCATCCATGTTGTCACAAATGGCAAGATTTTATTCTTTTTAATGGCTGAATAGTATTCCATTGTATGCATATACAACTTCTTTATCCATTTATCTATTGATGGACACTTAGGTTATTCCATATATTGGCTATTGTGAATAATGTTGCAATGAACATGAGAGTGCAGACATCTCTTCAAGGTCCTGATTTCATTTCCTTTGGATATATACCAAGAAGTGGGATTTAGGTCATATGGTAGTTCTATTTTTAAATTTTTTGAGGAATCTCCACACTGTTTTCCCATGGAAACATCAGTTTGGATTCCCACCAACAGTGCATGAAGGTTCCCTTTTCTCCACATCCTTGCCAACACTTGTTATCACCTGTCTTTTTCATAATAGCCATTCTAACAGGTGATATCTCATCGTGGTTTTGATTTGCATTTCCCTGATGATGAATGATATTGATCATCTTTTCAAATACCTATTGGCTATCTGTATATTTCTTTGGAAAAATATCTATTCAAATTTTAAATATCTTCTTCAGATAAATATCTTCAAATCTGCACATTTTTAAATTATTTGTGGGACTTTTGGTATTGAGTTGTAGGAATCCTTTTTATATTTTGGATATTAATCCCTTATCAGATACGTGATTTGCAAATATTTTATTCCATTCAGTAGATTGCCTTTTCATTTTGTCGATGGTTTTGTGTGCTATGCAAAAGTTCTTACTTTTGAAGTATAGAATAACAGACACTGACCTGGGAGGAGAGAAAGGGTCATATCTTAGTTACAAATCACTGTGGAACCTTAGGCTTGTGTCTAAATTCCATTGGGCTTCAATTTTTCCAAATCTGTAAAATAAGAGCTTGAATCGGAAGATTTCTAATATACTATTGAACTTTAAAATACCATATTGGGCTATATTTTTACTTGGAGGCAGTGATATTAGACATTTTGATGATACAAAAACACTATTGTCTCATGCCTAAAAAGAATCAGCAATACAGTCGGGGGGGGGCGGGGCTTGATTAGATTCAGGAGTTACTTTGGTCTTGGGAAAGTTGTTTAAACATCTTCTGTGAAGAAAGTTAACACAAATGCTGGTAGCCTAGGATTTTTAGTACTTAAGTATATGACTACTTCTGAGAGAAGTGAAAATATTCTTTCAAGTGGGATTCCGGGGACAGCATGAATTAAAGTTACTTTCATAGAACAAAGCTTCAACAGATAAAAAAAATTCTGTTCCTGTTAACACTGAACCAGTCCCTGACAGTATTTCCTGTCTGCATGTTTTATCTTCCCTAGCAGAAGTGTAAACTCCTGGAAAGCCAAGATAGAATCAAACACAACTTTGTATTCTCTACATTGAATACATTCTCTATTGCCTTTCAAATAATACATGCTCAATAAATGCATTGACTAAATGGGGCTAATAAAGTGAATAGGTGTTGAGATATAACATTAGGAAGAACTGTGGGGTAGTAAGGTCAAATGTAAACTGATATCCATTGGCTCAGTCTGTCTACTCCTAAGATCATCAGCGTTTTAAATCTGATTTTGAAATTTGGAAAAGGTGAAGAGAAAAAGGGGAATGATTTCAACTTTGAGGGAATAGGTCTTATGAGAAAAAAGTTCAAGGTGGTAGTTTTACTCACCTAAGAAAGAATAGATTATATGAAGAGTAAGGATAGACTACATTCAATTATATATAGAGGTGTGCTATTATCACCTTCTTTCATAAGGTGGACAAAGCTAAGATTTCGTTTAAATATTCAAATCTTTCTAAAGTTAATTTTTGGAAATATTTGAATTTCATATCCTATATTAACTAGATTAGTCTGAAATCTCTATAAAATCACCTGCTTTCAGTTTATAGCATGGTTTTATATACATAATTTCATTTGTTCTTATTTGATTCTCATAAGTATCCAGAGAGGCAAGTAGATTAGATATTCTTTTCATTTCAGGGAAAATAAATCTGCAGAGAAATTTAACACTTTTCCCAGGGACTCATAACCATAAGTGTTAGTTGAAATCAGAACACAGGCTTTCTAACTTCTATCATAGTGTCCTTTACTTAGGCCATCCTACCTCAAAGGTAGAAATGGAGTCACTTCCTAAAAATTCTATGTTCTCAAATAATATGTAACGCCCCCTCAACCACAATTAAATATTGGCCTTTTGGATCACATCTAGTTATTATTAATAATACTTTATTTTGTATAGATACACTAAATGTATAAAACAAATTTAAAGTCTTAATTATGAGATTTCTTAATCTAAATGTATTTCCCTAGGATTCACCTGATTCTGAATTTTCAAAGATAAAGTTGTGACAGCAGTCCACATTGCTATGCTGATGGGTTAATTTTCTCCTTTCCTCATTCAAATGCTTTAAGTTTGTCAAGAAAAGGCACTTTCTCTCTCTGGTTTGCCTCCTTACTTCAAAAGAGGAGGCAGGAGCCCATTGAGAGAGGTGGCTTGGGTACACAGCATGAGCTGTCCAAGCTGGCTTGAAGCAGTAACACAGGCAAAAAGAAAAACAGAATTTCAATTGCCAGCATGAACCCCAAAATGGAATTAATAAGAAACAGGTAAAAACTATACACTGTAATTATATTCTGTCAAAGGGATCTCTAGCAGACTTTTTCTGAAGTTACTATCAAAAGAGAGGGAAATGGCTAGAAGTGTAATTTTCTCCTGTATCATTTTGCCACTTTAGTGATTAGAAGACATTAAGTGAGTGCACAAAGGAAATTACCTACTGGGTCAATGAAAACCAACTTCTGTCCACAAAAGAGAAGTGATGTAGATGGACTGTCTCCCTTTTTAATTAAGAAATAATCTTTAAGGAGCATATTACTAAAATAATTCACATATTTGCACAAGCGAAAAATTCAATGAATGTTCATGTTCCTCTTCCAATGTATAAGGCACTGACTGGGTGTCCCAGTTCATCAAAGAGTTTGTAGTCTAGTGAGGCTTGCACATAATAAATAGCTATAATGGACGATGGAAAATGACAACCTTCATTCTAGAGATAGAGAAAAGAAAGGTTGGGGATTCAGAAGCAAGAGCGATGATTTCTAGTTGGAAGAAATCAAAGAGAGCTTCTTGAAAGAGTTAGATTTTGGCTAAATTTGGAAGATCATAAAGATTTTGATGTGTGAAAATAGTGGAGGCATTACTAAAATATTCTATGTGGAGAAAACTCTATGAAAAAAGGATCCAGTATGTGGCCAAAAAATATATATATATATAGAAGAATCACAGATTATACACAGCTCAGTTTAATCAGAGCATAGGGTATATGAACATTAGTGGAAAAGTATGATTGGAAGGGTTGGCTGGAGGCTAAAAGGAATTTTGATTTTATTCTGTTCATGGTGGGAAACCACTCAATGTTCTTGAACTGGGAATGAAATAATCAGAGCTGTGGTTCTGGAAGATTAGTCTGGTACTGAGTTATAAGGTGTGCTAGAGGGAAAAGAAACTGGGAGGTGGAAAGGGATTCTAGTTTCCTGCAGTAGCCCAGGAAAGTGATGGTGCAAGTGTGACTTTGAAGAAGCAGTAGGACTGGAAAGAAGTGGATGAATAAATTATGCTGTGCATTCATTCAGTTAATAGGTATTGGATACCCTGGATTCTGCTGGGTTGTGAAGTAATACTGCTGAGCACGATAGAAATAGTCTTTACCTGCGTAAAATTTACAGTATTAGTAGCAGGCAGGAAACTATTCACATAATCTCAAAATCATGTAAATGCAAACACAGAATGGCTATGAAGAGAATATACTTGGTTCTAGAAGAGCATGTAGTGGAAGATCTGACCCAAACTTGAGGAGGCAGGGAAGGGATCTCAGAAGAAGGTTTATTTGATATGAAATCAGGATACGTAAGGATTAAATATTAAAAAGGGAGAGAGATGGAGGAGCATTCGAGGCAGAAGGACCAGATATTCAAAACCCTTGAGGTGTGAGAGAACTTGATGTTAGGCTCAAGCAACTGGAAAGAGACCAGTGAAGTTGAGACAGAGGAAAAAAGAGAGAGAGCAATGTGAAATGAGACTGAGACCATAAGAAGGGGCAAGAGCACTCAAGGTCTTCTGGGTCACTGTAAGCCTTTGTACTTCATCTAATATGCATGGATTTAAAACAGTGGAGATATAGTTACTTACAAGTTAGTAGAATACTCTGACAGATGCATGGAAAATGATTTTGAGATGGGCAAAATGGATCTGTGAGGCTGATACATAGTCCAGGTATGAGATGATAGTAGCTTGGGCTAAGTTGGTTTCAGAGGAGGAGAGAGAAGTAAATTATATAAGACTGATTAATAGACTACATGTGGGTTGAAGAGTGAGAATTTGTTGTTGTTGGTGGTGGTGGCTTATAAAGCTATTCAAAAAATTAAGGGGAAAACTATGGTTTTATAATTTTGAGAAAACTGAATTTAAATTACCTCTGAGACATGTAAGTGAAGAAATCTGGTAGTCCTCTGGGTATACAGACCTAGAGCTGCAGGTAATTTGGGAATCATCAGATGGATTATAACATTGGTAAGATGAAATCACCAGGGAGATAAATAAATGTATAATGTATAGCATGGAAGAAAAGAGGCACTAAGTCTGGCACTTGAAGATATCTATTCCATGTTTAGTGGCCAAGTAGAGGAGAGTAAGACAGTAAAGAAGATAGAGAAAGAAGGGCCAGAGATTTGGGAGGAAAACTAAATGAGGGGCATCATGGAAGTAAATGAAAGAGAATGTTTCAGAAAGGAAGGGGTGATTCCCTGTGACAAACACTATTGTGTGATCAGAGAAGAGGAGTACTGAACATATCCATAGGATTTAGGATCAGATTAGAGAAGTTTGAGGAGAAAGAAGAGTAGGCAGTGAGCATAGAAAACCCTTAGAAGTTTGAGTATGAAGGAGACGAGATAGGTAGCTAGAAAAAAAAGTGGAATAAAGAGATTTTTTTAAAATGGAGTTACTTGGGGCGCCTGGGTGACTTAGTCATTAAGTGTCTGCCTTCGGCTCAGGTCATAATCCCAGGGACCTGGGATCGAGCCCACATCGGGCTCCCTCCTCAGCGGGAAGTCTGCTTCTCCCTCTCCCACTCCCCCTGCTTGTGTTCCCTCTCTCTCTGTGTCTCTTTCTGTCAAATAAATAAAATCTTTAAAAATAATAATAATAAAAGATGGAGTTACTTCCTTCAGAAAATAATTTGTCACTTTGTGAAAAATATTAAATGTATGAGACTGTCTAAACATAGAAATAAGTAAAATCTTGTAAAAGCAAAGTAAGTAAATATTTGTGAGGACTATTTTAGTTAGAATCATTGAAGATTAGGGACTCCAGGGTGGCTCAGTCAGTTAAGCATCTGCCTTCAGCTCAGGTCATGATCCCAGGGTCCTGGGATTGAGCCCTATGTCTTTGGACTTCCTGCTCAGCAGGGAGTCTGCTTCTCTGTCTGCCTGCCACTCTCCTTGCTTGTGCTCTCTCTCTCTCTGACAAATAAATAAATAAAATCTTTAAAAGAAAGAATCATTGAAGATTAAATTTTATTTGGGACTCCCTGGAAGCCAAGGGAAATAGGGAAAGAATGAGTGTCATATAAATTCATTATCTGATAGCAATAATAAAAATAGATGATATTAATGAGTGATTTCTATTATACATGTAGTGTCTCATTTAGTCTTCATTAAAGCCCATGAAGTAGTTACTACTCTAACATTTATTTTTCACATGAGGATACCTGGGCTAAAGAGGGTAAGGAGCTGAGCTAGGATCACAGAGGTGATGACTGGCAGAGGGCTGCTTAGACTTCAGCACTCTGACCCAGAGCCACACTCTTTCACAACTAAGGTATGCGGCTTTCCTTTATAGAGACTCTTCAGAGAAGACAAAGTTTCTTTTGGTACCAAACTCTAAAATGAATTGGTCACATGGGATCTTGTGTTGGGGGCATTGCACAACATGCTGGGAAATGTCTATGTGCTTAAAGCAGGTGTAGTAACCATTGATGTTTTTGTTACCAATGAACATTCAGGGAGGTGTGAATATTGAATACCTATTTCTTGGTTCATGCCTGCTGCATATCCTAACAGCTGCAGCAGCCCTTTGTCCTGCTGAGGGAATTTACCCAGGTTCTGCTTCCTGTCCTCAATTTTGAAAGCTCTCACTTACCTGCTTGTAGGATTTTCATTCTTGTCTCCTATAAATGCTTCCCTTCTGCTGAGCTTCTTAGAATTGTTTACTTACTGAGATGGTCAGAATTTCTTTTTTTTTTTTAATCAGAAAAGTAATATTTGTTCATTATATAAAATTTGGAGAAGTCAGAGAAATATAAAGAAGAAATCAAAGATCACTTTTAATCCCTTCACCCCTATATAACCACTGGAAACATTAAAAATCCTCAGGGCGTTTGTTCTATGGATTTACATATGTTTATCAAGTATCTTTTGATTTAGGTTCTGTGTTAGATACTTTGTATCAATATTCATACAGGTGAAGTAATACTGTAAACAATGTTTTATAAAATGCTCTCCTTGCTTACACATTTTGAAAAATTTCTCATGGCATTTAATATTTCTCTTTGAAACAGCTTAATTGTATTTCATCAGAAGGGTGAACATTCTATGTTTACTCAAATCTACATCGTTGGGTACCCAGGTTTTCTTCTCATTGTTTTGGCAACTGTAGGTAAACCTGCTATGAACATTGTGCATAAATTTCTGTGCGTGGGTCTGGCTTTTTTCCTTAGGCAAATTCCTAGAAGGTAAATTGCTGTGTTAAACAGAATTTTAAAGATCTGATTATTTAGAAAAATTGGCTTTTCTCCAGGGTACTGTGTCTTATTATTTTTTTTCTAAACCACTTTTTTGAGGGGTGGTTGTACATATTTAATATATGCTACTAGATGAGTTTGAAGATAAGTATACAACCATGAAACTGTCACTATAATCATGGCTACAAACCTACCACCTCCAAAAGTGTGTATTTAATTATGTTGGTTTGTTTATCTATTTATCTGTTTATTTATATCCATTCTTTTCTTTTGTGGGAAGATCACAGCATAAGATTTTCCTCTCTTAGTAAAATTTTAAGTGTACAGTACAGTATTTTTAATGATAAGCCCTTTGTTGTACAGAGCTTACTCATCTTGCATAACTAAAACTTTGTAGGGGATGCTGTGTCTTATATTAAATGTGAATGCATATAGTAAATAACCCAGTGCCTGACATTCAGTGGTTTCTCAATAAATGATCACTGCTATTACTCAAGATAAGCAAACCACAATTTGTCCTTGAGCTTAATTATAAGGAATATTGTTATCAAATAGGAATATTTTCTTTAGAAAAGTAACCTTTTCACTACCTAATTTTCTTACACAATTTCTGTATTTCTTCATGGTATTCCCATATGATAATGATAATAATAAACACTTTTTAGAGCAGGCACTGAATTAAGAATTTTTTGTGTTGCATATCACTAATCTTCATATGCATGGGCACTGTTATACCCATTTTACAGATGAAAAATTGAGACTGGAAGGGATTATGTGATATACCCAAAGCTACATAGAGTTTAAGTGGCAGAGCCAGGCTTCAAGGCAGGTATCCTGATGCCAGAGTCTGCACACTTCACCATGACTAATAAGAGAGAGGAAAATAATGTCCATGAATGAAAATGACCTGTGATTCTATTTCTGTTGCTAAACCTAATGACCTCGTCAGGCAGTAACAGTTTATCCATAGTAGGCCAACCAATACTTTTTCTGTATTTTTTCTCCCCCTCTTTTTGTTTTTTTTTCGATTTCTATTTTATTTTTTATTAAGCCCACCCCCAGGTTGCTCAGGTTTTTTCTCCATTACTGCCACCAAAATGGACTTTTATGAAGGGTCACATAAATCGTTTAAGGTTTCTCAAGATTTGCAGCTGTATTTTAATAGGAGCCAGCATTTTAATTCAAATTTGTGTAAGTCAAATGATGGTATTTTAAACTGTAGATAGCTAGTAGGGTAAGCAAATTTGTGGGGGCAGGGGAATCTTTCTGAAAGGACACAGGGTAGGCAGCCATGCATATCACTTACTCGGAACACCAGCCTCTAACTTTGGCCTCTTATTTCTTTCTCTCTTTCCCTTCTTACCTAACTTCTTTCCTCAGCTATTTCTTGAGAGCAGTTTAGGAAAGTAATAAAAATGAATGCATCAATGCTTTGGGAAACAAGCAAAATGATTGAAAAGTGATGTTTATATTCATTACTTTATTTTTCTTCAAGCTTTTGGTTTTGAGCTTCAGGACCTTTGGTCTACAGGAAGAGCATTATGCTGGCTAGTTCAAGTGAGGAATAATGGAGACAGACAAAAACTGAAGGGCAGGGGTGAAGCAGCTACAAATATTAAGAACCTTCACAGTGTTTGTTTTAACCCTCTGAGGCTCAGTGGCAACTATCCTGAATGGAAGGATCTCCATGAATTAAAGGAGATTTTTAAAAGATGATGGATGTGCAAGATTGCCTCCCTTCTGCCCATTACGAAACTGGCTGGCCCTAAAGTTTTTGCCATGGTTATTAGTTTGCGGAGAGAAAAATATGTGTAGGGTAGAAATTATTTAAGGACATTATCTTTCCTGATTTTTACATTTCCTTTTCCAGAGTAGGGGAGGATAGTTTTATGAGGTTGTAAGGTACGCAAGTGAGTACATTGTAGGTGGTATTTATATACAGTGGCCCTGGTAATGTCAAGAAACCACCAAGGATTATCCAAACCCACTTTTGACTTCTACTATAATCAACCACCTAACCAACCTAACAACCCAAGGTACTCCACTGGACAGTATGGGGAAGTTGACAATTTTTAAATGTTATCAGTAAAGGTTTTGACCCCCAAATTATAGACAAATTATTACTAGTTTACTCTGCAGTTGTTAGCGTAGGCTCTGCAATATCATGAATATCATGACCTCATGAGCTAAGGCCACACCAGAGTTTACCTGGTATACCTTAAGGATTCACTATTTTCTGGCTGTGTTTTGAGATCATAGATCTAACCAACTGAGCTAATAAGTTCAGATATATCATGATTTTTCAATGAAGAGAAGTGGTTGGTAGAGAGAGAGAATTAAATTCTTGTTTCTGTTCTTTCCAAGACTGTTATGTTCCACTTCCTGCTCAATTTTGTACCTTAGTTTGTGAAATGTAATAGGAGGGGTGGAGGTAGAATAAGTGGATTCCTTCCTTCAGCTCCATAACAGATGCACCAAAAGGAAGTAAAGTTCTTTCATTCCAACTCTATAATGTTTAGACTCCCATTTTGAAAACTGTATTCACATTTGAACAATTTAAATCAAAAGAAAGAAAGAAGCGATAGACATCCCTGAAATGTGGATAGGAAAAGTCTGCTTTGATAGCCCGTATAAATGATCTCCTCGTTTGGTTTCCAAGCAGCCTGTAAAGTCTACCTCGTCCACACCTTTTCCACCTCCCAAACCTGTAATTCTAGCTGCCCTAAAGAAGCATACCATTCTTAATCTCACGATCACAATTACGGTGGTATTGGAATCAGGCCACACAAAATTGTAAGGTCAAATATGAAACTTAGATTAAAGAAATCTTTTCAATTCTCTGATATGGCTTTGGTGAGTAGACCTGGAAAATTTGTGAGGAATTCTGAAGACAACTGAGGGAAACAAAGTTTCTAGGATAAAGTATTTGTATGCCCCCCCCCCCAAATGTAGACAAAAAAAAGGGTGCAAAATGGTGTAGAAACACAGCTCTTCCAAGTTCAGTTAGGCTGTTTGGGCCTCTTCTGTTGATGCCCGTACAGAGCCTCAAGCTTGGATGTGCCCATCCATGTTCTAGTCTGGACACGTGGAAATGTTTGTAAATTCTTGCCAAGCAAAGGCAGGAGAAGGGAGCCATCTGGTGTGGGAGGTATGTGCTGGTTAACCGTATCAGGAAGCAGGTGGCTAAGCTGCAGGAGGTTTGCAGGCTGACAACTAGAGACAGGGAAGACTTTGTCAGTACAATGGACACCGAGACATCAAAGTAAGAGAAAGGAGCTTACAAACTAGGAGAAAGAACTTCAGTAGGAGAAACCGCTTTTTGCTCTGCTTACATTTTGGCTCTCATTCAATTCCATTCCACAAACATTTATTGAGTGCCACCACAGGTAAGACACTATGCCTTTTGGGAAATAAATAAGAAGAAATGTCATGGAGAAGGAAGAGTAATTCTTTAGAGGAGAAACAGATCTAGAGGGCATGATGCCTCATAACCCCCTAAATGCCTGTGAGACCATGGCAGGCACTGTGCAGACTATCCCAAAGCTGCATTCCTTCTCCTTTAGGAAGTGGCAGTGTGAAATACAAAGCTAAATACAACTCGACCTAGGTTTGTTTTACAAAGAGGGATAATCCCTGTATCTTAAACACATATGTATTCTCTCAGGTGTGAACTTAATCTCTCTCTCTCTCTCTCTCTCTCTCTCTCACACACACACACCCCCCTTCTCAAATACAGTTTATATTAACCATTTAAAATTTTGTTACTCTAGGTTTGTGTAAGGTTGGTGCCAAGTAAAAATGGGTAAGGAAACGGTTACAAAAATAAGCACAGAACAAATACGGAAAACTTATGTTTATAACTTTTTTATGTGTTATAAATAAATATAGCATGTTCATAAAATAAATAATAAACAGATTACTTTATAATAAATATATTTGTAATAAAAATTATAATTGAAATGGTCAGTCTCTTCATTAAATAAATGAAGAAGTAAAAATTCAGAGAATTAAATGACTTATCCAAGGTCATACGAAGTAAACTTGGGGACAAAATCAGTTCACATGCCTTATAATCTAGAGGTTACAAAAATGGCAGCATGTTACTTTTTGAATATGAGAAACAAAATGCATTTTTTTGGAAAGTGTGGGTATTCTTGCCTTGCATTGTTGCCCTTCTGCTATATACATGCTTTAATAAATTAATCTTTATTTTTGAAAACATGTGCAGCCTTTAGTCAATAGTCATTTGATGAAGCTTCAGCATTTTGTTTCTTTATTCTTTCACATTCTACTAACAGATTAAGTTCTTTTGTTTATTTTCTAAATTAGCTATCTATTCACAGCTCAACTTCCTGGAAGTACATTTTGGTTGCAGCTGGAATACTAGGATCATTGCAGGTTAATGTGAAAATACCTTTTGATAGATTATCTTTGCACAATACTCTGCCAAAATGCCTTGGCCCCAAATCACTTAATTTCTAGGCTACCCCATATAATGAATGATACTGTCATGGGAAGTGCCACTTCAAAGGAAATCAGAAAGAACCAGAACGTTCTTGAGTATGTTTCCCAGTAAAGTGATATAATCTCTCTTTAAATCTAGAATTCTGTAGTGTAGAATCTTCAAAAAAATATTTTGATAATTTATGTATGGTGAGCTGCAGGGAGATATCAGAAAGAATATACATGATATGATGGAGAAAATGTTAATACTTGGTTTTGAGGACAATTGTGAAAAATATTTTTTTTTCTTACAACAGTAAAGTTTTAGCAGAAAAAATATGACAAAACTAGGAGATGTAATCAATGTTTTAGGTAAGATTTAATTATAACTTAGAAAAAAATCTGTTCTTGCTTTGTATTTTATTTATAACTTATTCTTACAAAGACATATTAGATGAAAAATCCTTTCTGGCAATACATTGAGTAACTGTAATATGATAATACCGTTGTCCTGATCACCTATACATAGTCAGTAGGACCCTGGTGAGAATAATGTAGTTTATTTCTGCTGCTTAAGCTTCCATGTGCTCCTGCTCTGTACTTTATAAATTTTCTTTGAGGCTTCCAACCACAGGTTAGAATTCTTTATACATAGATACTTTGATACTAGAGTTAAGGTCTTATAAACAATTCTTTAAAATATCCTCTATGTCCCTCCAATACCAATTTATTGACTGCTTGTTACATTCAAGGTACTGTGCTCGGGACCTTAAAGCATAATATCATTTATAATCTTCCCAACAACCTAGAAGGCACCAACTTTTATCTCCATTTTACAGATGAGAAACATGATGCTCACAGAAATGAAGTTAATTGCCATGGTCACCCACCCAGTAAGCGGGAAAATTGATACTCAAGTCCAGGTCAGTCATACTCTGGTGCCTCAATGCTGATTCCATGGTTCAAACTAGCTTCTTCACTAGTAATTGGGAGGGAGCAGTGCTCTTTGTGATTGGCCTCTGTTGTCAATAGGTTCATAAAAATGGGTATTAAGGAGTAAAACAAAGATAAAACCTCAGGTGGGCCATTAGAAGAGACATCGACATCATCTAGTGACTTGCTAAGAGACAGCAACATTGGCACTGCATGAGGGCTTATTAGAAATGCAAACTCTTTTCCTCCCCTTCACCTATATTCCTTAATTAGAATATAGCCAGATAGTTTTCACATGCATGGACCAAAGAGCCCTAGACACCTGGAAGAGGGTCTGTAGGGCTACAGAGAGCCTGAATGGTTCATACTGCCCCCTTCAACCGGAGAAGCTCAGGTTTGACTTTTTTCCCCTTCATTTTGAACGTTTGTCAAATCTTAGACTCCAGTATTTCATTTGCTAAATTTTGCTGCTTTTAAAAAAAAAAAAAGTTGAAAACCACTGATCTACACATGATCATGAGGTTTATACATAAGGAAAGTGAAGTTCAGTTAATGACTTGCCCCACACAAATTATTAGCAGATTTGTTAGTGGAACCTACAGCCCAGCTTTTATAACTTTGGATGAAAAATACTTGAGCAGTGTGATATATAGTAATCAGGAGACTGAGGTTCTACTCGTGGCTTTATCTAGAGTCAGCAGGATGATCCAGAGTAAACAATTGCATTTCTCTATGCCTTAGTTTCTGTGGCTATAAAAGAGAGAGATCGTATTTATGATTTTTATATTCCTTTCTAGCTTTTATATTTGATATGAATATTGTCACCCATTTCCTAAAATCTTATTTTTAAAACAAGTTTAAAATTAATAGGAAAATAATCCTATGGCAAAAAAAAAAAAAAAAAAAAATCAAGTACCACCAAGGGTCTAAGGAAAAATTAAGTCTTTCTTTCCTGCTCCCAACCCGGTCTGTGCCAAACAAGCAAGAATTAATGGTTTCTGTTTTTTACTTCTAATGATTTCCGTTTAAACTGTGTACTTATGGCTTGATTTCTACATTTACCACTAGACAATATTGACTCCCTTTATAAAAGATGAAGAATTTATTCCATCTAAACTACCATCAAATTCTTCACTCCCTTCCCATTTTCCTTTTAGTTATACTTTATTTTGTTTTTCTGGAGGTTACCTTTATGATTTTAAATAGCATACTCTCCCTTTGCTTATATATCTGCTTTAGAACATCTTTTTATGTATTTTATTTCTCCTATTATGAAACTTACAGTAACTATTATTAACATTGCTTTGTAGGTTGATTTTAAAAATTAAAAAGCTAATGGGGCACCTGGGTGGCACAGCGGTTAAGCGTCTGCCTTCGGCTCAGGGCGTGATCCCGGCGTTATGGGATCGAGCCCCACATCAGGCTCCTCCGCTATGAGCCTGCTTCTTCCTCTCCCACTCCCCCTGCTTGTGTTCCCTCTCTCACTGGCTGTCTCTATCTCTGTCGAATAAATAAATAAAATCTTTAAAAAAAAATTAAAAAGCTAATAAACAACATTTACAATAATATGGTTATATAAATATTGCTCATACACGTGACAGACTCTGGGGTGTCCCTCATGTGTATGTCCTGCCCTTAAGTATGAGTGAGACCTTTGTCTTGCTTTCAACAATAGAATATGGTAAAAGTGATGGGCTGTTACTCCCATGATTACATTATGGTGTGTGTGTGTGCGTGTACACCTATGTGTGTTTCTGCGGGCTTTGGCTGACAGCCATCATAAAAATGGGAACCTCAGGCTTTTAGCCACAGGATGAATTCTGCCAACAACCTGAATGAGCTTGGAAGTGGATTCTTCCCCAGTCCAACCTCCAGATGAGAATGTAGCCAGGCCAAAACCTGAATTGTAGCTTTGTGATACCTTGATCAAGGGACCCAGGAGGGGACCCAGCTGTGCCTGGACTCCTGGCCATGGAAATAGTTATAACTGTTATGAAGCAGTAGAGAACAAATACAAAGTAGAATTATTTTTTCCATAATGAAGGCAATGTATTTTTTTGTCACTACATTTATACTGACCATAGAAAGAACATCCAGATATTAAGGGCTGTTTCCTTCTTAATTACTTTATTTAGTTTTAGTAAGACCTCAGGTGCAATGGGGTGAATTAATCATTCCTCACTTCTCACTCCCATGCTCTCCCTACCATAGGCAACTGTTCTAATGTATTCAATATATAGCTGTTTGTTTACATGTATTCCAGAAAACAAGAATTGATATTTTGGATGAATGTATATTTTATTGCCTCATAATGCATTAAATGATAGATCTCATTCACATACTGCTATGTGTATATCAAGTTCTTTGTGTCAAAAACCACATAGTACTCCATTGTGAGCATCTACTTTAACTTACCACTCTACTGCAGGGGATACTCAGAGCTTCTTCAGATCCCTGACATCATAAATGATGCTATTTATGGAATTTTATTCTTCCATAAAAAATTTATAATATATTTATTGATTAGGTAAAAATACAACTGGGATTTTGATTGGGATTGCAATGAACATATAGATAAATCTAAGAAAATTAATATCTATATACTATTAAGATGTCCCTTCTAGAGCATGGAAAGATTCTATTTTATTTAGATCATCTTCTGTGTTATTTATCAGGATTTTTAAGTTTTGTATATATCTTGCTGTCTTTCTTCTCTGCTAATTCTATTGAGTTTTGTTTCCCCCTAGTTAAGTGATGACATATTTTTACAAATAAAGGAATATATTTCCTTTTTCGATCATGCATTTCTTATTCCTTTTTATTTCTTACAGAGTTTTCTAGGACTCCCTATGGTATTGAATCAGTAGCAATGGTAGGGGCATTATTTTTTGTCCCTAATCCTTAGAGAGGAAGCATGTAACATTTCTTCTTTAACTATAATGTTTACTGTAGGCTTAAAAAAAACCTTTATTCATGTATAACTGTCATACAATATTTAATGTGTATAATTTTATAAGTTTTCACACACACACACACACACACACATTTGTGAAACCACAATCAGGATACCATAATCAAGATAATAAACCTATCCTTCATCAACACCCAAAATCTTTCTTATGCCCCTTTGTAATTCTCTCTCAAACCTTTCTGGGTTCTCACACCCTTCCCCCAACCTTCCCCATATACAAGCAAGAACTGATTTTATTTTTTTCACTATACAATAGTCTACATTTTCTAAAATTCTATATAAATGAAAGGATGCATTATTCACTCACATTGTTTCACTCAGCATATTTAAGATTTATCCATGCTGTTGCATGTATCAATACTTTATTCTCTTTTATTACTGATTAGTTTTCCATTTCATGGATATACCACAATTTTTTTTTTAATCTGTTCACCTTTTGGTGAACATTTAGATTGTTTCCAGGTTTAAGTTATTACCAGTATAACTGCTAAGAGCATTAGCTTACAATACTTTGCATGGACCTACGCTTTTATATGTCTTGGCTAAATGTCTAGGAGTAGAATGTCTGAGTCATATGGTTGTTGCATGTTTAATTTAATAAGAAACTGCGCAAGTGTTTTCCAAAATAGTTGTCCTGTTTATATTACCATAAGCAGTTGTTCCACATCCTTGTCAGCATTTGGTGTTATCAGTTTTTTTGTTTTTAATTAGCCATTCCTTATGTGTGTAGTAGAATCTGTGATTGTAATTTGCATTTCCCTAATGGCTAATGATATTGGCTATTTTTTTACATACAGATGGCTCATTTGTCATCCATATAATTTTCTTCAGTCAAAATTTCTGCTCAAATATTTTATATATTTTATTTGTTTTCTTATTACTGGATATTTTTAAGTGTTTTAGATAATATTTTTTTAAGTTCTTTATCAGATGTTTGATTTTCTAATATTTTCTTTTAGTCTGTGGCTTGTCTTTCATTTTCTTAAGAGAGTCTTTGAAAGAGCAGAGGTTCTTAATTTTGATGGAGTTCAGTTTATCAATTTGTTCTTTGTACATTATCCTTTTGATGTATCTAAGAAATCTTTGCCTAATTCAGCATCATGAACATTTTCTCCCATGTTTTCTTATAGAAGTTTTGTAGTTTTAGATGTTGCATTTAGGCCTCTGATCTACTTGGAGGTAACTTTTGTTTATATTGAGAGGTGTGGACAGAAGTTTATCATTTTTCATATGGATACCAATAATTTTAGGACCATTTGTTGAAAGACTATCCTTTCTTCACTGAATAGTTTTGCATTTTTGTCAAAAATCAGCGGAGCACATATGTGTGAGTCTATTTCAGACTCTTTATTAAGTCTAATTTCTCTATTTTTATGCCCATACTATACTTTTGATTAATATAGTTTTATATTGTTTCACATTCAGGTGATAAATCTTTCAACTTTGTTCTTTTTTGAGGTTATTTTGGCCTTTCTATATCCTTTGCATTTAGTATGAATTTCAGAATTGGCATGTAAAATTCTATAAAAAAGGCTGCTGGGATTTTAAATGGATTGCATTTAATATATAGGACAGTTTGTGGGAAATGGAATCTTAGCCAGATTGAGGATTCTGATCCATTAACCCAGTATACTTCATTTATGCAAGGCCTCCTTATTGTTTTCAGCAGTGTCTTGTAGTTTTCATTTATAAATTTTATATGCTTTTTGTCCACCTTTTCTCTAAGTATTTTATTGTCATGCTGTTTCAGATGGTATTGTTATTTTCAAATTTCAACTTCTGATGTTAGTGTACAACAATATGATTGACTTATATGGATTGACATTGTATCCTTAATTTTCTAAACTCACTTAGTCCTAGTCTCTTTCTTGTAGATTCCATGGGATTTCCTTTACAAGCCATCATATTGTATGTGAACAAAGACAGTTTTATTTTTTCCTTTCCAGTCTGGATACCACTGCTTTCTGTTTCCTGTTATCTTTAGTTTCCCTCTCTTAGAATCTCCAGCAAAATGTTAAGAGAATGGATACCCTTGCCTTGTTCCTGATCTTAGCTTGCATGAAGGGGGAGAGCTGCCTGCCACAGTAATATCTTCCCCAGTATCTCTTTAACCATATCCAATGGCCAGGCCTTTACACCAGGAGCATTTCTGAGTCTAATCGACACCCCCCTTTTTTATCAGCAGGAATTACTAAATTTTAGGTTGAGCTCAAATGAAATTACTAAATTATAGATAGACCCTGTTGGTGGACCCAGCTGAAAGTTTTCGTTTGTTTGTTTGTTTTTAGTGAGACTGGGACAATGCTTTCCCATAGGCATAGTAAAGCTTTAGGTTGGAATTCTTGTTTTTACTTACTGTTCTTTTCATCTCTCCAAAGCCTGTGTGCACATTACCTGTGTGCCGGGTGTATAAAAAAATAAAAAGTTACTTTTGGCTGTTATCACAATGCCGGCATTGGATGGTCCTTTGGTTATCAGGTAAGACAAATTCTGTAAGGTACAGAAACCTCTGTGCACATTAGAGAGAAGGGAGATACTTTGTTTTCTTGGAGGAGTTTTAGCTTCTTTCTACTTTGAAAGTCTAGGTTCTTCTACCTCCAATGAGAGGTTTTCCAAGGGACAGAGAAAGGACCCACACCCCAACCTTAGAGTGAAAAGAGGTGAAGGGACACAAACAGTGAAGTTAGGAAGTAGAAGTGTCAGGAGCCAGATTAAGGTACTTCTGTCTATCTGGGTCCTGGCATCTGGCCTGATGTGGTGGCTTTAGCATGGGGCAGGCAGGAGTGTTTGTCAGGAGGCTGTACCCTTCGCAAACTTTTATTTTCAAAAATTTATTCTGTGGAATGTTTACCAATGGGTACCCATACCGTTAGGTAAAAAGTTTGTTATAGTGGGATCAGGTACTGTCTCCATGGGTCCATAGTTAACTGAGTACTGGAAACACAGAACTGAATCAGATAGTGTCCCTGTTATTAAGGAACTTATAAACTTGTCGGGGGACAAGGGCAGGTGGACATGTGTTGGGCAGACATGCAATTAGATATATGCAGTAAATTATAATAGGTGTTACCGATAAAACTGCCTGTAGTATAAGAGTTATGGGACAAAAGAGAGAGTGACTAAATGTCCTAGAGAGAACAAGATGACTCACAGAGCTAGGGTGATGCTGGAGGTGAGTGTTGAGGGGCATGTAGGGGCCTGTAGGCAGCCAGGCACAATCCCAGTTGCACACTCCCATGACACATTGTACTTTTCTTCTGGAGCACTAACAGATTATAATTTATTAATTATATGTTTAAAAAATGATTTATATTGCATTTTCTGCTTAAGAAAGTAAGCTTCCATGGGGCCCTTGTTCACCATGGTATACACAGATTTCTGTGGCTTTATTTCCCTCTGTAGATATTTGACATTTTAAAACTTTTTATTATGTAAGTTTTTAAAGATATGCAAAAGTAGTGAATGATGTTTAATGAACACTCCCGTACCTATCACCAGCCTCAATAATTTCTAATATAACTGTCATCTTATTATAACATGTAACTAATTGAACATCATTTTCTAATATCATTTAATACTCAGCCCATATTCAAATTTGCCTAATTGTCCTAAAATGTATTTTTAGATTTGTTTTGTTGGAAATCAGAACCAAAACAAGATCTACCCATTACATTTCATTATTATGTCTGATCAGTAATTTTTATTCTGTAATAGTCATCCTAATTTTTTTCTTTAATCTCATTAATAGGCCCCGGAGAATGTCCCATATTCTGGATTTGACTAATTGCCTCTCTGGGGTGTGATTTAACTGTTTCCTATAAACTGACTGTTAGATTGAGTAGCTTGATTAGATGGAAGTTTCACTCGTTTTCACAATAATAATTTATAGGTAAAAGTGGGTATTTTCAAATGTATCACATCCATATCATGAAGCACATAAGGTGCAATTGTCCCATCATTAGTGTCCCATCATAATTTGGAAGAACATAATTTGGATGAGGCCGCATTTGAATAGGGTTTTGAAAGAGTCTTGTCAAGTAGTCAGGAGAATGAGGCGTTCCAGTTGGAGGGAGGAGGGAACACAAAGGCAGAATCATCATACAAAGGCATGTTATGAAAACTAGTGAGTTTTGTTTTTCTTTTTGATATCAGATTTAGAATTGATAATGCCCTTCAATTTGAGGATTGTATTTTAAGCTCAATTTCATTCACCATTACTTTTAGGATAATTACTTGAGACTGGGCCATTCTATACTCCTGCTAAACATAGGTTTTTCTATTTCAGTCACTCTTACCAATCAAGTTTTCTTTTATCTTACCTAATGGAAAGGTTTATTATTTTTATCTTAAGAGATATTTTGTGGTCTGTGGTATGGAGGTCAAATCTGGTCAGAGATCTTTTAGTTTAATATCATGGCCTGATCATTTAGTGGCACATAGATGAAGCTCTTAGCAATGGAATTTGCTAAATTTTGCTCAATTAAATCATAGGTGTTCTTTTTTGAAATAATTGACTTTAAAGTCAAGAACATATTTGGTTGAATACAGAACACCGTAGAATCCATCAGATGCATCCTAGGGATACTGTTCTAACTATTTTATTGAATTAGTGAAATTGATACTTGGTTAACAAGAAACAATAGGACTTCATAGGAAATCTAATTACTGGTGGTGATAGATGAGACTATCAGTAAATTAGTGTCTTTCAGGAATGCTTCAGGTTTCATCATATTGATCATTTACATATTGGAAAGCTGAGGACTGAGGATAGAAGGTAGGTCCATTTTAAGTAGAGGAGGTAAGTAGTTTCTTATGACAAGGGATTCTTCTTTGGGATATGTCCTCTTAATTTTGTTGCTAATGACTGAGATCTCACCATTAATAAACAATTGTCCATCACGAGAATGAAGCTGCTCTAGATATGATTTCATAATAAGCTTTGCTATAGCAATTTACTGTATATTATTTTGGGGAGGAAGTGTATCCTTAAGAGGGTAAGTAGGTATCAGTAGAACAATGAGAGAGAGATGGTCAAAATGAAGCAGAAGGAAATGTCAAAGGAAGATGAGGCTTAAGAGTAGGAATCTGACAAAAAAGAGTTGTGCCATGAGGTCATTGCTTGGGTTGAGGTCTGCTAATCCTTGAACAACAGGAAATCACAATGGGTGTGGTGACAGCTGGTACATATTTTTGTAACTATAATATTTTGTTGATGAAGCTGTCAAAAGAGTGCTAAAAGAATGTTTCATCTATCTATTTGGTTAATAATTTGTCATGCTGAGAGTCTGTAATTAAACATTATCAATGCATGCAATGATGCACATTTTGTATGGTATATTCCATTGTAGCACAAAATATTGCACAAATTCCTTCTGCCAGCAGGAAAAACCAGATGAATACTGCCTCCTGGGGTGATATATGGGTCCAAGGGTTATGGTGTGGGTAGAAATAAAAGGACTCTGTTGATGGCAGTGTTTGCCAAAGTGGAGAGATGGAGCCATGAGCAGGAGAAGAGACAAGGTTAGAACTAGGAGTGACGGGATTGTGTGTCAAAACAAGGTGTCAGCTAGCTTGGAGTCAACTGTAAAGGAGGACTCGGGTCTGGATATCCCTGTATCCAGCACACTGGAGTGTGCTTCTGGGACAGGCACAGTTGCTTTGGGGGAACATCATGGAGAGTAGCCTCTCATGTGAGCAGTTATTTTTCAGGCTAGTATTCAGGGAAATCACATGCTGGTGTGTTAAACCATAAACTTAAAGTGAATGTCACCTAGAGAAAACAGAAATTCATAAGGTCATTTAAACACTCAATTTAAAGTATAGCTGTGCTTTAAGTAATGAGTTACCCTGGGTTCTTTTCTGAATTGGTGTTTGAGGGCATGAAAACATCCCAAACAAATAGCCACTGAATACATTTCACGGTAGATGGGGAAGAGTTATTTCTACATATTGGGATTTGAGCCAACATTTTTCTTAATTATAAACATAAAATATGACTAGAATACATTTCCAAGCCATTCCACAATCAAATGGGTGCAATGAATTTGTGAGCTGTGCAAGTAAATAAAGTAAATGTGATTCTGAATATGCATGTCTCTAATATAGGGGTAAAACCAAACTGCTCTTAGAGAGGTCATAGAAACAAGAGTGAGACCACAGGTGGGGTATGGATTTTCTACTCTCTAATAGTACCATCTCAAAAGATAATGTAGTATTTTAAGGAAGAATTTGAGGTTTCAGCAGTGATTAAAATACAAAAAAATACAAAGACGTCTTTGCACAAGGAGGTTTCCATTAGGAATCTCATAAAACTTGAATGGTAGAGATAGTAGATAAAAGCCAAGGGCTCTCTCAGGCTGCATCTGTTTCCCTATTCCTCTGTATGTGGCAGTCACTGACAGATAACATCCTCTGTGGGCTCACTTCCTTGTGTTTCTCTATCGTGCTTGCTTGTGCTTCCCTCTTACTAAATAGCTGCATGGTCATTTATTCATTCAATAAACATGTATTGCACACCTTCTATCTGCCACACGCAGTGTAACGGGCTGGGGATAAAGATAGAGAGAAGACACAGACCTAGTTCTGCAAGATCTCACAGCCTAGGAGGCTAGTATATAGCACAGACTTTAGAAAGGCTACTGCTTGATGTTGCCTATTTCAGATAAAAACAGCAAATATGCTACTCCTCTCTCTCTTTCTCTCTTGCCTCCCCATGATGCCAAACTTCCAATCAGCAATAGTTATATGTTTCCAAGCTTCTATCACATAATATTTCTATTTTTATTCTGACCAAACCCTACTCAGTTCCTCCCTTCTCTTTTCCTTTCCTTCCTAATCATTAGCCCCTAAAGGTACACTTGTTTTCTTTACCAAAGCAAATAGAACACTGATTTCAAAGTTGTTTTTTTCTTCCTACCCTGTCAGACATATTTTCAAAAATAACAAACACATTGTATAAGAAAGCATGACTTTTGAAATGCTTTCTTTATGATCCCTATTGATGAATTGTATGGACCACTTTTACCTAATTTTCTGAAAAAGATATATGAACTTGTGTAATTTTACTGATTCAAGCAAATGAGTGACCATCACATTTAGATGAGTTTTATAACTTTATACTATGGCTGCGTCATATAAATGAAGGTTGAATTGGCAGAAAGGAAATCCATGTTATCAGGGATTTGATGACTTGCTCAAAGGCCAGCATGTCAAAACTGAAAAGGAGCACACACCATAATCTCCCCAACTTTCCACAAAGGAGAACAAGATGGATGTGCAGCTACTTCCCTAAAGCAGTAGACATCTGTTCACTCAGTCTAACCTACATTCACTTAGGTCTATTATTTGTTGTTGGGAAGATATCACCACCTCTGCGCTGAGATTTCAACTGATATTCTCTGAATGATGTGTTTGCTTTTGTTGTGTTGGAACCTGCTTAATGAGAGTATTTGTTAACTTTCTGTTATACCTCATGAAAAAAAAACGCTAAAAAATTCATAGAAAACTTATTTTAAAAAGAAGGAGGACATTAATATTATATATATATTTTTTTATCGAGTGCCTGTACTGTTATGAATTCTTCATTTACTCAGGTTGTGATGACCTATGACAATCTCCCAATGCTTGAACATCCTGTTCCCAAGTGCAAACTTAATATCTATAATAATTCCCTTTAGGACCTACCTAGTCCCTCTGGATTCTTTGAACATTCTATTAATGGAGATAAAATTCATCTCTAGCATATCACTATTATTGAGTAGTTTAATTAGTAAAAATATCTGAAAGCTTCAATTGAATCAATGGAAATAAGACCTCCTAAATACTTCTTATAAGTGAGGTATTTATAATCTGATACCATTTCAGTGTTCCCTGTTAATGTATTACTTTTCTTCTTTTGATGGTATGACCTTTCCTGTACTCAGTAATCTAGAGGTGATGGAGCAGTATTCTAACAACTATCACTTCTTTTTATATTTTATCCTCCAAAAAAAGTGCATCTTACATGTCCATGTTAGATAGAAGAGGAATTGGTAAAATATTACAAATTCTCTTTTATATATTCATATTCTGCAATTTTAAGAACAACACTCCTCCCTTTTAAAACTTTTGACTTATGAAGAGAATTTTTAAAAAATTTACTTTATCATAACAATGTGCCATCAAAGCCTTTTTAAAGTGTAGAAATATTTCAAGTTTTAACAATACACTTTCAAATTAAAGCTTATGAAAAGATGCTTGGTAAAGTAAAATAACTAGAAGAAAAAGACTTTCAAGTACACTTAGACCAAAATTTTAGTGGAACACATATCTGAGAATTATAAAAGGACAAAGAACATTAGAAAAGCATTAAAACATTATTTTTTAAAATTCTGTTGCAAGTAAGAATTGCGACTGCTCATCTATTGCAGTATAATTCTTAGGTAGTAGTATATTCCTTTTCATGGGAGTATACGTGCAGAGAGCAGCACATGCAATGTCTTTTCAATTTGTGGAGTATCTCTTGGAGGAATGACTCAAAATATTTAGTTTTAGTGTTCTCCAGAAAACAAAGCCCGAGGCAACACTTTTCATGGTGATGTCTTATTGGGAAGTATAATCCAAGGGTGGCAATAGTGAGGGAAAATAAAAGGAGAGTCAGGGAAGAAGAACTAACAAATATGAATGAGGTGGCTCATTACCAAACTGACATGACTCCATGAAAACCACATCTAATTGCTTGATTATGTGGATGAGATAAGCTGTAGATAACCACTGCACTTTGGAACAGTCTCGCAGAGGGAGGAAAGAAGAAGAACCTGTTGGCTCCCTCTCATCATCATCTCTTACACTTCTGGATTTTGCCACTTGAGTCCTTTGGATAGCTCCTGGGAAACCCAAATCTTATGTGCCATGGCACAGCACTTCGTCTAAATATGGAAGAGTGGGAGAAGCCAGAATCTTGGGTTGGGTTGGGGCCTGGAGCTGTGGCAACTCCTGCCCCAGCAGGTGTAATAGATGCTGGCACAGCATAGCCCTAACCTAGAGTTTTGGCAGAGACAGCTGGTAGTGTTAGAAGGTGAGGCAACAATAGGGCTGAGTAGCTGAGGGACCAGAAGGTAGAGAAGTTTGTGCAAATCTAGGAAGACACATAAGCCAGGTCCAGTATAGTCCTCCCTGGGCACCATTGAAATACGCTCATACCCCCTTGTGAAACTATAATGTGAGACCTCCATTTTTATAAGAACAAGATGCCCTCATTTTAAGAGGAAATGCCTGAGAAGGAATCAATCCAGCCAAGAGGTTTTCCTTGAGGATGGTAGCCAATGTCTGAAAAAGGTTTAAGGAGTCTTAATAGGTCAATTTATCTTCCTAGTGTAATTGATAATCATCATCCTTATTAAGGGTTTCTTACCATGAGGACCCCCCTCTAGAAGGGGGTCTGAGTCCTGAACCACCTTGTCTTCGTTGGGAGGTAGTTATTGTTTGCCTACTGATGGTTGTTACTGGAGTGAAAGTAGTAAGTGGATCTCCAGTATTCCCTAGGTTTTAGACATACTTCTTTCTGGCCTATTGCATTATAGTCCTAGCTTGCTATAGTAATTAGGATTAATTAAATCCCAAAATGCTATACTCTTTTTCCTCTCACTTGTCCATTGACATGAGAATTACAAGAGGCTAGGTGGTTGTACTAGCCTCGGATTCAATGGAAATCTTAATATATCCTCCAGCAAAAGTGGGAACCACCTCCACTCCCAGGTTCAGGATTCCTAGCCAGTAGATCTTATGTTTTCCATTTGAGAAAGCACAAATTTTCTCAGGGGGTCACTGTGAGAGATGGAAGAAAGGGTATCTCCCAATCCCATCCCCACACAATCCAGCTGTTAGGAAAACAGTATTATATATTGTTTAAATGCAGATACTGCTTGTGGAGGACAGTGTGATAATCCCGAAATGTGTTTTTCCCAAGCTAGTACTTTAGGTAAGCTTTTAACAGATTGTTTCATTTTTACCAGGCCAGGATCCTGACAAAGCTTTTGTAGTCATGAGCCCATTGTCTTAACTCATATTTTTTTAAAAATGAGTCTCCTAGTCTAAAGTAATGTTGTATGAGTATCATGTTGAAGGATCAGGCATTCTGTAAACCACTGGATGTTAGTGCTGGTGGGGGCCAGATTCCATGTGTCCCCAAAAGATACTTCAACTGAGTTTAGAAGTGGATGTAGGAGCCAAAGCCTTTTTGGTCCCAATAGAGCAGGGCATGGGGATTAGGGCTGCTGTGGCTCCTCCTACACTAGCACATAGAGGCCTAGACAGGGCCCAGTCCTCATTCTGGGGGAGACTGAGACGCTGACTGTACTTGGAGGTTAGGCAATGGTGGCAGTGAGTTCTATATGAGCCTATGGCAGAGGACCCAGAAGGAAGGTAGAGCTAAGTAAATTGGGGAGGGTGGGGGGGATTTGGTACACATTCTAAAAACATTTTCATTAATGATAATCCTATGTAACTGTGTGAAGTGGGTAGAAGGAAAGAAGATAGGTATCCTTGGTTTCAGACTCTCTTCTGCAAGAACAGCATGTGATTTAGGTATGATTGACAGCCAGCTGCAGAGGCAAGTTCTTCCTCCTTCTCCTCACCTTCACTTCCCAAGACTGGTGGTGTGGTTTGTAGGGATGGTGGGGATTGCCTATGTGTCGGTATTAGGACACCTGGTTCTAGTCCAAAGCCTGTCACTGTCCAACCATGTGACCTTAGACACATGTTTTTTGTTTGTTTGTTTTTAATCCTTTCTGACAGCGGAATTCTTACCCAAAATGAGGGATAGCTAATGTCTTTTTCAGTTCCAAATCTTAGGAGCTGTCACTGAAATCATACTATATTGGCAAGGTATTCAGGCTCATTTCTGCAGACTGAAGGAACTGGCACAAGGTGGAAAAGGTGTTTTGTGGTAGAGTACAGACTGGGGCTTACAAGCAGGAACATGGAAACATATTAAGGGCAGATACAGACAACATTTTCAAAAAAGATCTTGTGGACTGTTGTTAAAATAAGCACTGCTACGTGAAGCTGATAAATATAGTCATACAAAAAGAGCAAGAGTTAAAAGAAACAAAAAACTAGGTTCCACTTAGTGTCTTCTCTTTTCAGTACCACTCATCCTTACTCCCTTTCAATTAACTGTGTGAAGGCACTTATTCTGAAACAACTTTTTTTTCTGTGCTGAAGTGTTTGGGGTCATCTGCGGTGGGCACCTCTGCCACTGTTTGGCAGCTGAGTGCCTTGGCCCAGAATCCCTGCAGACTTTCTCCCTGAACTGCTGCCTCATTACGAAGGAAGCTGTCACTTCAACCCTCAGGTTCTGTTCTTTGAGACAGCCACTGATGGGACATCAGAGGTTTGGCTCATTGCTCATTACATATTTATGTTGAGGGGAGTTTTCAAATTACCTTTTAGCTTCTCATTATCATTTAATATTTCCTACTTCCCTAGTTAGTTAAGTCAGGCAAGAAAGATGTAGAAAAGTTATGCAGGGATGCTCTCATCTCTTTCTCTTGCTAAAACTCCATGGATTCATTTTCCAAAAAAGGGGAGTTATAGGAATGATAAAATAACTAGCTTAATGTTGTTAGAGACAGTCTTTCCTCACTTTGTTTTCACTGTTTAGGCTTCTAGGTTTACTAGCTTCTTAGTGAAATAGATTCTTTAGGATTAAATCAGACTATTGCTTCTGGTAAACTCTGAATTTTTTTGATTTTTCGCATTTTGTAGCCATTCTTAGACCTTTCAGCGAATTTCCACCATTGGTTTCTTTCCAATCATCTACTGAAATTTTTTTTTAGTTAAATAAGCATATTTTTAAGTTCTTTCTTGTTCTCTGATTGTTCCTTTTTCATTAAAGCTTATTTTTGATTTATGGGTACAAATTCCTCTGAGGATAATAATGAAACACACACACGCACACACACACACACACACACACATACACACACTTGTGATTTTACTGAAATATTCCTGATTCTAGCAGGGTCTTTGATTTTTTGTGCTGGACCCTGTGGTGTGCTTCCCAGATACCCCTCAAGGAAAAGCTTATTACCCTAATTGTGAGGTGTTGTCAGCAGGCAGCCTTTCAGCTGTCAGACCTTCTGATGTTCAACTTTTAAATTATGGTGAGATTATTTTCTATGAGATGTACTCATGGTAAACGTTGGATTTTATTTATTTATTTGTTATTTATTTATTTATTTTTGATGTAAAGTTCGATGATTCATTAGTTGCGTATAACACCCAGTGCACCATGCAATACGTGCCCTCCTTACTACCCATCACCAGCCTATCCCATTCCCCTACCTCCCTCCCCTCTGAAGCCCTCAGTTTGTTGGATTTTAAATCCTTCTAAGTCAGTGTTCCCCTTTGTGGTTTTATAATTTTGTTTGCAGTGAATTTCCAGAATGCTAGTACTACTGTATCTATCACTACCAGTTAATATTTATTAATCAATTATGTGCTAGAAGCTGTTCAAAGGAACACTGTGCATCAACTAATTTAATTTACATAGCCACCATCCCAGGTAGGTACTATTCAGTATCTCCAACTTTGTGGATGAAGACATGAGGGCTTAGATTAGGGCACCTGCTCTAAATTACAGGGTCATATGTAGTAAGGCATGGAATCCACCCCGGGATGGGCTGACTCTAAATACACATTTTTATTTATTTTTATTTATTTTTTATTTTTTTAATAATAATTTTTTATTATGTTATGTTAGTCACCATACAGTATGTCCTTAGTTTTTGATGTAGTGTTCCATGATTCATTATTTGAGTATAAACACACATTTTTAAACATTTCACATTCTGCCTCTTGATACTAGGGAACAGAATTGTATTTAAAAAAACGTTTTGGTTGTTTTTTGGGGGGCAGAGTTGTATACTATTTTGGTTTATCTTTGACTGTGGTTTACTTTATTAACATGAAAAATAAGAACTGATTAAACTAGACATAGAAAATACAGCTACATAATTATAGGAATACCCAGAACACTTGCTGTATATAGAAGAGATAAGCACTGGAAAAACTGTGTTTAAAATTTAACTTTTATCTGTACGTAGCTGCAAAGTTGTTGTTGTTGCTGCTGTTGCTGCTGCTGCTGCTGTGTGTGTGTGTGTGTGTGTGTGTGTGTGTGTGTGTGTGTGTNNNAGACTAGAAGTACCAAATTTTCACTACTCTCATGACTGACATTTTTAAAAAGGTATATATATATGGAATCAGTCTTGTTAAAACAAAAAGAACACTATAAACAGTTTTAAGTACTTTATATTTCAAAGACATTAGGTTCAAATCTGAAACTGATATGGCATTTTTATTAAAAATGTCTCAATGCTTTGTTTTCACGATCAAGTGGATGACTAAGTTTTCAAGATTTATTTTCATCAAAGTTTCTTGCTATTTAAGGAAAGTATTTTTTTTTAAAAAATTAAAGAATGCTTTCAGTAGAAGAGATTTTGATTGCTTTGTCCCTGTGTGTCCTTTTTTAAACATAATTTTGAATAGCAGATGGTTAGATTCAGACAACATAGGGTTTAGTTCGTTTCTTTGTCATTACTCATAGCTTGAAATTTAGAAAAACCTGAATTTAGGAAAGGAAGGAAGATAATCAGTTTATAGTAAATTTTATCTCACATTTCCCCCTCTATATGAGTGGGATTAATCATGTCTTTATAGTGTAGAGATGCATTTTATATCTGTTCTAGGCATATGAAATGTTTTGGATCAGGTTGTTGGCGTACCCTCAAACTCTTGCATACTTTCCAAGCTGCTTTGACTTCAGAGGAGCTCAATAAGCTCTAATTTTTAAAAATGGAAATGAGGCAATGGTTTAAAATATTTAAAATTTTCTTTGGCTTTGTCAGTTAGTGATACTTATCTCAAAACCACTCTCTCAAAAGAGATCTTGGTGCATAAGTAGATGCTGTTACTTTCATTTAATATCACTGCAATGTACACAACATGCATTGAGATCTGTTGTTATCCAACTTTTTCAGAATGCATAGAAGAGACAAAGTAAATATCATCTTAATGGCATCCATAAAATCGCACCTCCTCTCTGAATCCTTTTTCCAATTAAGAAACAAAAGTGACACATTCATTCTTTTTTAAAAAAACTGAGATATAATTGACCTATATCATTGTGTAAGTTTAAGATATACCAAGTATTGATTTGATACATTTATATATTGCAATATGATTACCACATTAGTTCACATCTCTATCACATCACATAATTATCATTTCTTTTTTGTGGTGAGAACAATTAAGAATGATTCTTCGAGCAATTTGAAGTTACTACTACAGTATTGTTGTCTATAATCACTATGCTGTGCATTAGATCTCCAGAACTTATTTATCTACTATTACAAGTTTATATCCTCCAGTAAGATCTCCCCAACCCCCATTCTCCCAGCCCCTGGCAACCTCCATTTTGTTCTGTTTCTATGAGTTGGGTTTCTTCAGATTCCATATAGAAGCGATGTCATACAATATTTGTCTTTCTCTGTTTCACTTATCTCACAGGTGTAATGCCCTCAAAGTCTATCACATTAGTTGGCTTCATCATTCTTCCAGATCATCAGAACAATGATGTAGGAGTCACCTTGATTCTGCTTCTTTTTTTACAACCTGTGTCCAATCCCATATCATGTACACCAACTGAACCTTCAAAACATATCTAGATCTAACAAGGGACCATATATACCTCTGCCACCTGAAGCTGGACCACTGCAATAGCCTGCCAGCTGGTATTCCTCTTTTACCGTCTATCCTCCCAACCACAGTCAGAGTGATCTTTTAAAATGCTTACCACATCCTTATACTCCAAAACTCAAAATATTCACTGGTAATCACACTTAGTAGAGTCTGCCAGGTCAAATAGGATCTTGCCTTTGCCTTCCTCTCAAACTTATCTTCGTTACCTGCTCCCCTCACTTATATCACTTCTGCCATGCTGGCGGTCTTGTTCCTTGATCATGCCAAGTTCATTTCTCCTTCACAGATGTTACACTTGTTTCCTGGGCCTGATATATTTTTACTTTAGATTTTTGCATGGTTCACTTCTTCATTCTTCCAAGGTTACTGCTCAAATACCACCTCCTCTGAGAGATCTTGAGTAACATCCATTCTGAAGCAAGAAATCTTTGCTTTATTAGTTCTAAGGACTCCTGATTTATAAACTTGAGACTAGAAATATTTGGTATGGGAAAATACATTTCATTTCTATGTTGTTAAAATGTCTGTTAAAAAAACTATATTTATTCATTTAAGTTGGAAACTATGTCATAGGAATTTACTTTTACCTGCCAACCTTGGGATTATTAATTCACTATTATGTTCACTACCTTTATTCTGTAACTGGGTCTTTTTTTCATGAATTTTCTCATATGAAATACAAGCCTGCAGACATCCTCTACCCACTTATTCAGAGGTTGGGATACTTTCTTCTGGATATACAGTGCTCCAAGAAATCACTGACCAATTGCTTTCCAAATTAAACTGAAGAGTCATTTTTAAACATAAAGTAAAAGCTAAGTATTGCCAGATATTTGAAGGAATCCAATAGGTTGAAAGAAAAATGCAAAATAAACAAGTAGGATAATGTTGCAAGTTGGATTCCCTGAGAAGCAGACTCTGGGACAAGGGTAACAGGTATATTATTAAGGTGTGTCCCTGAGATTTATGCCTGTAGAAGGAAGGGGAATAAGTGGCAAGATTAGAAGTTGAGCTGTGATGTAGGTCTAATGAGAGCCTCAGCCAGTTTTAAGGTGGGGGGGTGAGATATGGGTAATCCTAGGAAGGGGCATCACCTTGTGGAATGGGGCTCTCTGGAACTGATGGGGCTGACAGCTGAAAAGCCGACTGCTGACAACATTCTGACAATTAGGGTAACAGGCTTTTCCTTGTTGGGATTCAGGGAAGCACACCATATAAACAATGAAGACTCAAAAACCCTGTTAGAAACAAGGACATTTCAGTTAAAGAAGAAATATATATTGAAAAACATAATTATTGACCTCAGAAGAATTTGTGCCCATAAATTAAGAATAAGCTTCAATGAAAAGGAAACAGAGAACAATAAAGAACTTTAAAATGTTTAGTTAAATAAACATGACTGAGAATTGGACTTGTGTGAGTACCAAGCTTGTTATTTGGAAGATAAAGTTGAGAACACAGAGCTAAGAAATAAAGAGATGAGAAGAAAAAAAGTGAGAGAAGCTAAAATACATGGATGAAAGTTTTAAGAGGTGCAATATTCTTCTAATGTTAGTTCTAGAAGCGGGAAGCAAAGTCAAGAGTGGAGAGAATACTAATGAACCATTAAATAGAAAAGAAGAGAAGAAGAAAGGGAAGAAAGCGAGAGAGACAAAGAGCGAGGAAGGAAGGAAGGAAGGAAGGAAGGAAGGAAGGAAGGAAGGAAGGAAGGGAGGAAGGGGAAGGAAGAAGGAAAGAGGGAAAGGGGGAAAGGGAAAAGAGGAAAGAAAGGAAGGGAAGGGAAAGGGAAAGGGAAAGGGAAGGAAAGGGAAAGGGAAGGAAAGAAAGGAAAGGAAAGGAAAGGAAAGGAAAGGAAAGGAAAGGAAAGGAAAGGAAAGGAAAGGAAAGGAGGAAAGAAGGAAAGAAAGAACCACCAACCCAGATTTGAAGAAAGAAATAGTCTTTAAACGGAAAGTGTCCACTAAATGCCAAGTGTATTAAAGTGTAATAAAAAGAATAATAAATGTAATAAAAAGTGTAATAAAAATAAAAAGTGTAATAAAAGGAAAAATAAAAACTGAACAAAAGCCAAAGCCACTCCTAGATACAATCTTGTGAAATTCAAGACTCATAAGACAAAGAAAATTCTAAAGAGGAACAACCGTAAAAAAGGAGGACACTATAATGGGATGAGAATTGCTCTAGCATCAACAAATATTCAGAGATCATAAAACAATTTCTTCAAAGTTTTGAAGATTTTTTTCTTTTTCTTACTTTTGAAGTACAATTGACATACAATGTTATATTAATTTCAGGTATATAATATACTGATTCAAGAATTCTATACATTACTCAGTGCTTACCATGATAAGTTTCGTCACTACCTGTTATCATACAATGTTATTACAATATTATTGACTATATCTCTTATGCTATACTTTGTATCTCTGTGATTTATTTGTTTTATAACTGGAAGTCTTGGTCCCCTCTATTTTGCCCATCTCTCCACCCACAGCTTTCTGGCAACCACCAGTTTGTTCTCTGTATTTGAGTGTCTATGTTTTAGTTTGTTTTGTTTTTTAATTCTACATATAAGTGAAATTATATGGTATTTGTCTTTCTCTGACTTACTTCACTTAGCATAATACCCTCTAGGACCATCTATGTTGTCATAAATGGCAAGATCTCATTCTTTCTTATGGCTAAGTAAGACTCCATTGTGTGCGTGTGTGTGTGTGTGTGTGTGTGTGTGTGTGTGTATCACATATATATATGTGTGTGAGTGTGGGTGTGGGTGTATATTTGCTTTATCCATTCATCTATGGATAGACACTGGGTTGCTTCCATAATTTGGCTAATGTAAATAATGCTGCTGTAAGCATAGGTGTGCATATATCTTTTCAAATTAGAGTTTTGGTTTTCTTTGGGTAAATATCTGCTAGTGGAATTACTGGATCATATGGTATTTCTATTTTTGTTTGCGAAAACTCCATACTGTCTTCCATGATGGTTGCACAATTTGTATTCCCACCAACAGTGCACAAGGGTTTCCTTTTCTCTACATTCTAGGCAACAATCACTATTTCTTGTCCTTTTGATACTAGCCATATTGGTTTTGATTTCCATTTCCCTGATGATTCGTGATGTTGAGGATATTTTCATGCGTCTGTTGGCTATCTGTATGTCTTCTTTGGAAAAATGTCTATTCAGGTACTCCACCTATTTTTTTAAATTGGATTGTTTATGTTTATGATGTTGAGTTGTGTAAGTTCTTTATATAGTTTGGATATTAAGCCCTTATTGGTTATATCACTTGTAAATATCTTCTTCCTTTCAGTAGATTTTTTTGTTTTGTTGATGAATTCCTTAAATGTGAAAAACCTTTTTATTTTGGTATAGTCCTAATTGTTTATTTTTGCTTTTGTTTTCCTTACCCGAGAAGACATAGCCATAAAAATGTTGCTAAGGCCAACATCCAAGAAATTACTGCCTATGGTTTCTTTAGAAGTTTTGTGGTTTGGGGTCTAACATTTAGGTCTTTAACCCATTTGGAATTTAAATTTATTTGTGTGCATGGTGTAAGAAAGCAGTCCAGTTTCATTCTTTTAAATATAGCTGTCCAGCTTTCTCAACATTATTTATTGAAAAGTTGGTATTTTTTCCCATTATATATGCCTCCTTTGTCGTAGATTAATTGACCAGTTAGGTTGGGTTTATTTCTGGACTCTCTATCCTGTTCCATTGATCTTTGTGTCTGTTTTTGTGTCAGTACCATGCCGTTTTGATTACTATAGCTTTGTAGCAGATCTTGAAATCTGGGATTGTGATACCTCTAGCTTTGTTCTTCGTTCTCAAGATTTCTTTGGCTAAAGAGGTCTTTGTGGTTTCATATAAATTTTAGGATTATTTGTCCTAGTTCTGTGAAAAATGCTATTGGTATTTTGATAGAGATTGCATTGAATATGTAGATTGCTTTGGATAGTATGTACATTTTAATGATATTACTTCTTCCAGTCTATGAGCATGGTATATCTTTCCATTTGTTTGGGTCATTTTCAATTTCTTTCATCAATGTATTATAGTTTTCAGAGTGAAGGCCTTTTACCTCCTTGGCTAAATTTACTCCTAGGTATTTTATTCATTTTGATGCAGTTGGAAATGAGATTATTTTCTCAATTTCTCTTTCCACTATTTTGTAATTAGTGTAAAAAAAAGCAACAGATTTCTGTATATTAATTTTGTATCCTGCAACTTTACTGAATTCATTTATCAATTCTAGTAGTTTTTTTGGAGGAGTCTTAAGGGTTATTTTTATATATGTTATCCTGTTATCTGCAAATAATAACAGTTTTACTTCTTCCTTACTAATTTGTATGCATTTTGTTTCTTTTTCTTTTCTGATTGCTGCAGCTACGACTTTCAGTACTATGTCCAATAAAAGTGGTGAGTGGACATCTTGTCTTCTTCCTGATCTTAGGGGAAAAGCTTTCAGTTTTTCAACATTGAGTATAATGTTAGCTGTGGGGTTTTCATATATGACCTTTATTATATTTAGTTATATTCTCTCTAAACTTACTTTGTTGAGAGTGAACAAAGTATCATGAATGGATGTTGTATTTTGTCAAATGTTTTTTCTGCATCTATTGGGATTATTTTATGATTTTTATGCTTTATCATGATGATTTATTTGCAAATATTGAACCACCCTTATATCTAATGGAGTAAATCCCACTTGATTGTGGTGAATGATTTTTTTTTTAATGTATTGTTGAATTTGGTTTGCTAATATTTTGTTGAAGATTTTTGCATCAAGATTCATCAGAGATATTGGCCTGTAGTTTTCTCCTTTTTTTGTAGTATCTTTGTCTGGTTTTGATATCAGGATAACACTGGCCTCATAGAATGAATGTGGAAGTTTTCCTTCCTCTTGTAGTTTTTGGAATAGTTTGAGAAGAATAGGTATTAATTCTTTTTTAAATGTTTGGTAGAGTTCACCTTTGAAGGTGGCCCTGGACTTTTGTTTGTTGGGAATTTTTTGATACAGATTTAATTTTATTACTAAAAATTGGTCTGATAAAATTTTCTATTTCTTCCTGATTAGCTGTTGAAGGATTTCATGTTTCTAAGAATTTATGTCTTCTAGGTTGTCCAATTTGTTGGCATAGATTTTTCATAATATTCTCTTATAATCTGATGTATTTCTATGGCATCAGTTGTTATTTTGCCTCCTTTATTCTAATTTTAGTTATTTAAATCCTTTTTTTTCCTTGACGAGTTGGGCTAATAGTTTATCAATTTTGTTTATCTTTTCAAATAACTAGTTCTTGATTTTATTGATTTGTTTATTGTTTTTATAGTCTTTGTTTCATTTATATCTACTCTAATCCTTATTATTTCCTTCCTTCTATTAGCTTCAAGCTTTGTTTGTTTTTCTTTTTCTAGCTCACTTATGCATAAGATTAGGCTGTTTGAGATTTCTCTTATGAGAGTTATGCCTGTATTGCAATGAAGTTCCTCTTAGAACTGCTTTTGCTATATTCCAAAGATTTTTGAACCATTGTGTTTTCATTTGTTTCCAGGTGTTTTCTGATTTCTTCTTTGATTTCTTCATTGACCTATTGGTTGTTAATAGCCTGTTGTTTTGCTACCATGTGGGTTTTTTTCCAGCTTTTTTTTCTTGTAATTGATTTCTAGTTTCTTACCAGAAGAGTTTCAAAGACTTTAAACTCAGAATTTTATATCCGGCTAAGTTATCAATAATATATATAAGGGTGAAATTTAAAAATTTGGATGTAATAATACTTGGAACATTTACCATCCACACAGTCTATGTGTAAAATATCATTCTCATAAAATACTTCAGTAAAACTACCAAAACAACTAAACGAATACAAGAAAAATGGAACAGGATACAATAAATAAATGCAGCTGAATATCCCTAAGAAAAGCGGAGTAACCCAGAAAAAAAAAATTACAAGAAAATCCAGAAGAATTAGATGCATGGTTGTTTTTCTTTTAAGGGGAAGAGAATTATAATTATTTCACTTTAGGTTCAGTTGTACTACTTACTATTATCATAAATGGCGGGGGGGGGAGTTAATAATGTCTCATGATTGTAAATCAAGAAATTGAATTTAAATTTGAATTTAAATCAGTATAATATTTAAACTTGAAAGGGAAACCATTAGAAGAGTTATATATACTAATATATGAAATGAAAAAATAACAATATATGAAACAAAGGAAATAAATGGCAGGAGTGGTAAAATATACTGTAAATATTCTTCTTTAATAGGAGTTATCAACAGACACCATTTAAATTGATAAACTATGAAGAATAAGTTCAATTTTATTATTTAGAATTGTAATAGCAGTGCCAAAAGACCAAAAACCAGACAATATAAAGTGGTTGTCTTTGGGACCTAGAAGTCAGGGGGAAGGGGAAGGGAGATGTTACTTATATCATACTCTTCCATATATAGAAAATTATTTACATTATATATAAGCTAGTCTAAAAAACTTACATATGAACAATGAATTAGTTAAAAATTGTAATGTTTCTGTATATTAGAATAGAATTCAACAATTGGTTTAAAAAAATGTGTAATGACAGTAACAAAATGCCGGAAATGGCCAGCAATCCCTCTACCCATGGATGAAAGGTTACTCAAACTTTGCTGTGAAAAAGAGGAGAAGGCAAGGG
Source organism: Ursus maritimus (assembly GCF_017311325.1). Classification (NCBI taxonomy): domain Eukaryota; kingdom Metazoa; phylum Chordata; class Mammalia; order Carnivora; family Ursidae; genus Ursus; species Ursus maritimus. The sequence continues at coordinate 13,371,445 of NW_024423675.1, forward strand.
GGTCAATGCTCAGAGGGAAGGCCCTTTGCTCTTCTTTGCTCCCACTTTTATTGGTTCCTTCAGGATAATCACAAATCCTTATCACTGTTTCTCAAGCACTTGATGTGTGACAAGGGGTCTTACTGAAACTGGGATCTGTTTACGGGAAAGATTCGATATGCTAATTTGCGTGTTCTGTGAGTTCTGCTAAACATAGCCTAAGGGACAATGCCTACATCTCTTAGGTCACAGGGCAGCTGTTTGGGCTAGGAAAGTTTCGGGAAGACAACTGCCCTCTGCCTTCCAAGGACAGAGTGGTCACCCAGGCCTCAGCATTCCAAAGGCCTAAGCCCTTCTCAGAGACCTTCCCTGCCCTCAGAGGCCTCTGTGTTACATTTTAGCAAGCCAGGTATTATGGCTGATTTCACGCTCTACATTAACCCCAACAACAAAATAACTGCAAGTCTAAAGCCCATTGTGTCAAACATTCTATTTATTGTATTTAATGTAAAAACATAGGAACTGATCAAACTAGCCTTTTGGAAATACTTATATTTATTATAGAATTATTTAACACAACAAAGATTATTCAATATAAAATAATCTAATTTATATAAATTAAACCTCCCTTCCCTATATTTTGGAGGGGGGCAGGGAGAAGACCACAGTTCCTGTCTTATGTCAGTTTCCCTGGGATTCAGACCCTGGGACAGAGATTTGCATGCAGGTGATGTACTGACAGCTGTGCTCTTGGGAATAATGCCTGTAAGGGAGAGAGGAAAGATGGATCAGTAGGGGGAGACACTGAACTTCCATGTAGGTACAATACTCAGTTGACCCCATGGGGAATGACATGGATCTTCAGAGTTGTCCTGACTCAAGGTAAGGGTACTGCGTTTTTGTATCCCCATACTGACCAGTCACTGGGTATAGGTTGCCCCCAAGGATGGTGTAAACTTGGGTGAAGTGACTCTCTTTGGTTGAGGTTATGTCTGTAGCAGGACTCAGCTGTGAACTATTGTTGGTGAACACTCCTGGCAACTGGGAAAATAAGTGCCTTGGTCCTTAATGGGGAATCTGGATGGGATACCAAAGCATCCTCTAGAGTACGTCAACCTTTATGTGGTGTCTGTTAGTGGCCCCTCAGTCCCCTTGTAGCATTTCCCCCAGGTAGCTGACTAGATTATCACCGTGGATAAGATTCTGTCCTGAGATCTCTTGTCAGCATAAGGTCCAGAGCCTGTGTCTAGAGACTCAATCTTCCATCCATAGGAGAGTGGAAGCGCAAAGACAGTCCTGCAGAGGTAGCAAGTGTCATGAGTAGTGAAAACTGAAGATTTTATGTTTAACAAACCCTAAAATCTTGGTCTAGATATGAATAGTGAACATTAGACTCTGCTGTGAACTTCCATCTGACTTTAGAGATTATAAATATGTAAATTAGGTATTCTTCACTAGTTGCAGTGAGTTCTTATGGTTTTGATAAAGTGCTGATAAGGTACTGTGGCCAGAACTTAGTTTCAATCCATATGTATGAATACTCCACAGTAAGTAAATCTTATGAAGCTATGGTTATACCTAATTATAAGGAAAGACTTTTTTCTCCCCAAAATTATCACTCAAATAGACATAATTAATTTGTATTCCAATCTTTTGAAATCTCTCCTATTACAGGATATTTCTCTCCCCTATTCTGTTTAAACCAAAGAAATACTGTTTGGCAGAAGATGTTAGCTTGAAACAATTTCAACCAATGTCATTTTTGTTTCTGGTCAATATCACCTGATGTAATCAATAAAAAGATTTCACAGAAATTTAGTGTAGATTTGATTATTTATCTTGCACATGTCCCTTCACAAACAGAAGTGTTAGGAACTGTATGCAAACATTTTTTTAAATAGCAATTTTACAAACAATGCAGTAAGTGATTATGTTATAGAAAATGAAATAAATACCTACTTTTAAATTTCAGGGTGCATCAAAAGTACCTGGAGGGCTTGTTAAAATACAGATTACTTGGCCCCAACCTTAAGATCTCGATTCATAGGTCAGATATGAGACCTGACATTTTTCATTTTTAACAAGTTTCCAGGTGACACTGATGTTGCTGGCCCAGATTCACACTTTGGTAATCACTGATCTATTGGATAAATGCAAATAACCATCATAATAAATATCATTGTTCTAGTATTTTGTGGATGGCCTGTCAAGGCTTTGAGTAAGTTTGCAGTAATGGCATTGTGAACAACTAGATGGAGTAGAAGATGAAGGGCTTTGGAAAATTATGTTAGAGGACTCCAAAACTGGTTCTAGGGATCACAAAGATACTGATGTCCAACATATATGTGAAGAGTTTTAACAATTTTTTCATGAAATTGTGGAGTACATAATGATATTTTAAATAACTGCTTAAAGCATGTATCATTCCAAAATTAATTCAATATTATAAATAGACATAGAATATTTTATCTACATCTCTAAATGTTTGAATGTAAAGCTAGCCAAATTCATTTGTATTTTATACAAAAATATTGGTTCTTCTCATGGGGCAAATGAAGATTTGCCTTATATTTGGGCCAAAGTCCTGTTTGACCATGTGCATGTACACACTGTATTGTGGAGTTAAGTAAGTAAATACAGAACAGTGGGGATAGTTTCATGTATCTTGTAATAATAAAGCCACATATCTTTATCTGTATGTTTGAGTGCACAGAATTATGCTAGTTTTAAACATAGATAAAATTCTGGAAAAGTATACCCAAACTTTAGGGCAGGGGCAGACACAGGAGAAGGACTTTCTACATGATTTCATACTTTCTATACCTCCTAATGGAATATTCTGTGATAGGTTATATTACTTTTAAAATTTAAAGAAAGCGATTTTGATGTAGCAATCTAGATTTATTTAGATAGAGGTAAATGAAACATATCTCTAAAACTCTAAGCATTAAAATTATAGATTCTTCTCAGCATTGAGTTGTAGAAGGACAGGAAGAGAAATGCGGAGGTGGGAGACTTCACTTCAAGAGTGGGAACCATATCTTCAGCAAAGCTGAAAAACATACCTCAGTGGCATCTGAGTAGAGCATGTGACCTGCCTAGGAGTGAAGGGAGTTCAGGAGAATTCATTGTTGGGAGAAGGAAAACCCAAAGTTTCAAACCTTGTGTAGGAATATTTAAATCTTCACTCCTTTGACAGATTGTCTTGTATTGTTTAACTTCTTTAGACATTAATTTCTTAAAAAATAGGCAGTTTGACAACTTTATTACTAACGTTTCTTCAAGTACTAATATTCTATCATTTTGTTTTTATTTTTTATTAAAGAATTATTTATTTATTTGAGAGAGAGAGTGTGTGCACGAGCAGGATGAGGGGCAGAAGGAGAGAGAGAGGAAGCAGACTCTCTGCTGAGTGGGGAGCCCAATGTGGGGCTTGATCTCAGGACCCCGAGATGGTGACCTGAACCAAAACCAAGAGTTGGATGCTTAACTGACTGAGCCACCCAGGCGCCCCAATATGCTGTCATTTTAGCAGATGGGATGATGATAATGATAATGACGACACTGTGACTGAAGAAAGGATACATCAGGAAGTTGATAAATAGAAAATCAGTAAGCTATAACCAACTCTATCAGTCTTCTCCACTGTGTTTCAGAAATGATAGGAGATAGCTTAATTTTGACTCATTATTGACATATATATTCATGCTACCAAAGAGGAATGACTTCAACATATACAATGACTCATGGATGACATCCAAAAAAAGTGTGGTCACCTAAGTTTAATAGAAATAAAATGTCACTACATAATAATTTACATCACCATGAAGTAAAGTGCATGCATAAGATCAATTATATATTGAATATTATAAAAGACTAGTTTAAATTTTGGACCTCTTTTCTTAAATGCATTTTTAGTTTTCATTATTCCATGCTTTCAATTCCCATGGGTTAATGTAAATTTGGTTAGATTCTTGATTACTCTTCGGAACTATATCTAAGTTTAGGATGTGAAAACAATAACTTTAACATTCCCAAGAAAACTGTTGAAATAATGTGTGTGTGTGTGTGTGTGTGTGTGTGTGTGTGTGTGTGTTGAAAGAGAAAGAGAGAATTGGGGCTATCTTTTTTTCATTGTCTACCACTTGTCATCAATCTTTTGCAAGGAGTAAGTGAAAATAGAAGCTGTCATCCAGACCGCAAGGTTTGCTTCAGAGCCTTCAGGCAGCACATTTCTGTTCACTTTTCTTGAGCATTGGGCTTCATTCTGTCCTTTCTTGATAACCAGAACTTGACTTTATCTGCACCTGTCACTCCAGCCAGTACACAGATTTGCTTATTACACTTGTCTTCCATATCATTTAAAAGACTTAGCTATGGTTATGGATTGCTTTCAAAAATGCTTCCTTCAGGTCATAGTGTATATATCTTCTCATGCATAAAAATATGTAGGCATGAAGACCCTATGGTAACAGAAAGAGTTACCATAAAATAGTGAGGATGAATCTAGTGTTAATGCACCAATTCAAGGTAATAGAAGTTAAGCTAAAATTTCAAGACTATCGTTAATGCCCTTGTACCTAAGAATTGAGAACGGTCTGTTAAGTAATGCATGTGCAGCAATAATTTGTACAGAGAGATTATGAAAAATGTGCCCTCTGAGTTTTTTGTCCTAATGATAAATGTGATCCAATCAAACCATTAAAATGACTTAAATGCGCTGAATGTCATTTGTTGCTTGCCATAGTATTTTAAGAAAAAAATAGTCATTATGAACTCTTGAAAAGGTCTTAATTGCTTTATAACCTATGACAGCTCTGGGTGACTGGTAACAGCCATTTGGCTTTTGTGGAAATTATGAACTATGAAGGTCTAAATGTCATGTTTGCATGAGGGTGTAAAAGTGTTTCTTCCTTTAAAAAATTACATTCTTATAATTATCTAGAAAAATCTGAAGAAGTCAGAACTTGAAACAGCCTAATGACTTATTTCAGCTACTGTAGTCTCCTGTGCTATGACCTAATTTAGGACATTTTAGATCAGTTATCATAGACTAAATGTATTAAAGTGGTCTTGGATCTGTTATCTTCTGGGTCAAAATAGCTTTTACTGAGGAGAAAAGACTGCAAGTTACAGATTTGCCTCTTGCAATTATTTTCTTTTTAAATTAAAGAATACAGTATTTCACAGGTTAGAAAAGAGAACAATAATATCAAAATTATGAAAAGTATTACATTAAATAAGTAAGTAGAACATAGTATCACTAGATGAATGTAATTCAACTGAATAGTGAATATAAAGGGAGATTGATTTTCTTTATCATTAATCTGTTTATTGACTCAACAAATATTTTTTGAACTTCTATTATGTTTTAAGATGTTAGAATATATCTTTTGGATATTTGTGATTAGTGTTATTTTTAAACTGTGTTACATTTATAAACTTATACATGGCACCTGTTATTTTCCTAAGAAATTTCCCCTCAGATAAATGGGGGTAAAGCAGTTTTATCTGAGTCTTGTTATTTTAGTGAGCAATGAGTAACAAACGGCTGACAGAAGGAGGACACCAGGTCTTTAGCGACTCTCAGTGAGGACAAGGCCAGAGGATAAATGTGATACTTAGCTCAGATAAAGAGAGAAGACACCACAGCAGTTTTTCAAATACAGTTGGGTCAAAAGAGAGTAGCTGACACTGTCAGGGCATATATGGCCCTAGAACCTTGAAATATTATTTGTTCTAAAGTAAGCTCTTATCTTAGATCTTGCACAATACTATTAATTTTGTCAAACAAAATTTTAGTCACCATTACATTTAGGGCTTTTGTTGTTACAAATCTTTCTCCAATTTGCAAATAAGTCCAAATAAAAAGAACATCAGAAGTGTGTGTGTCAGGGTTCAGGAGACCACATGTGTTCCATGTTTGCTACTGGAAAAAAAAATCATTGTTGTCATATACTTAAAATGGACTCTAAATGATGAAATATAAGTCATGTTCCAATATACAAGTTGGTGAAAAGCACATTTCTCTATCAAGATAGAAAATAAGAGCAAAGAAACAAGTCCTTTGGCATCCCTCAATTGAAGCCGTGTTTTAGTCACGACAGTTGAAGCTGGCAGATGTTGGCCCTGATCATTTGCTCACGTAGACTCTTACCATTTGTTCTGCATTCCTTGGTGCACACATTTCTTACTCTGCTTCGGTCATACAGTATTTTGGCAAGAACTACTGTGGTCTATGTCTTTGAAAGTATTATTTCAATTATTTGCAATTGAAGTCATAATAAGCCTATAACATTATCTGGGGTATTATAAGTATTCAGATGTTTATTGATTCAGTGTATCGAATCGTGTGTCCCTTGACTCAATTATCTTTGTCTTCTCTGGCAAACTCCCAGGGACCCTGCCTGCCTCTCCTAAAGTCTCAGACCATTGATTCTCCCTTTGCCTCCTCTACTCTGCCATCACTACACCTCTCCCCTCCTCCTTTGGAATTTTCTGGAGAGTTAGTACACCAAGTCATTAGTGTCCCAGGGATGGCCAGCATTGATTTAGGCCTCTGGATAATCACACACATATGCCACCCTGCCCTGTGTTTGACTTAACATAGTGCTCTACTGTTTGTTTGTTTTTCATTACAAGTAATTGTGCAAACTTTTGTTTCAATAATGGATTTCATTTTGCCTATTTTCAAGAAAATTTATTGTTTTGATTATGGAGGTATAAGCAAATATTAGCTGCATTTAGTTTAGTTTCTTGGATTAAATGTTAAGTTTGTTAAATTCAATCATAATTATAGAAACTTCCTTTTTACCATGATACTAAGATCAAGGACAGATTTTTTAAATATTTAAATATTTAACTTAAAATTTTTAGTCTTATTATGCATATTATCTAAAGTAGTATTAGCAAAAAATAAGACATCCTCTCATGTATGTTTCACTGTTATTTTAATGAGGTTGCTTATTTTTACATGTTTTGTCAGAACAAAAAAACACAAAATTTCCATAGAGCCGAGTCTAAACTTTCTCTGGACTCTTAACTAATGAATGGGAGATCCTAGAATCTCAAAGAGAGTTATTTTTTTGTTAGTTTATTTAGAAAAAATTATTGGATACATTATTAAAAATTCAACATATGTGACAATTCATTTAACAATATAGAGTATCTGCAAGGTAGAGTACAAGTGCCCCATAATACAAGACGTGTTATAAAGTGGCCTACATGGCAGAAAAACACCTGTGAAGAAAACAAGGACTAAGAGGGAAGAGAAGAGGATTCACATGCTTCTTCCTCCCCCAACCCACCTTTCATCACTGTACCAATAAGCAGAGTACATCATAAGGAAGCAAGCTGTGGAATATGAACTCCACAGATGCCTGCATTTCTATCAATTAGAGACTCATTTGTTTTATGAGTAAAATACCTCTGAGAAATTACCACCTGGGAGATTTACTTCTTCCAGTATATATGAGACTGACGCACTACCTACTGCGCTAACAAGGCACCTTACTTTTTCCAGCATATAAACCAAAGTCTCCTGCTTCAGATTTTGCAGAACTCAGATAAAATATGATTAGAATTTTAAGCTAAATGAAGCAACTGGGGAGAAATTCTTGATGTTAACATTGTCAAGAATCTCCCTGGCTTCACTCATTTATGGAACATAAGAAATAGGAAGATCGGTAGGAGAAGAAAGAGAAGAATGAAGGGGGGTAAACAGAAGGGGGAATGAACCATGACAGACTATGAACTCTGGGAAACAAACTGAGGGCCTCAGAGGGGAGGGGGGTGGGGGATTGGGATAGGCCGGTGATGGGTATTAAGCAGGGCACGTATTGCATGGTGCACTGGGTGTTATATGCAAGTAATGAATCATGGAACTTTACATAAAAAACTAGGGATGTAATGTATGGTGACTAACATAACATAATAAAAAATTATAAAAAACAAAACAAAACCAAAACAAAACAAAAAAGAATCTCCTTGAACTTTGGCCTTTAACTCTTACTTTGCATGCTCAACTTTATCAACTCAACAGATAGAATTGAGTACATCCCAAGTTTTCATGTACTCCTTTTCATAAAACAGAAGCTCTTTTAATCCCCCAAATTACAGACTATTAGTCTGGACATTCTGTCCAAAATGTGTACCAGTCTTTAGCTTATAAATTACATGCCTGAATTTATAAACCAATATTCCATGCAAGACGCATAGAGGTGGTGGTGGTGAGCTGTAATGCCTATAATATTTCATTTCTGTGATGAAGTATATCTGTGATTCCTGCCCTCAGGGTTTACAGTCTAGCAGGGAGATTATAATTAAATATATCATTAGATGAGTATTTAATTACAACCATGATATAAACAGTATGAACCCATTAACTGACTAGTTATTTCATCTAAACTGTGTAGTTGCTTGCCCTGCTTACTTCAGAGAGAGGAGATAGATTTATACCAAGATTTATGTATACTTGTAAAAGGTTTCATTATTTTGTTTATTGCTTTTAACACAACTACACTCATAGTACATTTCAGGAAGTATTAACTCTGCTGCTTAACATCTATCAAAGCTTTTGTTGAGAGAAACCATATTTAAGAAGGATTGACTTAAAATATATGCTATTCATCCTTCTTCAGATGTTCTGACCCTGGATGAATTCAGTACAATAGGTTGCTGCCTGTGTGGACTGCATTTTATTGCTCACCTTCCCTTGCGGAGTTTGTATTGACTTGTATTTTGACACAATGCCATTAACTTATGTTGAAGGATGTTGCAGCAACCAGGCTGAGGAAATGCACTGTGGTGCATACTGTAAGGGTGTTGTCCATTACATTTACACCTTGTTCTCCCAGAGAACCTAGGCAGAATTTCTTTCAGGGGTTAACACACAAGTATCTGTGCTTCTTCCTAGCAACTAGTTTGTCTTTATCTCATTATGTGAATTCAATAACTGCTACTCCTGTCTTCTCATTTGATGCTAGAACAAGTTTGTGGTTTTTGTCCAGCAAGTATATAGTATCTGAAAGCATACATAAAAAACAAAACAAACAAACCTCTCTTCTTCTAGCTTTGTTTTCCCCTTTCTTCATTTCTCCCTTATAAAATTTACCATATCTTTCTCTATGATACATATCTTAGAAAGCCATCTTAAACTATTTCTGTAACAAAGAGGGGTGTTAAAAATAAGTCTGATGAATGACTAAGCAATTGGCCTAGGAACATTTATTGTAAAACAATTCTATTCTACACTAATCCATGATGTCTACTTTATCATATATGTAATTTACATATACTCATCTCTGTTTTGGGGCAGTTCATTTTGTTCTGCTCATTCACAGTACCAGCTTGACTCAGAAATTCCACTGCTTGAAATTCATCCTAGGAAAATAAGGATAAGCATAATGATTTAACTACAAAATATTCATTGGATTATTTTTTACAATAATAAAAATTGAGAAACAGTCTAAATATCTAGAAGTAGAGAACAAACTGAAGAGTAGTGATTTAATGGAATACTGGTATAGCAAGATAACATTACAGTTTATGACATGTTTACAATTTAGTAAGTAGAATAAAGCAAACCGTATGTACTCATGATTATATTTATGTAAATATGTATTTAACTGAGATACTTTGCTTAATTGTTTATGAAGTGAATTACGCCTTTTCAATAGTATCCAAAGCACAACAGTGGAGCCCCTTCCTCCAAAGACTAGTAAAATGTTTTTCTCTCTGTGGGTTCCTTCTTCAGTGATATTTCCATGAATACTTAAGGCTGTTTTCTCATGTCTGAAGGACCCATCCTGGCTTCCCTAAACATTTTGTAAGAGCTAGTATTGAGAAGCTCTGCCTTGAGGGCAGAACTGTCTGTTACCTCTGAATGCTGGTTGCTCCATAATATGTCACTGTACCTCTAGCTTTCCAAGGCAGGAGGAAGATGTTGCCCCCATACTTTGTTAGCATGAAAAGATAAGTTTCGGGCTGAGGCTCCTGCTCTGTTTACAGCCCCCTCAGTCTATCAGTGAACATTCCTGCCAGCCCAGGGCACCTCAAGGTATGAGGGAAGAAAATCCCTTGTTCAGTGTTTTGTTTTGTTTTGTTTTCTCACCAGAAACACTCAACAGTAAGATTGGATGTACTCCTAATGTATGTTTCTTTTTTGCTACTCATCACCCTGTTTCCAAGGTAAGTCTATAGAAGCTGGGTCCAATGTTTTCCAAGTTGTCACAAACCAACCCTATAATCAGGTCAGTGCTTAGCCCCACTCTCAGTACCTGTCTCTCAGTATAAATCATTTTTCTTTCAATGGAAAGCATCACTTTCTTATATACTCACATACTTAGGAAAAGATTAAGAATGGTATGTGTCACAATGACATTGCTTGATCTCAATCTTAACTTTGCTTATCTAATTTTGTTTTCCTACACATTCATCGATTACTAAAGGAAATCTCCCAGTACATCTAAGCCCATTCACTTCTTAACATTTAAAAATATCTTTATTATATGGGGCGCCTGGGTGGCACAGCGGTTAAGCGTCTGCCTTCGGCTCAGGGCGTGATCCCGGCGTTACGGGATCGAGCCCCACGTCAGGCTCTTCCACTATGAGCCTGCTTCTTCCTCTCCCACTCCCCCTGCTTGTGTTCCCTCTCTCGCTGGCTGTCTCTATCTCTGTCAAATAAATAAATAAAAATCTTTAAAAAAAGAAAAAAAAATAAATAAATAAAAATATCTTTATTATGGAAACTTCCAAATGTATCAGAAGTAGAGAACATAGTACTGTATCGTGAACCCCAACATGCCCATCACCTGGAGGCAACAAGCATCATTTATTGTCATTTTTCATTTGTCACTATTACTGCCAACATTTTATTTTGCTGAGATATTTTTAAAGCAGATCCAATATATCATGTCACTTTACCTGTAAGTACTTTCATATTCATCTCTAACTACAAAGACATTTATAACATACTCATTGTGCCATTATCACACCTATTCTAATTAATTGTATTTTCTTACCGTTATCTGATATCCAATATATATTCAAATTTTCCTATTTCTCAAAGATGTAATTTTACAGTTGGTGTGTTCAAATCAAGAATCAATTGTGTTTCACATATGGAGTTTGTATTTTATGTTTCTTCAGTCTCTTTTATGCTATGTCATTTTTTTGTCATTATTTGTTATAAAACTAGATCATTTGTCCTTTAGAATGTCCAATGTTTCAGAATTTGGTGATTGGTTCTTTCTTGTCTTATTTAGCTTTTTAAAAAATTATTCCAGGTATCTTCAATAAACTGTTCAATTGCAATAAATGTTCTATTGCATTTATGTTGTTTTCAAGGCAAAAATAATATGTAGCCATTGACATATCTTGTTATTTCATTTTATTATGAGGAGATAATGCCTAACCGTTGGATGCTAAGACTGATCATTGAGCTTGTTTTGCCTTTATGTGCATATATTTCATTTTTATTGAAGCAGTACATGTACATGGTTAAAATATATAATTGTACAGAGCAGAGGTCTTATATGGTTCTACTTTCTCTGTCATCTGCTCTGCCCTGCACTATTCCCTGTCCCAAATTTAACTCTTTCCATTTTCAGTTCTTCTTGTCATTGAATCTGGCTCTCTAATTACATGCTTATAGTCTTCTTCTTGATTTATCAACTTTAAACATATTCTATTTAAGCAAGACAAGGATTTAGCTCATTTACACCATCTTTCCATCTTATCTCCCCTCTCTTCCTAATGTAACAATTATGTAATAACAATGTAGTAATGATTATATTGTTATTTTCAGTTCATTTTTCTTAGATTTGTTACTATAAAAAATTCAGTTTCAATTATTTTTCTTGTCCTGTCAATTTTAGACAGAATTACTAACTCTCTACATTGAAAGATGAAGCTACTAGCATTCCTATTCTCTTTTTTACTCAAGATTCATTTATCCATTACCTTCCTCTTCTGATGGGAGAGAAATGCCATTTTCTTGAAATGAATTAAAACTTGCTTCAAATAGAACGTGCAGTTGTGGAACATTACTATAAAGACCAAGGAACAAAGTAAAGATAGCTGAAGGAGCACTGTCCCAGGCAACCTCATGGACAGAACTGTCTCAGAGGAAGAATCAACTTCAAGTTTTGGTCTCTGAGCCTGAAGTCCTTTCTGAAGAGACCAAAGAAGCTCATGTTGGAGCTCAGAACTACAGTGCATTTGGAGTTGGCTGAAGAGTGAGGTGTATTTGGTCCCAGTTGCTTTTCTTTCTTTATTTTTTTAAACATTGCTGTGGATTCAGCAACTCTAAATATAGTAGCAGTTCACTCAGGAGTTTGCTGCTAGTTAGCTAATGGGGAAAAAAGTAACTGACAAAAAAGAAGGAATGGAAAGAAATGTCCATTTCACCTTGTAGAGGTAGAGAATATTCTCCTAACAATACTGAAATCCAAGATGCCATGGAATTGAAATGTATTTCAGCCCTTAAATATAAGAAAAATATAGAGAATGTAACATGATAAAGGGTTAAAATCTTTAGCAGTTAAATATCCTCTCCTGACTTGGCAGGAGAGAGGTAGAATACCAATGATGGTAAAGACACACACACAAAATTATCTTCCCACATAAGTAAAAGGTAAATAACAAGAAAAAAAATGACAGAAAATCAGATTAGTCAATACATGATAGAAGAAATACAATAGTTCTAAAACTCTAAAATTCAGACCTTTATAGGTATGTGCAAAAATGACATCTTTATACCATCACAAAATTGAATTAGAGAAAATATTAAGGTCTTCCTAGGAATGTGAGAAAGTGGCATACTCTTTTAATGCTAATTACATCAGTAAATAATTATTACATTAAAATGCATTAATATGACCCAGGAACCTTACCTTGGGAAAGCTAGCATGGAGAAATAATTTATTGGTATACCTGTATTTTTATAGAGGGATATATTTTGCTTCCCTGTGTGTTGGATAAAAGAAACTCCAGATAATAGTAATATTAATAAGAAGAGTGACCATTAAAAAGGAAAAGACAAGAGGAAGAGGGTAGAAAATACAGTACTTAATACTGTTCCGCACAGCATGTTCTCCTTCAGAGCTTCCCCTCCTCAGGGAATTGCTACAGGACATTTCCTGAGCTAATGGTATTGCAGGAGGTCATGGAGACGATGTAACCTCTGGTTGACTTGCAAGCTGGACCCAGGCAATCAGAGGCTCTTCACCCTCTCCTCTGTACTTGGAATGTACATTCTGCCAGCCATTCCCACAGTGGGAGCATTTTCAAGGATGCAGTCTTGAGAGAGCACTGTGTTGTTGAGACCATCTAGATGGTATGTGTGACTGAACACCATTAAGGCCTGTATATAAACCTTTAAGATTCTGGCAGGCAGGTGTGGAGATTTATTCATCTTGCAGCCACTCGAGACAAGCCACTTATGTAAGTTCCCTTGCTTAGTAAACCTGCCACCTACCAATCTGGAGGGGCCTGCCTCTTTCCTCAGTCTCTCTTTGCCCTCTATGAATGGGGGTCAGTTTCAGATTTCACCCAGAAAATTCCCGAGTTTGTAAATTAACAAATGGTAATAATTAAACTGTGTTCTCACCTGCCTTGTAGGTTTAAATTGATCATTATTCTGGAAACTCAGGAGGAAAAAGAGATAATATATTTCAGTTATAGAAGAAACTGAAGAGGAACTATTCCTTAGATGATGTTAAATACATCAGTACATACAACTAAAAATACTATTTTGGCCTGGAATGTGTGTGCATTAAGAGTATGTTGGATTTTGTTGGTCATCACAATGTGGTTGTACTAAAGACAAGATATTCATTTAGTTAGAACTGGCCTGTTTGAATTTGGCTGAGGGATATATTCCTTAGGAGTATACTTGTATATACACATACATATATATGCTTATATATGCATAGCCAAATCAATCAGGCTATATATACATATTTCTTTCTGGCTAGTGCCTCAGATTGACCGTTGCACTGTCAGCATTTTAACTGCATTTTGTTTTTACCTGCTTTTATCTCAATGTTCCTAATGTTTACCATGGTAAGCACTTTATTATTTTATACATACAATAAAAAATAAGTTCTGGACTTCCTCTAACCCCTGCACTCTACCTGATCCTTCGTAACTTTCTTATACAGAGTAACCATGAAAGTTTCAAGATTACCGAGATAAAGGCTGGCAAGAAAAGCAAGGTGTGACGTGGTTACAATACCAAGAGTAAATCAGCATAGCGGTATTTGAATTCTAACCAGGAAAGTCCCAACCAGTTCTCATCTATTTGCCAATTCCAGAATGGAGTTTAAAGAAAAAGAAAAGATCTCTCTCTATTATGGTTGGTTGTGCTTAGTAAATCACCAGTTTGTGGGTAGAAAGTGATCGGAATACTTGTTCTTTTGATTTTTAGCATTTGTCACAATTTGCAAGAATATACTCCTGTATCTGCTCACAGGTGTAAAAGTCCCTTAGTGGACAGTGAACTTCATGAAGGCAGGGTCTAAGTCTGTTTTGTTCACCTGCGAATCTGTAACACTTGCATATAAGGGTATGAGTAAATACTGACTATTGAATGAATAAACGAATGAGAGGAAAGCCTACTAGTAACTGAATGTGAAGGTTAGTGTCTGTCACCACCTACTGAACTTGACTCCTCAACTTTTCCTTCCTACTTTGATTGCAGAGAACCTAACGGGAATATCAGAGATCAAGCTCTGCTAAGCTTTCTGTCACTTCATTCTGGTTGCTTGCTTGCAGGAGGAAGTTTCTTACAGTTGAAAGAGAAGTAGAGTAGAGGCAGGACCTCTGAGAAAGAAAAGGGGGGGGCAGATAATCGGAATTGCTTTAAACAAAAAAACTATTGTATACAAACTATTACATTAAAAACAGTACTTTATATTTTTAGTATGTCTAGGAACGCTGTAATAAAGGAAATGATAAGGCAACTACATGATTTGAAAAATTATAAAAATATGGTGTTGGTTATACTGAAGACATGAAGTTTAATAGCAATAATTATTTTAATGTTTCCCAAGACATGATTCTCAAGATATGAATACACCATAGAGCTTAGAGAATCACTATTGAGCACACATTTACTTAAAAGTTAAATTTATCCTTTAAAAATGGAAGTAATGACCTTGAACATAGTAAATGATTTTTGTTGGTTTGAAGATACGATAAAACCTCATTAATTCAGATTCTACTTAATTTGGAATTTCTGATCATTTGCCAAGGCTGACATTTCCCTTTGTGTTCTTGAAGAAAGTTTTAACTGAGTAGACGAATAGCTTAAAGAAGACGGTGGGGGGTGTTTAACCTTTATAAAAGAGACAACATAATTTTAGAAGACTTTAGAACATTGTTTATATGCAAATGGATGCTATTATTTATGAATTGATTTTTGCCTACTTATGAAAGCAAGCCTAGAATAATTTGTTTTTACAAATACAGTTTTAGTTACTCTAGCATACATATAATAATTCCAACTAATTATTAAAGACAGTGAGTTGGAGATACTTATTATTCATTTACCTATTAAACAAGAATTTATTGAGGGGTAATCATGTTCAAGGCCCTGTAAAGGGTGCAGAGACAAATATAATCCCTCTTCTTGTGGTGTTTATGGTCTGGTGCAGTGTTTTTTAAAACTTGTTTGATTGCACAGCTCTGTGAACAAAACTATTTGCCAATGTGCCCTTACCATATGCATATTTATTTATACATTGCATGCATGTACTACTTTACTAATATACCAAGTATGTAAAATAAATGAATTCGGGAGTAAATTTTGACAGGGTGAGATAAAAAGAAACATAAAAATTTAATGTCATCCCTTCTCAGCAAAATAGCCTTTTTTCAGGAGCAACTCAGCCCTATGGAAGGAGAAGCTTAATGCTACCCGTTCCTGACACAGACAGTGACAGAGTTAACAGTTGCAAGAGAGACCTGCAAGGCTAAAATAGTCCTTACTTAGCCCTGAACAGAAGATTCCCATCCCTCGACTTAAAGAATAGGAGGAAAGACAATTGCTATTTAAGAGGATATATGTAATATGCTGAAAACAGAGACAGACACAGAGAAAAGTATTAAATAAATATTAGTTCATCCTTTCCCCCATGTTTTTCATGTTTTTATGTAGTCATTTAAGGAGAATTTAAAACAGTCAGAATAATTCACACTGTTAAACTCAAATACATTTACTTATTAGGTTTACTTACTATGATAGTTATGTATATTTGAATTTAGATTGGAATCACAATTTTTTGTTAAACATCATAAGTATACATTAATTAAAGTATTTTAAAACAGATTGTTGTAAATTCATAAGATGATTGTAGTAGGCTTTTAACAGCAGTATTACATAAAGGTGACATCTTTAGTTCACAAAATTTCCTTTGCATTAAAATTTGCTGTCTTTGAAAATCCAGTGTTTGAAGCAAATAGGGAAAGGAACTTTTCCTTGTATCTGTTTATATTTAATATTTAGAACTGTGGTATGGTGAGCAGGTTGGTTTGACTATCTTGTCAGTTATGTAAATTAAGTCTAAATCAAATTGTTAAGTAAGTAAGCATAATAGATTGAGTACATAAAATAATTGTTCTTCAAATACCATAAATGCAGAAAGCATGTCTTTAAATTCTTTTGTATTATCCTTTGAATAGAACAAAAGTCTTTATTTCTATAATTTATCTGGTGGTCAGTCTAAAAATTCCAAATTGAATTGAACATCCATTTTTTGATGAAGTATTTGATCTAGTTTTCCATTTTGACAAAATTTAATCAAATTTCTACCTATTTAAATTTCACAGAAATCATGTTATTACAAACTGTAAGACCAGGAGTTTATTTTTTTTAAGATGTTATTTATTTATTTGAGAGAGAGACCCAGAGAGAGCGCAAGTGTGGTGGGGAGAGGCAGAGGGAGAGGAAGAGAGAAACTGGAAGCAGACTCTCCGCTAAGTGCAGAGCTGGACTCAGGGCTTGATCTCATGACCCTGAGATCACGACCTGAACCAAAACCAAGGAATCACGACCTAAACCAAAATCAAGAGTCAAGGTTTGCTTGACCAACTGTACCACCCATAGCACCCCGAGATCAGGAGTTTAGAATCCTGATTCTAGTCATTACCTTCTAATTAAAAATAATTCCTGTCCTGGCAATCGTATTATTTTTCTCTCCTTAAACATTTTATTTTTTTTTCCTTTTTTGCATATCTCCTTGTTTTAGGGAGGGATTGCATCTATTACTAAATACCTTGAGATGAACATTTATTTTAAAATACTGCGAAAAATCCTATTTGAAATATCATCCGAGTGTAAAAGTACAAAGAAAATAAGCCTTTTTGCATTTGTGCATTGTGATGGAAAAAAATAAACTCCTCTCCCCCAGTTATTGCCAAAAATATTATTTCCTGTGGAACACCAGTTTAAGATACTACATGAAAATACTTACATGCTGGTAAAAGAAAAGCATAACTAGTCAAGTTAAGAATAAAATTTATTGAACATATAAACTATACACAAACAACCTACACACACACACACACACACACACACACACACACACAAAACCAGCTTTTTTTACTACAGGTGGTAAGATACATAAAGTCAATCTGCTTTATAATATTATATAAATTTTTCCTGAGTGTGGAGATAAAAATATGGTATCACTATCTCCAAGGCTGATGAGAAAGAAAACATTTCTTTGTTTGTGGGAAGAGCACAAGAGAGGATGTGGTGGAGAGACAGACCTTTAATCATGTCTATGGTTCTCTATGTGAACAAAAGAGAACATTAATCTTGATTGTTGGTGTAGTCATAAGTCCTGGTTCATCAAGCCCTAAGCCTTGAAACAGGTATTTGTTGTCACTAATGAATTTTTGCTTTTTATGTTTGTCCTTTGTAAAAGGATGTGAATGATCTCACCACGTCTTTTTACCAAGTGTGACTTTGTGCATTATTTTTTTCTTATTGCTTTGGGGTTTGAGGCAGTTCTAACTACACTTCTCAGACGCAACTAAGATTTTCTATTCATTCTTATGTTGCTGGCACTGGATGAGGAGAGATAATAGATATTTCTTAGTTATTGGTCTATAGCCAGACTGGTAAATAGCCTCAGGAATGTACAAATAGATTTTGCAGTAGTATCATAAAAGTTACTATTGATATTTATTTATAATAAGAAATAAATTTTTAGTTAAAGTAATCACAATTAACCATGATAACAAATTTATTAAAATGGAAACTGTCGGTTTGAAAATAATATTTCCAAGATATAATTGATAACCAAATCCAACAGTCAGTTGACATTCTCATTCTTCTGAGAACTCTGTCTCCCTGAGGATATCTCACTCATGCACATTACCATTTGAACCAACTAGGTCGGATCTGTTCTTTCTCTTATGAAAATAACTTCTTGGTACAAAAGTGCTCTCTTTGTGCCATTAAACTTACTTTCTTTTTTATAGCCTCAGCCCAGTGCCTTTTCTTTCCTAGTAGACTTTTTCTTTCTACTAGACTGGCTCCTGCATTTCATTATGTGGCCACATGGTCCTAAGGCTATCCCATCATTTACTCCCTATAAAGTCCACAAAAATTAATACAGCTTCACAGAAACTGTATTCTGACAAAAATGAATGTGTACTTATTGAACATACAGTAACATTAGTTGGTGCTTATGGGAAGAAAATACTGTTAAGACTTTTAGAGCAACTCAGAAAGTTCTGAAATAATATTTAAATATCTGCTCTAAGGATGACTTTTATTAATCTTAGAAATCAAGGGTATCATTCAGTGATATTGTTTTCTAAAATAAATGAATTCTTTGATTTAATAGATGAGACCAAAATGTCAAACATTAACAGGAAAATGACCTTCCCCTCCACCAATTGTCCAAGTACTTAATTACAGATTTTATTTTAAAAAATTAATTATTCTTAGTTTCTTTTGTATGTGTTATAAGAGCCACAGTCTTTTTTGGAAATGCAACCCTTAATTTTCTGTTTTTTAGTTAAGATTGATTTTCTTTTTAGTTGCCTAATTTTTATATGTTAGATTTAAAGTCACATATTAATCACAGGTAGCTAAGTATGAAATAAAATGTAAAAGAAAACTCAAAATAGGTTCTCATTTTTTAGAGTTTGGAGCAATGATATTTCTTTTTTATCTTCTATCAGAAAACAATATTTATAGCTTACATTTCTA
Organism: Ursus maritimus; assembly: GCF_017311325.1. Taxonomy (NCBI): domain Eukaryota; kingdom Metazoa; phylum Chordata; class Mammalia; order Carnivora; family Ursidae; genus Ursus; species Ursus maritimus. The sequence goes on from NW_024423675.1 coordinate 13,390,649, forward strand.
TAATACTTCAAAAGCAGATTCCCATAGTTTGGGTCCAATTTATAAATGAAGAAACTGAGATTCAGGAAGTCAGCAGATAATGTCAATGTCCCACCCATATCCCTTTGTCATTTATTATTTCTGTGTACATAAGCTTGCTTTCAAACTGCCAGTAAATGTGATCTTTTACCTTTCCAGCACCTCAGTCAGAGAGTCCACAAAGTACCTGATTTATCGTAATGGAATTCCCCATGATGTTGCTTGGATCAAAGGAACCACTTCCAGGCATAAAATCTCAACAATGAACATCCCCCTTGCACCCATTAGTTCTACCATTTTGTGCATTACCCACCCAGAAGCTGCTGGCCTGATGAAATCTGTATACTTTAGTTCTTAAAGGCACAGTTATAGAGCCAACTAGGGGATAAAGCTCTGAGGAGGTAGGGCTCTGCTTAAGAGGTGTTATATATTTTGAATTGATTTCCATATAATGGCAATCTCTGTTCCTGATATATAGAAAAAACCCAAGGACTGAAAGTAAGAGTGACCTATCTTAAAATCAGTCTGATAGGGGGCATTTTGTGATTTCTGGAAACACCACTTTATTTATTATTTTTTTTAATGATTTTTTATTGTATTATGTTAGTCACCATACAGTACACATCCCCGGTTTCTGATGTAAGGCTCGATGATTCATTAGTTGTGTATAACACCCAGTGCACCATGCAATACGTGCCCTCCTTACTACCCATCACCAGTCTATCCCATTCCCCCACCCCCCTCCCCTCTGAAGTCCTCAGTTTGTTTCTCATAGTCCATAGTCTCTCATGTTTCATTCCCCCTTCTGATTACCCTCCCCTTTCTTTATCCCTTTCTTCCCCTACCGATCATCCTAGTTCTTATGTTCCATAGATGAGAGAAATCATATGATAGTTGTCTTTCTCTGCTTGACTTATTTCACTTAGCATTATCTCCTCCAGTGCCATCCATGTTGTAGCAAATGTTGAGAACTCGTTCTTTTCTGATAGCTGAGTAATATTCCATTGTATATGGACCACAACTTCTTAATCCAGTCATCTGTTGAAGGGCATCTCGGCTCCTTCCACGATTTAGCAATTGTGGATTGCTGCTATGAATTTGGGGTGCATATGGCCCTTCTCTTCACTACGCCTGTATCTTTGGGGTAAATACCCAGTAGTGCAATGGCTGGATCATGGGGGAGCTCAATTTTTAACTTTTTAAGGGACCTCCACACTGTTTTCCAGAGTGGCCGTACCAACTTCCCACCAACAATGTAGGAGGGATCCCCTTTCTCCACATCCTCTCCAACAATTGTTGTTTCTTGCCTTGTCTATTTTTGCCATTCTAACTGGTGTAGTGGTATCTCAGTGTGGTTTTGATTTGAATTTCCTTGATGGCTAATGATTTTGAACATTTTTTCATGTGTCTGTTAGCCATTTGTATGTCTTCATTGGAAAAGTGTCTGTTCATATCTTCTGCCCATTTTTTGATTTGTTTATTTATTTCTCGTGTATTGAGTTTCAGAAGTTCTTTGTAGATCTTGGATACCAGTCCTTTATCTGTAGTGTCATTTGCAAATATATTCTCCCATTCGTGGGCTGCCTCTTAGTTTTGTGTCTGTGCAGAAACTTTTAATCTTGATGAAGTCCCATAAATTCATTTTATCTTTTGTTTCTCTTGCCTTTGGGGATGTGTCATGAAAAAAGGTTGCTTGGCCGATGTCGTAGGGTTGTTGCCTATGTTCTCCTCTAGAATTTTGATGGATTCCTGTCTCACGCTCGAGGTCTTTCATCCATTTGGAGTTTATTTTTTGTGTATGGTGTGAGATAGTGGTCAAGTTTCATTCTCTTGCATGTAGCTGTCCAATTTTCCCAGCAGCATTTATTGAAGAGACTGTCTTTTCCCAATCGGATGTTTTTCCTGCCTTATCAAATATTAGTTGCCCAAAGAGCCGAGGGTCCATTTCTGGGCTCTCTATTCTGTTCCATTGCTCTATGTGTCTGTTTTTGTGCCAGTACCATGCTGTCTTTGTGATCACAGCTTTGTAGTACAGCGAACCGCATTGTGATGCCCCCAGCTTTGTTTTTCCTTTTCAACAGTTCCTTGAGATTCGGGCCTTTTCTGTTTCCATACAAATTTAAGGACTGTTTGTTCCAGTTCTTTGAAAAATGTCCTCGATTTTGATCGGGAATAGCATTGAAAGTGTAGATTGCTCTGGGTAGCATGGACATTTTAACTATGTTAATTCTTCCGATCCATGAGCATGGAATATCTTTCCATCTTTTTATGTCTTCTAAATGTCTTTCAAGAGTGATTTATAGTTTCTAGAATATAGGTCCTTTACGTCTCTGGTTAAGTTAATTCCAAGGTAACGATATGGTTTTTGGTGCTATTGTAAATGGGATGGATTCCCAATTTCTCTTTCTTCAGTCTCGTTATTCGTTATAGAAATGCAACTGACTTCAGGCATTGATTTTGTATCCCGCCACATTACTGAATTGCTCTATAACTTCTAATAGTTTGGGAGTGGCTTCTTTGGGTTTTCCATATAGAGTATCTGTCATCTGCAAAAAAGAGACATTTTGACTTCTTCTTTGCCGATTTGAATACCTTTGATGCCTTTTTGTCGTCTGACTGCTGTTGCAAGGACTTCTAGTACTATGTTGAATAATAGTGGCGAGAGTGGGCATCCTTGTCGAGTTCCTGATCTTAAGGGAAAGGCTTCCAGCTTTTCCCCATTGAGAATAATATTTGCAGTAGGCTTTTCATAGATGGCTTTTATGAGATTGAGAAATGTACCTTCTATTCCTACACTCTGAAAGGTTTTAATCAGGAAAGGATGCTGTATTTTGTCGAATGCTTTTTCGGCATCGATTGAGAGGATCATATGGTTCCTGAGTCTTTTCTTGTTGATATGATGTATCACGCTGATTGATTTGCGAATATTGAACCACGCTTGCATCCCAGGTATGAATCCCACTTGATCAAGATGGATAATCCTTTTAATGTACTGTTGCATTCTATTAGCAAGGATCTTGTTGAGGATTTTGATGTCCATATTCATTAGGGAAATCGGTCTGTAATTCTCCTTTTTGATGGGGTCTTTGCCTGGTTTGGGGATCAAGGTAATATTAGCCTCATAGAATGAGTTTGGTAGCTTTCCTTCTGTTTCTATTTTTTGAAATAGCTTTAGGAGAATAGGTATTATTTCTTCTTTGAATGTTTGGTAGAATTCCCAGGAAAACTGTCCAGGCCTGAGTTTTTGTTTTTGGAAGGTTGTTTATCACTGACTCAATTTCTTCATAATTAATTGGCCTGTTTAAGGAATCAATTTCTTCCGGTTTCAATCTTGGTAGTTTATAGGTTTCCAGGAAGGATTCCATCTCTTCCAGATTGCTTAGTTTATTGGCATATAGCTGTTGATAAAAATTTCTAATAATCCTTCCAATTTCCATGGTGCTCAGTGGACTCTCTCCTTTTTCATTCATAATTTTAATAATCTGGGTCCTTTCTCTTTTCTTTTGGATAGTCTTGCCAGTGGTCTGTCAATTTTATTGATTCTCTCAAAGAACCAGCTTCTAGTCCTGTTGTCTGCTCTACTGTACTTCTGGTTTCTGCTTGATTGATTTCAGCTTAATTTTGGTCAACTGCTTCCTCATGCGTGGATTAGGCCTGTCCCTCTGTTGCTGTTCCAGCTTCTTGAGGGTGAGAATAAAAACTGCATTTTAGATTCTTCTATTCTTTTGAGTGAGGCTTGATGGCTATGTATTTCCCCTTAGGACTGCCTTTGCAGTATCCCATAGGTTTTGGACTGTTGTATTTTCATTCTCATTGGTCTCCATAAATTGTTTGATTTGATTTTTGATTTCCTGGTTTATCGAGTCATTCCTGAGCAGGATGGTTCTTAGTCTCCAAGTGTTTGAGTTTCTTCCAAATTTTTCCTTGTGGTTGAGTTCCAATTTCAGAGCATTGTGGTCTGAGAATATGCAGGGATAATTTCAATCTTTTGGTATCGGTTGAGACCTGTTTTGTGTCCCAGAACATGGTCTATTCTTGAGAATGTTCCATGGGCATTAGAATAGAATGAGTATTCTTTGGTTCTGGGGTGTAGTGTTCTATATATCTATGAGGTCCAACTCGTCGAATATGGCATTCAAAGCCTTTGATTCTTTGCTTAGTTTTTGCCAGGGTGTTCTGTCTATTTCTGAGAGTGGAGTGTTGATGTCCCCTACTATTAATGTATTTTTATTTATATGTCTCTTTATTCTGGTTAGAGTTGGCTTGTGTATCTTGCTGCTCCTGTTGGGGGCATATATATTTATAATTGTCATATCCACTTGTTGAATACTTCCCTAAGAAATAAAATAGTGCCTTCCGGTTCTCTAACTATAGTCTGTAGTTTAAAAATCCAGTTTATCTGATATGAGAATTGCTACCCCAGCTTTCTTTTGAGGTCCATTTGCGTGAAAGATGGTACTCCATCCCCTACTCTCAGTCTGAATGCATCTTTGGGTTCTAAATGAGTCTCTTGTAGACAGCAAATGGATGGGTCATTTCTTTTATCCAATCTGCAACCCTGTGGCACTTTTATGGAAACTGTACATTGACTGATTACTGAGAGATATGATTTTAATAATGCCATGTTGCCAGTAAAGTCTTTGTTTGTATTGGCTGTGACTTTCTGTTCTGTATCACTCTTGGGGCCTTTTTACCTTTATAGAACCCCCCTTAATATCTCCTGTAGGGCTGGTTTCGTGGTTACAAAATTGGTTAGTGACTGGCGATTCTGAAATGTCTTTATTTCTCCCACCAATTCTGAATGACAGCCTTGCTGGATAAAGGATCCTTGGCTGCATGTTTTTCTCTGAAAGAGCTTTAAATATGCTCCCCCAACCCTTTCTCTCATTCCAGGTCTGTGTAGACAGGTCTGACGTAATTCTGATGCCTTTGCCTTGGTACGTGAGAAATTTCTTTGCCCTGGCCGCTTTCAATACTGTATCCTTGCATCTAATATTTGCGAAATGCACTATGACGTGACGTGGAGTAGGTTTGTCGTGGCTGAGCTTGGGAGGGGTCCTCTCTGCCTCTTGACACGAATGTTTGTTTCCCTGATAGGGGAAGTTTTCAGCTACAATTTGTTCAAATATCTCTTCTAGACCTCTCTGTTTTCTCCCACCCCTCGGGATGCCGATGATTCTAACATTGGATCATTTCATTGAGTCAGTAATCTCCCCGTAACCTACATTCGTGGGCATGGATTTTTAAGACCATCTTCTATTTTCATTTTTTCTCTATTAACCCATCCTCCAATTCACTAACCCGTCCTCTGCTTCTGCGACCCTGGCCGTCAGAGCCTCTAGTTTTGCCTGCATTTGGCTCATAGAATTTTTAATTTCTGTCAGATTCGTTCTCATTTCTGTCCTTAGGATTCTATATTCTCAGTAACCTTTTCGATTAATTTTTTCAATTCTACTCATCATTTTGACCATCGTTACTCTGAATTCCATTTCGATAATTTGGTTACATCCATATCCATTATTTCTGTGGCAGAGAGCCACAGACTCACTGTTTTCTTTCGCTGGGGGGCTTTTCCTTCTTGTCATTCTGATGAGGAGAGGTTTCGGGGTTTCCAGAGCCCAAATTATTGACTGGGTCCCAGGCCGTGGCCCTTGTTTTATAGGGATCTTAGGGATGTGGGCTTCTTCTTTAAAGGTTTTATTTATTTATTTATTTATTTATTTATTTATTTATTTATGTGGCAGCCAACCAGCGAGAGAGGGAACAGAAGCAGGGGAGTGGGAGAGGAAGAAGCAGGCTCCCAGCGGAGGACCCCGATGAGGGACTCCTTTCCGGAACGCCGGGATCACGCCTAAGCTGAAGACAGGCGCTCAATGACTGCGCCACCCAGGCGCCCGGGTTGTGGGCTTCTTGATTTTTCAGCCTGCCTTCTGGGGGAGGGGCCTGCCGCGCCGATACTCAGGCAACCCTGTTTGGGTAGAGTCTCCGTGTCCCCTGCGAGGGGGGATGGGGATGGGCACACTGTGAGCCGGTATTTCCAGGCTTTTGTTCTCTGGGCGGCTTTCCTGGCGGTTTGCTGTGCCTCTGCTGAGAGTCAGAGCAGCAGTGGCCAAATCTCAGCCTCTGTCACAGAACAGAGGGATTGCGCCCGCTTCTTACTAATGTTCTGGCTACTTAACTCCGTTACTGTTGGTGCTGCTCAACCCTGCAGCGTCCCGGGATGTGCGCCCCACACCCGGCGTCCCTGCCCTCACTTCCAGGGCTGGTGCGTCTCTGTCCTTTGTGTTTCTAATGCCGCCAGCTGCCAGCCGCCCCGCACGCTCCCGGATCTTCCGGTCTCAGTCTGGATCCAGTGAGCGCACCGGGATTCCGGTGATCCGCGAGATGCCTGGTGGCGCGCGCACCCGGCTCACGGTCTCTGTCTGCTGTTTTGCGGGTGCCGTCCGCGAGCCCCACCCGCTCTCCCGTGCAAGTGGCTACCGCTTCCCGGCGCCCGAACGTGGCGGCTCCCTCCCCCTTCCGTTTATCTTCCGATATCTGTGCACAGTTTCATGGCTCCCCGCGCCGTGCACCTCAGCCACTCCAGCGCTGGAGATGTTCATTTGTAGAGATCCAGATGCGTCTTCCTGCGTCTCAGGCTGGTTCCGTGGTTGTTTAGGCTGGTCTGGTACCTATCCAGCTCGACTCGTGGGACCGGCTAAAAACGGTGTCTCCTACTCCTCCGCCATCTTAACTGAGGCTGGAAACACCACTTTAAATTTTGCTAGATCAGAGGTTCTCAGGAATGAGAGGTAAGTCTCTTCTGTCAAGGGACATGGTAAACGTTCCTTCTCATAATAGTAGACAAACAAGCCAGAAAGAAGTCATCATATTGGCAGGATGGTTGATCCTGATTTTTAAGAGGAGAGAGAGTTGTTCCTACCTAACGGGAGCAAGAAAGAATATGTTTGGGGCCCAGGAGAACCAGTGAGTTCCCTCTAAGTGCTTCCATGCCTGATGCTAACTTTGAGTAGGCACTGCAGCAGCCATACGTGACAAGAACAAAGTAACCAGGAGCTCACATCCCTCAGGGTTTAAAGTCTGAGTCACCCTACCAGACAAGCAACCGAGAGAAGCTAAAGCACCAGTTGACCATAAGGGAAGAGCAAGCATGTGTGATAAAGGAAGGATATAATGCATATCAATTATGGTCTCAGGATCACTGAAGCGTGGGGTGGGGGGAGGCTGTGGCTTATTCCACTAACACTCCTAATGTAATTTTACAAAAGGAATTGTGAATCAGTGACAGGCTGGAGTGACCTTCATATGTGGTATGAGTGAATCTAAATAGTGCAGTGGAAGAATGGAGCAAGGCACTACAAGTCTCCTACCCATAGTTCCTTGATATTTATTATTCCCATGCACCCTGCCAAATCTTATAAGTAATAGGATTTGTGGTATTTTGATTGCTTACTCCGATCAATACATCCTTCCCTGTCTGTTCTAAGGGAAGGCTGGAATTAATACCACCCCCCCAAAAAAATGTTTCAACAAATGTCTGATAGGAATTACTATTAAAATACCCCATCTGCCTCATCCGGGAGTGAGATAACTTCAAGGGGTATCTCCTATACAGTTGGAGTTCCCAGCAAAATAAACTTCAGTTGCCCATGGTGGTAACTTTTTTTTTTTTTTTTTTAACAGTATATAGAACTTTCAATGTAATGTTAACATCAGATAAGTACACAAGTCATATCGTTTGGTTCTATGAATTTTACAGAATGAATACACTAGAGTAATTATCATTCAGATCGAGAAAAGAAAAGTACAAACATCCCAAAAGCCCCATTAGTACATTCATTCAATTACCATTCTCCATTGTGCAACCAATATCTGAATTATCTAACAATATAGTTTGCTTGATCTGGAAATGCATATAAATTAATCTTAAACTATGTAATCTTACATGCCTGGATTTTTGTTGTTGTTGTTGTTGTTTTATATACTGTTTATGAGATCCACCTATAGTATTGTTGAGTGTAGTTGTGGTTCTTTCCTTCTCTTATGCTGTAGAGTATTCCTTTGTGTGAATATACCACGTTTTATTGATTCATTTTAATGTTGGTGATTTTCAAGTTGGGACTTTTATAAGTGGTGTCATTATGATGCTTTTTTTATAATAATATTTTTTTATTATATTATGTTAGTCACCATACAGTACATCGCTGGTTTTTTATGTAAAGTTTGATGATTCATTAGTTGCGTATAACACCCAGTGCACAATGCAATACGTGCCCTCCTTACTACCCATCACCAGTCTATCCCACTCGCCCCCCTCCCCTCTGAAGCCCTCAGTTTGTTTCTCAGAGTCCATAGTCTCTCATGCCTCATTCCCCCTTCTGATTACCCCCCCTTCTTTATCCCTTTCTTCTCCTACTGATCTTCCTAGTTCTTATGTTCCATAGATGAGAGAAACCATATGATAATTGTCTTTCTCTGCTTGACTTATTTCACTTAGCATTATCTCCTCCAGTGCCATCCATGTTGTAGCAAATGTTGAGAAATCATTCTTTTTGATAGCTGAGTAATATTCCATTGTATATATGGACCACAACTTCTTAATCCAGTCATCTGTTGAAGGGCATCTCGGCTCCTTCCACAATTTAGCTTTTGTGGACATTGCTGCTATGAACATTGGGGTGCATATGGCCCTTCTCTTCACTACGTCTGTATCTTTGGGGTAAATACCCAATAGTGCAATGGCTGGATCATAGGGGAGCTCAATTTTTAACTTTTTAAGGGACCTCCACACTGTTTTCCAGAGTGGCCGTACCAACTTGCATTCCCACCAACAATGTAGGAGGGATCCCCTTTCTCCACATCCTCTCCAACAATTGTTGTTTCTTGCCTTGTCTATTTTTGCCATTCTAACTGGCAAAGGTGGTATCTTAGTGTGGTTTGGATTTGAATTTCCCTGATGGCTAATGATTTTGAACATTTTTTCGTGTGTCTGTTAGCCATTTATATATCTTCATTGGAAAAGTGTCTGTTCATATCTTCTGCCCATTTTATGATTTATTTGTTTCTCGTGTATTGAGTTTGAGAAGTTCTTTGTAAATCTTGGATACCAGTCTTTTATCTGTAGTATCATTTGCAAATATATTCTCCCATTCCGTGGGCTGCCTCCTAGTTTTTTTGACTGTTTCCTTGGCTGTGCAGAAGTTTTTATCTTGATGAAGTCCCATAAGTTCATTTTTTCTTTTGTTTCTCTTGCCTTTGGAGATGTGTCATGAAAAAGGTTGCTGTGGCCGATGTCGTAGAGGTTGCTGCCTATGCTCTCCTCTAGGATTTTGATAGATTCCTGTCTCGCATCGAGGTCTTTCATCCATTTAGAGTTTATCTTTGTGTATGGTGTGAGAGAGTGGTCAAGTTTCATTCTCTTGCATGTAGCTGTCCAATTTTCCCAGCAGCATTTATTGAAGAGACTGTCTTTTTTCCACCGGATGTTTTTTCCTGCTTTAGCAAAGATTAGTTGCCCAAAGAGCCGAGGGTCCATTTCTGGGTTCTCTATTCTGTTCCATTGGTCTATGTGTCTGTTTTTGTGCCAGTACCATGCTGTCTTTGTGATCACAGCTTTGTAGTACAGCTTGAAATCCGGCGTTGTGATGCCCCCAGCTTTGTTTTTCCTTTTCAACAATCCCTTGGCGATTCGGGGCGTTTTCTGTTTCCACACAAATTTAAGGGCTGTTTGTTCCAGTTCTTTGAAAAATGTCATTGGTATTTTGATCAGGATAGCATTGAAAGTGTCGATTGCTCTGGGTAGCATGGGCATTTTAACCATGTTAAATCTTCTGATCCATGAGCATGGAAAATTTTTCCATCTTTTTGCGTATTCTTCAATGTCTTTCAAGAGTGATTTGTAGTTTCTAGAATATAGGTCCTTTACGTCCCTGGTTAAGTTAAGTTAAGATAACGTATGGTTTTTGGTGCTATTGTAAATGGGATGGATTCCCTAATTTCTCTTTCTTCAGTCTCATTGTTCGTGCATAGAAATGCAACTGATTTCTGAGCATTGATTTTGTATCCCGCCACATTACTGAATTGCTCTGTAACTTCTAGTAGTTTGGGAGTGGATTCTTTTGGGTTTTCCATATAGAGTATCGTGTCATCTGCGAAGAGAGACATTTTGACTTCTTCTTTGCCGATTTGGATACCTTTTATCCCTTTTTGTTGTCTGATTGCTGTTGCAAGGACTTCTAGTACTATGTTGAATAATAGTGGCGAGAGTGGGCATCCTTGTTGTGTTCCTGATCTTAAGGGAAAGGCTTCCAGCTTTTCCCCATTGAGAATGATATTTGCTGTAGGCTTTTCATAGATGGCTTTTATGAGATTGAGGAATGTACCCTCTATCCCTACACTCTGAAGGGTTTTAATCAGGAAAGGATGCTGTATTTTGTCAAATGCTTTTTCTCCATCTATTGAGAGGATGGTATGATTTTTGGCTTTTTTCTTGTTGATAAAATCTATCACACTGATAGATTTGCAAATGTTGAACCACCCTTGCATCCCAGGGATGAATCCCGCTTGGTCATGATGGATAATCCTTTTAATGTACTGTTGGATTCTATTAGCAAGGATCTTGTTGAGAATTTTGGCATCCAAATTCATCAGGGTTCTTCCGGTTTCAATCTTGGTAGTTTATAGGTTTCCAGGAAGGATTCCATCTCTTCCAGATTGCTTAGTTTATTGGCATATAGCTGTTGATAAAAATTTCTAATAATCCTTCCAATTTCAATGGTGTTCGTCGTGACCTCTCCTTTTTCATTCATAATTTTAATAATCTGGGTCCTTTCTCTTTTCTTTTGGATAAGTCTTGCCAGTGGTCTGTCAATTTTATTGATTCTCTCAAAGAACCAGCTTCTAGTCCTGTTGATCTGCTCTACTGTACTTCTGGTTTCTGCTTGATTGATTTCAGCTCTAATTTTGGTCAACTGCTTCCTCGTGCGTGGATTAGGCCTGTCCCTCTGTTGCTGTTCCAGCTTCTTGAGGTGAGAATATAAAAACTGCATTTTAGATTTTTCTATTCTTTTGAGTGAGGCTTGGATGGCTATGTATTTCCCCCTTAGGACTGCCTTTGCAGTATCCCATAGGTTTTGGACTGTTGTATTTTCATTCTCATTGGTCTCCATAAATTGTTTAATTTGATTTTTGATTTCCTGGTTTATCGAGTCATTCCTGAGCAGGATGGTTCTTAGTCTCCAAGTGTTTGAGTTTCTTCCAAATTTTTCCTTGTGGTTGAGTTCCAATTTCAGAGCATTGTGGTCTGAGAATATGCAGGGGATAATTTCAGTCTTTTGGTATCGGTTGAGACCTGTTTTGTGTCCCAGAACATGGTCTATTCTTGAGAATGTTCCATGGGCATTAGAATAGAATGAGTATTCTTTGGTTCTGGGGTGTAGTGTTCTATATATATCTAAGAGGTCCAACTCGTCGAGTATGGCATTCAAAGCCTTTGATTCTTTGCTTAGTTTCTGCTTAGGTGCTCTGTCTATTTCTGATAGTGGAGTGTTGAGGTCCCCTAGTATTAATGTATTTTTATCTATATGTCTCTTTATTCTGGTTAAGAGTTGGCTTGTGTATCTTGCTGCTCTCCTGTTGGTGGCATATATATTTATATGTCATATATGTAATATTAAGTGTCATATCCACTTGTTGGATACATCCTTTAAGAATAATATAGTGCCCTTCTGTATCTCTAACTATAGTCTTTAGTTTAAAATCCAATCTGTCTGATATGAGAATTGCTACCCAGCTTTCTTTTGAGGTCCATTGGCATGAAAGATGGTATTCCATCCCAGTTTTAATAGCACTTTCCCACTGGTTTATAAATTTTATGTGGTCCATTCTGAGTCTGTTTTACCATTTATAACCTTACTATAGCCTGACACATAGCATGTGCTCAGTAAATAAAATCATTACAGAAAGGATCAGCAGTAACATATTATGTTGGCCCAAATTCAAGGTGCCATTGAAGTTTGGAGAAAAAAGAAGTTGCCATTGACTGTACAGATCAGAAAAATTTTCATTAAGCATTTTAACTGGGCTATGAAAAGTAGAGACTATTTGGATGTGTAGAGAAAAGATGAGAGAACAGAAATTGGTGAAAAATGAGTACAAAGTCAGATCTATTCCTTTTGCCTTCCTTCTAACATTTATTCAAATATAGGTTGAATAAAGCCAATGGAAGTAGAAATATAGAAATGAGTATTGGGTCCTGGCATGGAAATAGGTTGTAGAATGGTGATTGAAAAAAAATTTTAAGCCTAGCCAAAGACATGGCCAGAGTCCAGTGTCATTTGTTTTAAACTATCAGTGGCATATAAAGGTGTAGTGATTGAAGATCATAAAATCAGGTAGAAAGCCATTGCTACAAAGACAGTGTGGCCGCTTTCAATACTGTATCCTTAGATCTAATATTTGTGAGATGCACTATGACGTGACGTGGCATAGGTTTGTCGTGGTTGAGCTTGGGAGGGGTCCTCTCTGCCTCTTGGACACGAATGCTTGTTTCCTTTGCTAGATTAAGGAAGCTTTCAACTATAATTTGTTCAAATATCTCTTCTAGACCTCCGTTTTTCTCCACCCCCTTGGGGATGCCAATGATTCTGACATTGGAACGTTTCATTGAGTCAGTAATCTCTGTAACCTACATTCTTGAGATTGGATTCTTTTGAGCCAAGTTTCTGTCTTAGCTTTCTCTTCTACTAACCCATCCTCCAATTCGCCAATACGTTCTTCTGCCTCATTCACCCTGGTCATCAGAGCATCTACTTTTAACTGCATTTGATTCATAAAATTTTAAATTTCTGCCAGATTTGCTCTAATTTCCGCCCTTAGAGATTCTATATTCTCATTAATATTTTCGTTAATACTTTTTTCAAGTCTGCACATCATCTTTTTTTTCCAACCTAACCTATTTATTAATTGTACCAGCACTTAAACTCCCCACTTATTTTCATTCATTATTCTCTCTGCTCTCTGCTTTCTCCTTTTTTTAAATGTTTTTTTATTATATTATGTTAGTCACCATACAGTACATCCCTGGTTTCTGATGTAAAGTTCGATGATTCATTAGTTGCGTATAACACCCAGTGCACCATGCAATACGTGCCCTCCTTACTACCCATCACTAGTCTATCCCATTCCCCCACCACCCTCCCCTCTGAAGCCCTCAGTTTGTTTCTCAGAGTATCATCTTGACCATTGTTACTCTGAACTCCATTTCTGATAATTTGGTTATATCCATATCCATTAGTTCTGTGGCAGAGGCCATAGACTCATTGTCTTTTCTTTGCTGGGGGAGTTTCTCCTTCTTGTCATTCTGATGAGGAGAGGTTGCGGGGCTGTCCAGAGCCCAAATTATTGACCAGGACCCAGGCTGTGTGCACTTGTTTTATAGGGACCTTAGGGATGTGGGCTTCTTGATTTATCAGTCTGCCTTCTGGGGGAGGGGCCTGCTGCACCGATACTCAGGCAACCCTGTTTGGTTAGAGTCTCCCTGCCCCCTGCAAGGGGGAATGGGGATGGGCACACTGTGAACTTGTATTTCCAGGGTTTTGTTCTCTGGCAGCTTTCCCTGGCGGTTTGCTGTGCCTCTTCTGAGAGTCAGAGCAGCAATGCCAAATCTCAGCCTCTGTCTCAGAACAGAGGGATCGCAGACTGCTCTCCACTGGTGTTCTGACCACTTTAACTGTTTCTGTTGGTGCTGCTCAACCCTGCAGCATCCCGGGATGTGCGCCCCACCGCTGGCGTCCCAGCCCTCACTTCCAGGGCCCGCGCGTCTCTGTCCTTTGTGTTTCTAACACCGCCAGCCGCCAGCCACCCTCTGCCCCTGTGTGCGCCGGAGTGTTTCAGTGTGGTTCACGCGCACTCCAGAGCTTGGTTTTCAGGCTGGTGGCGCGCGTTCCCCGGCTCAGGGTCTCAGTCTGCTCTCTCGCAGGTGCCGGTCTGCGAGTCCGCTGCTCCCCCGTGCAGGTGGCTGCCGCTTCCTGGCGCCTGAACGTGGTGGCTCCCTCCCCCTTCCGCTTATCTTCTGATATCTGTGCGCAGCTTCACAGCTCCCCGCTTCGTACCTCAATACTCAGCACTGGAGATGTTCATTCGTAGAGATCCAGATGTATCTTCCTGCGTCTCAGGCTGATTCCGTGGATGTTCAGGATGGTCTGGTACCTATCCAGCTCGACTCAGGGGACCAGCTGAAAAAGGGGACCCCTACTCCTCTGCCATCTTAACTCCTCTGGTGGTAACTTGATTCGTAATACCTCTGTTGCTGGCTTCTTTCCTTTTTCTGTCTCACTTCCCTACTCAACACTCATGTTTTTGGGAGTCATCTTCCAAGTCAACTAATTGTACTTAAATATTTGTCTTAGGGTCTGCTTCTAGGAAATCTAAACTAAGACAGCAAGTGACTTATCTAAGGTCATCCAGCCTGTGATAGTGCAGGGTTTAATTCCAGGTCTTTCAACTCTTAGACCAGTGTTCTTGTCACTACCACATTCCAGAAATTTTCTAGATATGATTCTAGACCTTTATGTAGAGAGGTTACATTAAACACTTCATGCAGGTAGAGTCAGAAAATATCTCTCTTAGCTTTTTTGTGCAAGAGATTTTCAACTAATATGGATTTCAACTTTATTAAAAGAAAATATAATTAACATGTTTACCATATTCATATGTTTTCTCACTCTTGTGCCTGCTTCAAAGGAGGGAAGGGTCTATTCTTGATTGATGGGTCAGTTCATGGGCTCTCCTTTCTTGTACAGAGTTTGGGTGATGTTCTGATTCTTGTCAGAGAAGTGGATTCACAGCAACTCTTTCTTCTGCACTATGGGGTGTTCCATAAATGGAGAGCTTGGGCTTCTGGGGACGGCATAGTCTGGATGAAGTGGTGGCATACGTATGCAGGAAGGAAAATTTGGAAGTAGTATGTAGACAGGGGCGCCTGGGTGGCACAGCAGTTAAGCGTCTGCCTTCGGCTCAGGGCGTGATCCCGGCGTTATGGGATCGAGCCCCACATCAGGCTCTTCTGCTGTGAGCCTGCTTCTTCCTCTCCCACTCCCCCTCCTTGTGTTCCCTCTCTCGCTGGCTGTCTCTATCTCCGTTGAATAAATAAATAAAATCTTTAAAAAAAAAAGAGAGAGAGCTATAGTGATGAACTAAAAATTGATTTTTAGCCATTAACATAAGAGAGAAAATATGGAAAGAGAGAAGAGCCGTGTGGATTGAGGTTTTGTGAGGATTTCCATCTGTGTTGAGAATCTGAGAGTGTGGCAATGATGGCTAGAAAGGATTTTAAAGGTATTGCACTGTGCCTTTTGGGCTTTCTTAAGAGATTAATGCAGATTTGAAATAATTTCTATTTAGTTTTGTTTAACTATATTTCTTTGATTGTGATACCCTGCCAGACTAGATCACAGCACACCTCTGTAATTTCTAGGTTAGAAGTTAATTACAAATACTAAAGCAAATGCAGTTCAAATAGAGTTCCTACTGAATTCAGTTTGTGGATCCTGTGTAAGAGGCTTGTATTTCTGACGAGGCAGTATGACTGTCCCTGGGATGAGGGGTAGAGGAAGAACAAAGAGTGAGGAAAACAAAGCACATTTAATTTAAAGAAAACATCAGAATCTAAGTGTCCAGTACTCCTAAAACTATTTTCAGTTTTTAATCTAATGCTACAGACTCAGGTAGTCCAAGTGTTGGAGGAGTCAGGGGAAAGCAACAGTTCAGTACGTGCTCAGACTACTGTGGTCCTTGTGGAGAAGGAGAGCCACAGCACGTGTCCACCAGGCAGAGTTCGTGTGTGATGAGCTAAGTGGTCTTCTAGCCCAGCTCACTCTCAGTGTCCAGGCTACCTGCAAATGTGGACTCTGTAAGAGAGAAGCAATGGTGAGAAGCTGATTCAGTGTGGAAAAGAGAAATGAAGGGAAAGGAAAAGGAAAGCAAACTCATCCTGTTGGGTTAGCTTTTATTTTATTTTATTTTATTTTTTAAATAAGGTCTGGTTTGAGAGGAGCTTAAGAGTAAGCTTGAAAGTTGTTCAGTCTCTAAGAGGATGTGAAGGCTGCTGGTGATGCTTTCAAGGGAAGAATCACAGTGAAGATTTGTCATAGGGGGGCTGAGAAGAGTTGTTTAACCAGGGAACACTGATTAGAGACTCAGTTGGACTGAACACAAGAGGCATGTTTGAGATAATTAAAATCCTTGTTAATAATGAATTTGCTGTAAGCTTCAGATTGGGTGGGGAAAGAACTGGATCAGACTTTGGAGAATACATGAGGAAAAAAAGAAGCCAGGACTTTGAAGTGATTTTAGTGATTCTTCTGAATAAGCCAAGAATAAAGAATATCACAGACAAAAAAAGTAAAGGTCAGAAAAGCTATGGTTAGGAGATACTGTGATAAAAGTAAAAATATAGAAGCTATAGCAGAAGTGGAACTATAGAATATGAGAGAAGTATAAACGGAAAATACAGTTAGACAGAATGACAGTGGAAGAGAGGAAACTCAAAGGAAATCTTGAGAGAGTAAACTACACAAATGTTTTCAGCAAAATTGCAGTGAGAACATGCTATAGAGTAGGACAGCATTAGAGTTCTGATTGGCAGATATTTGAAAAATAACAGGAAAATAAAGTCGTCTTGGGAGGTGGAGGACAGAAGAAAAATTATTGGTTGGTAGAAACTAGGAAATAAAGATGGTAATGGGAGAAACCCAAGTAAAATTTTAGTTATCATAAGATATTTGGAAAGATCACAGTACAGTCTCTGTCTTCTACAGAAGGGGAAAGCCAATCACTCAGGTTCATAATGTATACACATGAGCAGAGTCTTTCCATCATTACATTGCATCTCTTGTTCATGCCAGGCTCCATAAAGGTAGCGTAGGAAGAAGCAAAATAAATGAACAAAAAAAATTGAGAAGCTCCTTGTTCCCCAAAGTGAGGTGACCCTAGGAGAATTGCAAGACTAACACAAATGGAAGGAGATATTTGCTACATCCCACAATAAAAACTGAGTCAATATATATCATATGTTTATGTGCCAGCAGTGTATTACTTCAGAGCATGAGGAGATTACATAATAATGTCCTAAATGACTATTTCTTGGGCTGTGTGAGAGTTGGAGATGTAAGGGCACAAGAGGAATAAGTGAGAATTGTTTAAAGTTCTAATTTCACACATGAAGAGATATTTTCTATCAAAGGATATTTTAAATCTCATTTATTACCACAGCATATTGAAAATACAAAGATTCTGGTCCTTCAAAAAAAGTTGCTGATTTAACATATTCAAAATAGAAAGACCGAACTGATGCATTTTGGATTGACACATTAAAATGGATTTATTTTTATTTTAATTTTCAAAAATACTACCTTTATGTTTTCCTCCCAGTCAATTTTTAGGGATCTTCCATAAAAGGAATGTCATATATATTTGGTCTATGTACTCCATATATTTATATTCCCATTTCCTCCTCACTTCAGTCCTTCTTGTAATGGAGTAAGTATAATACTTCTTATCATTCTCTTATCCATTAAAATTCCTTCTTGAAAAGCCAGGACTGAAGAATGTAAACATATCAGCCATATAAACACATCAGCACTATGACTTAATCCCCTTTTGCTCCAAGTTCTCTTCTCCGGTAATATGAAAGGATGATGATGGCTTAACCGGGCATTGTGGCATCTGAGGTAGAGAAAAATGGATATTTTGAGATATATTTAATAGGTAGAAAAAACACGTAGAACTCAAGTAAATTAAATTTTAGTGGGGAGTGAGGGAAGAGGGGAGTCAAGGATAAGATTATGTGTTTAGCTTGTATAACAAGAAAGATGATGGTGCCACTTAATAAGACAGGGAAGCTTAGAATAACCAAGGGGGTTATATTAAGAGATTGATTTAGAATGTGTCAAGTATGAGATGCCTATTGGATATCTAGTATAGATACAGGATATATTAGAGCAGAGCTTGGGTGCTAGAGATAAGATTTTGGAAGTCATTTCAAAAGTAGCAATTCTATCCATGGAACTGGAAGAGATTGCAGATGGAGAGATTAAATATAGAAAGATTAAGTCCTGAGGTTCTCCAATATTTAGAAGTTAGAGAGAAGGATGATCCTGCAAAGGAGATAGAAGATAGAATAAAAGGAAAACCAAGATTGTGTGATTATCATGGAGGTGAAGGGCGAAAATATTTTAGCAAACGTGAGTGCTCTGTGAATGTTTCTGAGAGACTGAGGCAGAGAAAACCAGTGAAATAAGCATGGATTTGACCAGGTGATAGTTTATTGGTTGCCATACAAAGAACAGTTTTGTTTTAAAACTGAAAAAAACCAGCATGATTGAAGAATGAATGGGAAGTGAAGACGTGAAGACCATGAGAGCATATTTTTGAGAAGTTTTTCTGTGAAAAGGATCAGAGATGGAATATTAACCACAGGAGGATTTAGGATGACGGCCAAAGATTTCAATTTTAAAGAGAGTATATCCTAGAACATGTCAACAGCTGATGGATTGACATGGCAGAGAAGGGATTGATAATGCAGGTGAAATGCAGGAGAAATGGGCAATGGCAGAATAAAAGCCTCAGAGGGGAAACAGGATCTGGAGTAAAGTGGAAGGTTGGCAGGTCATGTCTTCCATTATAACAGAAGAGAAGGCAAAGGATGAGGGTCAGGTGATAGGTTCATCAGTTTCAT
The DNA here is from genome assembly GCF_017311325.1 of Ursus maritimus. Classification (NCBI taxonomy): domain Eukaryota; kingdom Metazoa; phylum Chordata; class Mammalia; order Carnivora; family Ursidae; genus Ursus; species Ursus maritimus. Next base: position 13,409,403 of record NW_024423675.1, read on the forward strand.
GGTGAGAAGACCAAGGAGTCCTGTCTGGTCAAAGAAGGAGGAACCCGCCAGAGACAAAGTCCAGAAGAGGTTCCATGCAGAACCAAAACAAATATTATCCCCTTGATTTCCGTGGCTCCATGGTATACCAGTTCTTCACTGAAGACAAAGTGATCTGGAGCTGACGCGCCCACCAAATAATAGACTCTACATAGTTTGCTTTATAGAGAGTAGATTTAGTCATTTCCAACAAATCCTTTTATCATTGCCAGAAAATCTTCAAATAAAGAACTCTTCTAGGTGTTATTAAAAATAGATCCAGGGATTTGAAGGACCCCACCTTTTCACTGGAGTCACAGTTCTGGTGCCCACTGTGGAAGATGAAGCAAGGCGGCTTGCTACAGGAGCTCAGTTCCATGTTCCATTGAAATAATATTAAAATAATGAGAAGGAGAAGAAGGGAAACAGTTTAAGAGCTACGATGTACTGAGACTGTGTTGAACACTATACATAATTATTTGATTTAATCCTCGGAACAGAGCTCTAAGGTAGAGACACTGTTTTCACACTTGAGGGAACTATGGATCAGAGAGAGAAGTATATGGCTAGGCTTTGAACTTAGAAAGTCTGATTGCAGAGGCAGCAAAGCGTGTGTATGTATCAAAGCGTGCATGTGCGTGTGTGTAAGTACGCACATGTGCTCACAAACTGAGTAGCTTAATGAAGTCCCAGGTTTGAGACTTACAGAGCAGGCTATTTACAAATTTTACAATACAATTTCTCTAGAGTTCAAACAGAAAATAGATTTAAAAAGTATAATAAAGTAAAAATAAGAAAAATAAGCAATATAATATTATAGAATTTACAACTGGAAAGTGGGAGGAAAAAAGGTTTGATTCTATTTTAGTCAAAGAAATAGAATGCAATAGGAAAATAGGTATAAATATAGACAAACAGGTATGGATATAGTTATTGATTCTTGCAATTACAGAATTTCTAGCACTAGCAATAACCTCACAGGACAAGCCGATCACCTTTCTTACTTACAAGTGAGGAAATTGAGGCCCAGAGAGGTACAGTGGTTTGCCCAAGGTCAAAAAGACAGTTAATATGCCAGGATTAACCCCAGACTTCTTCCCTCTTCCATCCTTCCCCACTGTATACTGGGGTATCTGGTAAGCATAGATAGGAAAAAAGTGAGAGTGGAAATTAAAACAGAAATAGTTAAAAGAACAGAAGAAAGAATATGGTCAAATAAGTGAGAAAAAGAGAAAAAAGAACACACAAATAAAGTGGGTACAACCTACACATATTAAAACATTCGAGGAACATGTATTGAATGTTTTAAGAAAAATATTTCAGATTTAGATGAACATAAAGAAGAGGGGTAGAATTAGGAATATTTTTCAAAAGGAGTTTAGAGATCGCTAAAGAAACAGAATTAGGGAAAGAATGCCAAATACCACATGGAAGTCCAAGAAGGGATGCAGAGACAAAAGCTTACATAGAAAAGTTACAGATGTTTTATTATGGTGGGTCTGAGCCACGCAGTGCTGCATTCTAGGTGTTTGAAATGTTCTCATCAAACTCAGAAAAAAGTCTTGAATGATGTATGGAAAATGTCAGATGACTGCAGTGTTGTAATAAGGTGCTAATAATTTTTTTTAAAAAGAGAACAGTAAGACAGAGAGAGGACCTTGACGTTGGTAGATGCAGTTTTCAGGTTGCCTTTTCTTTCCCCCAATAATCCTGCTGCAAATGTTCTCATGAAGAGTTTATTGGATGACACATGCAGCACAGTGGTGTACCATAAATCTGAAGGAAATGACCAGTGAACTTGAAATCACAAAATATTCTATTTGAGGAAGGTGGGGAGGATACTTTGATTTAGATCAGAGAGACTGTGTTTTTCCCTCCAGGACCATGCTGAGATGTGTGAGAACGCCACATTCACACGAACGCATGCCCACACTCAGGCGAGGTGGGAAAAGGTGAAATGACAGGTGGGGTGAATTACAGTATCTTTAGTATTTGGGTAATCCTATGTCCCTCCTCATAAGGAGACATGCCAAATTTATACCAAGTTAAGACTACAAGTGGAGGCTCCTGAATGAAAAGGAGTTAGATGGCCTTCGATTGTCAGATGATGTTGTCTGGGCAATAACAGGAGGGTGGTAGAGAACGCAGGACAGATTGCAATAGTAGGGGTGGTATGAAAGATGAAAATTAGCAGAGCAGTAGGCAACAGATATTTAAAAAGATACTCTCACTGTACTTTGTAAGGCTTATAACACTTATGATTCTATGTACTGGAATATATTTTATAGTTGTAATATGGTGTGATAGAACATTGAACTATTGGTTTATGGCATATGTAATCACAGATTTTTTAAAATAAAAGCCTGAAAGTATACCATTAATGGCAATACACTTTATAATATGCAAAATATTTCACTCTAGTAAAACATGCTAATTAAAATAGTCATAAAACTGGATTTATAGGCTTGAAACTAAACATGGTACATTCATGTTTCTGAGCAAAGTAAACAAAACAAGGAAAGTTAAAAAAACAAATCTGGTATATATATTTTATATCATGGGTAATGGTAAGAAAGTTATTGAAATGTGTTATTTTTATTTTGTTTCTACCATTTTGATAAAAATCTTGTTAGAGAATCACACCTGTGCTTTGTTCAGTTAAAGTGTAGTCTAATTAGAATTGTTGTTCCCACATTCTAAGAATATTTAAATTTTAATCATGCAATTGTATAGGGACTCATAATTTTAATATACAGTCCCTAGCTAACCATGTGTTATAATGTTTCCCTCCCATTGCTATCCTGGTTAAAGTACACACACACACACACACACACACACACACACACACACACCTACCTCTCTTGGATTTGATTTATGGATCCTAGGATATTCCAAAAGGAATATTTTTAAAATATCATCTGTAGTGCCATATTCTAGAACACTTTTTATTCTTTGCTTTTTATTAACTTCTCACAAGACAAAAGCACTGTGAGAGATACTCAACATTTATTCCTATTACATTTTACACTAATGGGGTCAGGATCCTAGGAACTGAATTTCCCAGAACCTGTTGCTGGTATGATTCCAGTTTTCACCAGGAAGAGGTACTTCATGCAATTTGAAAGTTGTGAGGAAAGAAAAGAATACTGTTCTTCCTCCAGTGGTGGTGAATAAGAATGTGGGCTTCAGCAAACCTGAGTTTTGAAAAACCTTTTTATTAAGATATAATATGTATCTTATAAAACATGCCATAATATTAAGTTTACAACTTGATGAATATTTATATATGTATCTATGTAACCAACATCCTGATAAAGACACAGAATATTTTTAGCACGTAAAAACAATGCTTCCTATCAAGTGTCAATCAGTTCTGATCCTCCAACCTCAGAGGTAACAACTCTTCTGACTTCTAACACCTTAGATCAGCTCTGCCTTTTTTTGGAATTCATATAAAGTGACATACACAGTGTTTGTTTTTCTCCCCCTTAGCTTTATTGAGTGATCATTGACAAAATTGAACATATTTAAAGTGTACAACATGATTTGATATGTGTATACATTGTGAAAAGAATACCCCCTCCTACTGAGTTAATTAACACATCCCATCACCTCACATATTACCTTTTTTTGGTGAAAACACTTACGTTCTACTCTTATAGGAAATTTCAATTATACAATGAAGTATTATAAACTATAGTCACCATGTTATACATTAGACCCTCAGACCTTATTCCTATTATAACTGAAATTTTGTATCTTTTACCAACCTCTCCCTATTTGCCTCACCTACCAGCCCCTGGCAACCACTTTTCTGCTCTGTTTCTATTAGTTCAACTTATTTTTTAAGATTCTACATATAAGTGTGATCATACAGCATATTTCTTTCTCTATTTGACTTATTTCACTTAGCATAATGCCCTCCAGTTTCATCCACGTTGTAGCAATTGTTATGGATGATAATATTCCTATGGTGAACATAGCATACCATATAAACTTGTCAAATCACTAAGTTGTATACCTGAAACTAGTGTAACATTGTGTCAACTATACTCAAGTTGAAAAAATAATAATTAAAAAATAAAACTAAAAAAAAGTAAATAATATTCCATTATGTGTGTGTAAACACACATACACGCACACGCACACACACACACCATTTTCTTTATCCATTCACCCATTGATGGACCCTTAGGTGTTTCCATACCTTGATTATTGTGAATAATGCTTCAGTGAACATGGAAGTACAGGTATCTCTTCAAGATTCTGGTTTTGCATCCTTTGGATATATACCTGGAAGTGGGATGCTGGCTCGTATAGTAGTAGTTCTCTTTTTAACCCCTTGAGGAAACACCATACTGTTTTCCTTAGTGGCTCTTCCGGTTTGTATGTCCACCAACAGTGCATGAGTTCCGTTTTCTTGACATCCTTGCCAGTACTTGCTATCTGTTGTCTTTTTGAGAGTAGACAGTTTAACGGGTGTGAGGTGATAGCTAAATCTGGTTTTGATTTTCATTTCCCTGATGATAAGTGACGAGTGTGCATCTGTTGGCAATCTGTATGTCTTCATTGGAAAAATTTCTATTCATGTCTTCTGCCCACTTTTTAAATTTGTGTATTTATTTTTTGGGTACTCAGTTGTATAAATTCCTTGTATATTTTAGATATTAACTCCTTATCAGAAAGGTGATTTGCAAGTGTTTTCTCCTGCTCCATTAATTAGTTGCCTCTAGGTAGCCATGACCAATGCAACTTGTTTCCTGCAGCTTTGTACCTGAGTACTAGATTTCCTGAAATCTAGTGGAACAGTTGAGATACAGAAGGGGCCACTCCTGACCTTTATTCTTCCTCCTTCCAACATATTTGTGGGTATAGAATTCTCTTTATTCAATGTCCTTCCACTTGAACTACCTAAAATGATTTCTGTTTAACTAAAATTGTTGTCAAAGATACACATCTGGGATTTATTTATCTCACCCACAAGTCCCAGATAAATAGTAGAGTGCTCAATTATTTTGAATTTCAGATAAAGAACAAATAATATTTTAGAATAAGTACATTCCATGCAATATTTGTATTTTTATTTGCTAAATCTGTCAACCCTAATCGAACCTAGTTAGGACAAAAGCGGTAATGATTCATCACCAGTAGATACTGCCAGCTCAGGGATGCAGGAAAAATGAATCCCTGTAGTTGCTGGGAATGAAGCAGATACAAAAGCAAGGCTTTTGGTTATACCAAGGCATTTGGTTATGTCAATTTTTAATGTAATTTGTATAATTGGTGCAAATTGGTAATTTGTATAATATGTCAATTTTTAATGTAATTTGTATAATTGGTGTAATTTTCAATGATTGGCAATTCACCCCAGGACATAAGACAAAAAGGACATTTTACATCAATTAAGATTTTTTTTTTTGTATTGACACTAAGTCTAATCTAAAACAACCTGCCCAAAGATTAAGTTTGTTCACACACTTAAGTAAAAAGTGCTGGGGTAGATCTGGCTTCAGGCTCAGCTAGCTCCAACGTGCTATCTGGACCTGGTAATTTTAAAAGCAGTTTATTAATGTAAATTGACATAACGTAAAAAGTACATCTCAAAACTGTATAATTTGATATTTTTGGTGTATGTATATAACCAGTAAACATATCTATCATACCCAAAACTTTCTTTTTGCTCCTTTATAATCCTACATCTCCCTCTCTATTCACAGACAACCACTATTCTTCTTTTTGTCACTGTAGATTAGCTTTCATTTTCTAGATTTTATTTAAAAGGAACTGGACAGTGTGTACTTTTTTTTGTTTAGCTTCTTTTGCTCAGTATAATTATTTTGAAATTCATGCACAGTGTTACGTGTATCAATTGTTAATTTTTGTTATTTCTCTAAGTATCCTATTGAATGGATACACCACAGTTTGTTTATCCATTTACTTGTTGGATTCTAGGGTGGTAACCAGTTTTGGACTATTGAAAAAAAAAAAAAGAAAAGAAAAAAACACCACTATGAGTGTTTATATACAAGCCCTTGTATGGGCATATGCTTTCATTTCTTTTAGGTAAATACTTATTAGTAGAATAACTGGATCATTGGATAGGTATATTTTTACCTTCCTAATAAATTGCCAAACTGTTTCCCAAAATGGTTGTATTATTTTACATTTTCACCAGCAGTGTACTTGGCACCCCGGATGTGGTATTTTCTTATTACTGATTAGTGATTACTGATGTAGTGTTCTTTTATTATGGAGTTTTTGAGAGGTCTTATATATTATAGCTACAAGTTCTTTATCAGATATGTAATTTTTAAATATGTTCTTTTGTCTGAGATTTATTTTTATTTTTTACCTCTTTAAAAGATATTTATTTATTTATTTATTTATTTATTTATTTATTTATTTGAGAGAGGGAGAGAGAGCACACATGAGCTAGGGAAGGGGCAGAGGGAGAGAGAGAATCTCTGGCAGACTCCACACTGAGCACAGAGCCCAATGCAGGGCTTGAACTCACGACTCTGAGATCATGACCTGAGCTGAAACCAGGAGACAGTTGCTTAACCAACTGAGCCACCCAGGTGCCTCTGTGATTTGTTTTTACATTCTTATTCCAAGTGTCTTTCAAAGAGCAGGAGATTTTAATTTTTAGAAAGTCCAATTTATCAAGTTTTTTTTTAATGGGTCATGATTTTGATGTTGTATCTAATATAAGCTTTGCCTAATCTGTAGTCATTGCCTATGTTCTCCTTTAGGGTTTTGATGGATTCCTGTCACACATTGAGGTCTTTCATCCATTTAGAGTTTACCTTTGTGTATGGTGTAAGAGAAGGGTCAAGTTTCATTCTTCTGTATATAGCTGTCCAATTTTCCCAGCACCATTTATTGAAGAGACTGTCTTTTTTCCATTGGATATTTTTTCCTGCTTTGTCAAAGATTAGTTGACCATAGACCTGAGGGTCCATATCTGGCTCTCTATTCTGTTCCACTGATCTATGTGTCTGTTTTTATGCCAGTACCATCCTGTCTTGGTGATCACAGCTTTGTAATGTAGCTTGAAATCAGGCAAGGTGATGCCCCCAGCTTTGTTTTTCTTTTTCATCATTTCCTTGGCAATTCGGGATCTTTTCTGGTTCCATACAAATTTTAGGATTGTTTGTTCCAGATCTTTGAAAAATGCCATTGGTATTTTGATCAGGATGGCGTTGAAAGTATAGAACAATATATATTGTTCTGGGCAGCATAAACATTTTAACAATGTTTATTATTCCAATCTATGAGCATGGAATGTTATTCCATCTTTTTGTGTCTTCAATTTCTTTCATAACTTTTTTGTAGTTTGTAAAGTATAGGTCCTTTACCTTCGTGGTTAGGTTTATTGCAAGGTATCTTATGATTTTTGGTGCTATTGTAAATGGAATCAATTCCCTAATTTCTCTTTCTACAGTTACATTGTTAGTGAATAGGAAAGCAACTGATTTCTGAGCATTGATTTTGTATCCTGCCACATTACTGAATTGCTGTATGAGTACTAATAATTTGGAGTGGAGTCTTTTGGGCTTTCCACATAAAGTATCATGTCATCTGCAAAGAGAGAGAGTTTGACTTCTTTGCCAATTTGTGAATGGGCCGGTGATGGGTATTAAGGAGGGCATGTATTGCAACGAGCACTTGGATGTTACATGCAAACAATGAATCATGGAACACTACATCAGAAACTAATGAAGTACTGTATGATGACTAACATAACAAAATAAATAAATAAATACATACATACATATATACATACATACATATGGCCTAAAAAAATAAAGTCACAAAAGTATTCCTTTATGTTTTATTCTAGAGGTTTATGGTTTAATGTATTACATTTAGGCATATGGTCCATTTTAAGCTAACTTCTGTATATGGTGCAAGGTATGGATCAAAGTTCAGGTTTGTTTGTTTATTCTTTACACATGGATATCCAGTTGCTCTAGCACCATTTGTTGAAATTACTATATATTCTCTAATGACTTGTCTTTGAATATTTGTCCAAAATATTGGACATATATGTGTCCATATGTGTGAGTCTATTGCTGCATTCTCTATTCTGTTCTATTCATCTATTTCTCTATATGTATACCAAATCTTGATAATTTGATTGTCTTGATTATTATAGCTTTAAACTAAGTCTTGAAATTAGATAGTGTTGGTCCTCCAACTTTGTTTTTCTTTATCAAGTTTGTTTTTGCTCATTGTAAATCCTTTGTATTTCTATGTGGTTGTAAAATTAGGTTGTCAGTTCTAAATCAAAGCTTGCAGAGATTTTAATTGGGATGGCATCAGATCTACTTGTCAATTTGTAGAAAATTGACATCTTAGCAATAGAGGGTCTGATGATCCAGCAACATGGTATATCATTACATTTACTTTGGTCTTCTTTGAGTTCTCATAGTTGTGTGCTTTAGTTTTCAGTGTATAGGCCATGCACATTGTTTGTTAGATTCATCCCTAATTATTTCACATTTGATGCTATGGTATTGATTTCTAATTTCAATTTTTTCCCAACATGTATCTCTTTTATTATGAACTATAAAAAGAGCTATGCTTATTATTTTGAAGATCATACATTTTCTGAGGGATTAACAGTTGTCTTTTTTGTATCCCTTCCACTTTCAATTTTTGATTGTTCATTGCTAGTATATAGACATACAACATGTTATTTCATGTTTATCTTTTGTCTTACAACCTTGATAAACTCACTTATTAATTCTTTTTGGTTTTGCTTGTGTGTTTGTTTTGTGTTTTGATAGACTCTATGGAATTTTTACATAAATGATAATGGCAGCTCTGAAAAAAGACAGCTTTACTTGTATTTTTTCAAATATGGATGCTGTTTCTTTTTCCTGAGAGAGCAGACATCCTTGTCTTGTTTTTGATATTAGAGAGGAAACATTTAGTAATCATGATGCTACCTGTAGGATTATTTGTAGATGCCCTTTGTCAATGGTGAGGAGGTTCCCTTCTATCTTAGTTTGTTGGGGGATTTTTTTTTTATGATAATGAATGATGGTTGAATTTTGTCAAATGATTTTTTCGTGTATAAAGAAATAATGATCATATGACTTTTCTTTTTTAGTTTTTGAGTACGTGAGGGAAACCCCATTCAGAACTCTGTTTTGCTCTCTCATCTCTGGTTCTCTGTCCTTAGAACTCTAGCTTCCTTGATCTCCAAAGACTCTCAGTTCCATCTCCTCAATTATAGACTCTTCTAGACCCTGCCTGTGTTCCCCTTCCTAGGTCACAGTCCAGAAATGTTCTCAAGGCAGTGGTTGGAGCAATAGTAGGGCTTACCTTATTTGTTTCCTGACTCTTAGGCATTGCTGTCCTTCTTTGCCTGAGAACTGTTTTTTAATTGTTTCAAGTGTCAGGGTAAATCTGGTCTTTGTGTTTTCACCATGGCCGTGATTGGAATTCCTGGTCATATCTATGATTGCTTTTTAACAAAATATAGATTTAACCTATTGTCAAGGAAGTTTAGTGTCTTCAGTGTCAACTCTGAGTGCTTAATTTTTAATTTTAAGTGGCTTTATTAAATAATAACAATATTTTAATGGCTGGTTATTTTAAATATGCTAGGTGATAAGTTTGTGTCGCAAATAAATACACTCTTTTTAAGGTTATATGTTAGTCCCTGAATAGCAGCTACTCAGCTCAACTGACACTGTGGTCAGATAAAATAAATAAGGAAAGTTTGTAAAAATAGCTTGAAAAATAAAACCACATCATGTAGCCAGCTAAGAGAAACCAGAAAATGTTACTAATTGTTTTACCAACCATCATTCTGACTCATTGTCTTTGTAAATTGAGTCAGTAATAGTCCTATAATAAAAGAACGCTTTTATAAGACTTTGAAAAGGGTTTTAGGTAGTTTTAAATTTTAAGTAGAGGCAAATCAACACTATCCAATTAAAATTCGAAATAATAAAATCGTTTAGATTGCATTGATGTAGTCTTCAGGATGAAAAGGATTGTTCAATTTAACTTGATGAGCTACCGTATCATTTTCTTCAAAGAACTAACATTTTAGGAAATAATAGAGGACAAACAGAAGGCTTAAGCATATGTGAAATGAGGCACTGATGCATCAAAAAAAAAAAAAAGTCATTCAAACTTTATGTAACTCTACCTGTCTGCAATCAGGGGTGGTTTGTGAGGAGGAGTAGGCCAGGTGTAAATTAAGTGCATCCAATGAGGTAACTCCCAGCTAGCACTTCCCAGTAGGTATTGTATTGTTTGGAAGGCCAGGCAGCTATACCTTTATTTATGTCACAGAATTTTGATTTAGAGAACTCTTAGTCCAATACTTCTGAAAGTTTCCAAATGAATTTCATGCCACTTTAAACAGCTGGAGTTGGAAGATGGAAAAGATTCTAATATAAGCTGCTTGATTACTTGTTACTCATTCATGGTAAAAAAAGAAAAGAAGAAAGATGTATTGAATAACACTTTTTAAGCTGTATTTTAATGGTGATCATACTTTTAAAGAAACTCTACAAAATGTAAGAAAGATCATTGAAAAATAAGTAATATATACTTGGATGATAATGTCATCTTCCATAGGCACATCTACTTACTCATAAGTTCCTTAGAAATACAAATTAGGGGTAGGGTATATGCATTTTCACCTTATTTGCTTTAATCACAAGAAGCAGTGTGAAATCCATTGGTCAACAAAAGATAGGTCACCTTATTTAAACGAATTTAGGATAAGATAAATTTTCAAAATCTTTACTAGCAATGGCTATATGTTTGCATATTCTTGGTCTTTCATACAAAGTAAATCATGAGTCTTTATTTTACAGGATTGAAAACAGAAATATTGAGAAGTTAAATATTTTTTTTTAATGATACAAACATATAGTATAAGCTAAAGATAAAGTCAAGGACTCTTATTGTTTTCGGTATTATTTTCTCTGCTCTAAGAATATTTTATTAATAAAAGTTTACTTCATTTACGACCTTGAACAGAGAGCATAAGTTGAACCAGAGAATTAATTTAGGTCAGTTGAATTATTATTATGAATTATTATTCATTATTATTATGAATTATTATGAAGCTGTAACTGTTAACAAAATGACTCAAAAGCAAAACAAAAAATAAAACAAAGACCTAGAACTTTTTAATCAAATGACTAAAGTTTCCTCTATTTACCTTCTCATAATAAGCATAAGAAGCATATAATAGACACCAATTTTTGTTGTGTTTTGCTTTTCTCCACTTAGCCATCCATCTGCCCTTCTTGCAATGGCACGCTGGTTGTCTTCTGGGGAGGCATTTCTACCTTGTCAGCCCATGTAGTGTGGTGCTGTTAAGTGCACCCCGCACCCAGGGTTGACAGGGGTTAATCAGAACCACACTAGGAATCTTTATTTCAGTTACTAGGAAAGGAGTTGAATCTTTTCTTCTGGGTCTAAAGCTATGAAGATATAAGTCTAAAACTGCTGAAAATTCTCATAAAATCAAAGGAAGGAGCTTTCTGACAATGTTACTTAACTCCCCCAGCAAAAAAACAGAACTGGTAGAACTTTTGGTTTGTAACAAAAGACAAGGACCAGACTGACCTTCCTATGAGAAGCCATAACAACAAAAAAGTGGACATAGTATGTGAAACAATGATTTTTTTTTTCACAATACTGGACATCAGGCAATAAAGTACAATGATCCCTGAGAAATGGGGGGAAAAAACAAGGTATGCCCAGCAATTGTCCCAGGCTATTGTCTTAGAACAATTTCCAGACTGGGACTCACAGAGAGGGAAACAAAAGCAGAGGCTGGCAGACTGCTGACTGAAGGAGACCAAGAAAATTTGAGTTTGTAAGAGAGAGTGCCAAATATCTGAGATTTGTACAGATAGCTCCAGAGATCATCTGTGTACCCCTTGCGTATTCAGTGGCATACTGATAAGTACATACATGCAAGAAAAGTACTTACCTCTGTGTAAGAACCACCCATTAGAGGGAATAGTACAAATGTTCACTACAGGACTAGGAATAGACCTACAAACCAGACTAGATTTCACAATTCATGGAGATGTGGATAGAGTACCTAGAATAGTTTTGACTCAGTAGAGGGAAATAATTTTAAACTAAATATGACTCTGGCCCTGTCTTACAAATCTCAAAAAGCAAGACCTGAAAGAATTAAACTGTTGCCCAGCAACTTAACTGCATTCCAAAAAAAAGCTCAAGAATATTTATATGAGTGCAAAAATATCTCGCATCCCACAAGGTAAAATTCACCAACAATGGTATCCAATTAAAAATTAGCAGGCATGCAAAGAAGCAGGAAAATACAACTCATGAGGAAAAATAAACAATAGAAACTGACTCAGAAATAACACAGGTGTTAGAATTAACAGACAAGGACATTGACAATTATAACTGTATGCCTTATCTTCAAAAGTTTAAGTAGAAACATGAAAATATCAAAAAGACCCAGATTGAACATCTAGAGATGAAAACTGCAGTGTCTGAGATGAAAAATACACCATGTGTGATTAATATATTGAGATAAATATACACAGATTAGACATTGATGAAGATGAGACGAATGATTTGAAGACTTCACCATAGAAACTACCCAAAATGAAAATGAGGAGAAAATGGGAAAAAAAGAAAAGGGCATCAGTGAGCTATGGAATCTATAAAGAAGTAACTAAAAAGTTATAAAAATGTAACTAATCAAAAAGCAGTGTGTTTATCAAGGTTACAGGATATGTGATTGATATACAAATATCAATTGTGTTTCTTTTTTTAAGATTTTATTTATTTATTCGATAGAGATAGAGACAGCCAGCGAGAGAGGGAACACAAGCAGGGGGAGTGGGAGAGGAAGAAGCAGGCTCACAGCGGAGGAGCCTGATGTGGGGCTCGATCCCATAACGCCGGGATCACGCCCTGAGCCGAAGGCAGACGCTTAACTGCTGTGCCACCCAGGCACCCCTCAATTGTGTTTCTATATACTAGGAACAAAAATAATTAAAATTGGAAGACAATATAATAGCACCAGAATACAAATTACTTGGAGATAAAGCTAATAAAAGTTATGTAGGTCTATATACTGGAAGCTGAAAACACTATTGAGAGAAAGCATAAGTCTTAAAAATGATAGCGATATAGTGTGTTGATGGGTCAGAAGACCTAATATTGTTAAGATGTCAATTCCTCACAAATTGGTGTATAGTTCCAATGCAGGCCCAGTCAAAATACAAGCTGTCTTTTTAAATAAATAATACAAGCTAATTCTAAAATTCCTACGGTTGCAAAACAAGTTTCACACACACACACACACACACACACACACACACACACGAATTAATGGGCCAACACTACCTAGTCTCAAGACTTATTGTAAAGTTACTATTATCAAGCTAATGTAGCAGTGGGATAAAGAGAATAGAAAGTTGAGAAATACATGTGGGCATGTGTGGATAACTTATGTTTAACAAAGATGCAATGGAGGAAGAATAGTCTTTTCAGTAAATGGTGCTGAATAATTGGATATCCATTTGCAAAATAGTAAACAAACAAACAAACAAACAACTTGGGGATCCATATGTTAGACATGAATATGTTGCACATATATAAAAATTAGCTCACCATTAATCATATACCTCAATTTAAAATATAAATCTCTAAAACTTCTAGAAGAAAATATAGTAAAAAATCATGATCTCGGGTTTGGCAAAGATTTTTTTAAACAGGGCTAAAACTCAAACTATAAAAGAAAAGCCAATAAATTGGACTCCAAATTAATTTTTTGTTAAGCTGTCCAAAGGCACTATTATGAACAAGCCCTTTAATGAGAAAATATTTGCAAAACACACATCTAACAAAGGACTTGTATCTCAGAGTCTGTACAAAAATAAGAAGGCAAACCACCCAATTAAATTTTGAAAAGTACTAAACATTTGAACAGATACATCATCAGAAAGATTTACAGATGGCAAGTAAGCACATGAAAAGATACTTCATATCATTAACCATTAGGGAAATGCAAATCACAATGAGATGATACTATCCATCTACTAGAGTGGGTAAAGTGAAAAGAGATTGACAGTATCAAGTGTTGGAGAAGATCAGAAGAAACAGGAGGCCTGATACACTGCTTGCTGGTGAGAATGTAAAATGGTATATCCATTTGATAAGACACTTGGGCCATTTCTTTACAAGTTTAATTTGTACCTACCATATAATAGAGCTATTCCACTAACAGCTATTTATCCAAGAGAAATAAATGCACATGTCAATTAAGTTTTCATGTCTATATTTATTTATGCTGACAGGAAATACAAAGTTGCTGGGTCAAAGGACAAAACAATGATTTACTTACAGAGCATCTCCATGCAATTTCTCTGTACCCCAATATTTCATGAACTAACACAATGAGGACCTAATGTTTCTGTGCACGGACAGGGATTTGCACCACAGGAGAGAAACTTAGAAGTTATGAATCTCGAGCAATAGGCAAATGTACCCCTTTTTCTCCTCTAGAGAGAGAGCAAGCTTGCTGTGGAGTGTATAGAATGTAAGCAAATTCTCTTTGGGAAGGGGAAAGAAAGTTTCTAGGTACATTACCTTTTGAAACGGAAATGAATGATGGCCTAAGGGAGAGATAAGACTTCATATCTCTCTGGTTGTCTCTATCTTTAGGCTTGCTACTTAGTTATCTCCAAACCCAAATGCTGGTGTTCTTTGCTCATAAAGCCCTGACCAGGCAGAACAGTGAAAATATTTATGAAGCATTGTTTCCCAACAACGTCCATACAAAACTTGTACGTGAATGCTCATGGCCCAAAAATGGTCACAGTACAAATGTGAACCTAATGTGAAATATAATGAACAGACAATTGTGTTAAATCCATGTAATTGAGTACCACTTAGCAATAAAAAGAAATGAACTAATGAAATATACAACCACATGGATGAACCTCAAAAAATTGTGCTGAATGAGAAATGCAGACCAAAAAAAAAAAAAAATCATACTGGATGATTTCATTTATATAAAATCCTAGAAAATGCAAGTTAATTTACAGTGACAAAAAGCAGCAGATCAGTGGTTACATGGAGACAGTGTGAAGAAGGATGGGGATGCGTAGGAGGGAAGGATAAAAGGGTGCAAGGAAACTCTTGTGTGTATATGTTCATTATCTTGATTGTGTTGATGGTGTTTCGAGAGTTTTTACATAAGTCAAAACCTAGCAAATTGTACACCTAAATATGTGCAGTTTATTTAACATCAGTTTTACCATGACACTGCTGTTTAAAAAAAAAAAAAACAGAAAAAGCCCCTCTAGACTTTAAAAATTATTTCTTTGAGTTTCTGGATTATAGATACATGGGGAGAGAAAAGAGCAAGAAGAGCTTCTCCTCCTGTCAGGGAGATTAAAGGCCACAGTGCTCAAGTTCCTCAGACTCACACTTAACCTGGGGTCTGTAGCTAGACTAAAGTGACCTCGGCCTGGGGTCTGGCGGGACCTGGGGTGGGAAGACTTCACAGGACTGACTGAACTGTCATTTTTGATGAGACTCTACTAACTTCGTATAGTGAAAAAAAAGTAGACAGGAGAAACTTCCAGTTCACTCACAATTCTGCGATTTGTTGTTGATCTCATGTCATTTAGCTTTTCCTATTATAAAGTTTTTATTTTTTGTCCCAATTTTTAAATAAAAATAAGACAATTGCTATGCAATTGCTTGGTTTTGATGAATCCCACAGCCCGTTTTATGTATTTTAATATTTAACCCTCAGAACAGTGTTGCAATGTATCATTGTTCCCGTTTACACATTCAGCTGGAGACTGCTCACTGTGCCCATCTCTTTAAACTATGAACACATTAGCCAACTTAATACTTATGAGGGTCACCTTGGCCTCTTCTCTTGGCTAAACCCAAGTGTCAGGCAAAGGGCAAGAGTCCTGATAATGCAGGTTCCAAGGGTCAGGGCCCACAACAAATAAAGGTAGAGAAAGGATGGAATAAGGGTAGGGCCAGAGATAAGTCCATTTCCCAACTCCTACTTACAATCCTAGATACCTCTACATACTCCCTAGCAAAAGCTAAGTTGTTCCTTAAACTAGATCAGTCTTTAGCTATTGTTTGGAAAGAACTTCCCCTTGTGTTTGAAACCTGTAACTACAGGTTTGAATCCTGGTTTTGAACTGTGTTCTTGAGCATGATATTCTCTGACTTTAACTTTCTTCCTCTGTAGAACGGGAATATTGAAATACCTGACAGGACGGGATTTGATAAATGTTAGCTCTCCTTTCCCCTTTCATTTAGATTCTCAGCTCTGACACATGGCAAATACATATATTTTTCTTTTTCTGCTTCTCTTCTGTTTCTTGTTTGTGGTTGTTCATTTTCAAGACCTTTTGCCAAACTGTACTAGTGTTTATCACTCTATTTTCAGGTGAGTTTACTGCAAGAGCACTAAAATTGAAATGAACATTAGTTTTGTGCCACTGTGCTGTCCATATATCAGGACATTGTGATTGACTTTAATTTTCCAATTGATGTTAAATTAACTTACAGGTAATAACAATAAAAAAAAAAAAACGCTGAAGAAGGTTGATCCTTGTGGTAAGTGAATAATGTGTTAGAACCTCTTTAAGTGCTCAATTTTGCTATGGGACTTTCTGCCATATTGATGCAATTCTGTCAGCCCTGCTCCCAGAGGCAAATTTACAATTTTTCTTTATGAGATGCACTCGATTCTTGTTATTTGTTAATTCTATATTTTTGAATTCACCTACTTGTTAAGCTTTATTTGTAACCCCAAAATTAATACCCCAGCATTTTCACCGTCACTCCCAGACATGTGCAGAGCTGCATAAATCTGAGCAGCCCACTTGACTTACACATTCCCGCAGGGGTTGAAAATGAGGATGGTCTGCCTTTTTGCTGCCATTCTCACTGTAAATAGGTATCCTTCTTGTAGTCTATTTGACATGATGTTTTGTTTTGGTTTTGTATTTTACACTTTTTGGTGATGATTTCGTTGTTTAAAATGGTTCCCAGCTGTAGTGCTGAAGAGCCGTTTAGTGCAAGTAGATGGTGGTGTGCCTCCCGGAGATAGTGCGAGTGTTAGATAACCTGTGTTTAGGCATGAGTTCAATATTAATGGATCGACAACAGTTTATAGTCAGAAAAAGGAAGAAGAAATTCCCCAGTCTGATGTGAGGCTGCTCCAGAAAGTGCTAAAGTAACATCTATGGTATGCGATGAAGCTATGGGAAGTGGCCACATTTGTGGATTCATGAGATGACAACTGATTTCAAAAATGTAGTGGATAGTATTGTTGTGAGGCTGAAAGCCAAAGGAATTATGGTCACATTACTCAGGGTCAGGAAAATGTTTAACCATTCTTGGCTAATGCTGGCTGGCTCCCACATTTCAAAAGATGATGCAATGTGAAACATGTTAAACTTGCAGATGAGGCAGGTTCTGCAGACGAGGATGCCGCAGAAGACTTTAAAAACTACCTGCTAAGTGTTATACAGGGAAAGAGTTATGTGGGAGAACAGGTTTTCAATACTGATGAGACTAGATTTTTTGATAAGGACATTGGCAAGTCCATACAATGCAAGTGGCATTTTGGTTGAAGAAAATTTTGTGGCAGAGGCTCATAGAAGTCTCATCTTTATCCTAAGTGCAATAGTTCAGAGTTCATAACAATTTTATAGAACGTAACTACTACAGACAGGGAGAATCAACTATACATACTTTATCACCTTCCTTTTTTTCTCTACCAAATTGAATTTCTTTGCTACTTTATATCAGTGAGTAATCGTTTTTATAACTATTAGATATTCATTTCTCTGAACAATGCAATGGATTTTTGTTCACTTCTTATCTATTCCATGTATGAAAAAAATCGACATTTTAGACTCTATGCTTAGAAAATTAAAATATGCAGACTAGATGTAGTTAAGACTTAAAATACTTTTTCTCTGTGGCCATATCAAAATCCAGCTGGATAATTTTCTAGTAAACACATGAGCCTGGCTTGGGGCAGGGTGTTTGTCTTCTTAGATATTTCATTGGTCCTGGAGGCATAGAACTCTATCATACATGTGGGGTTGGGAGAACCAGAGTAATGAACACTAGTGTTAGAGGCTCCTTGCCTCAGAGCAAGACTGCCACACAGGACATCAGGGACATGAGTTAATGGAATCTGTAAGGTAATTAGACTGGTGCGTTACTCTACTTTTATTTAAAGACTTCATGAGTAACCAGTGTTTATTATTCTTGTGGTAAATAGTTATGGTTGTTTCACTTCCTTTTCTTATATTTAATAAGTATTTTCCTTAGTCTTGCCTCTTATAGTCATGACTTAAGCACTTTACATTATAGAAAGACAACGTAGTCGTTGAACAGGTAAATAA
Source organism: Ursus maritimus (assembly GCF_017311325.1). Taxonomy (NCBI): domain Eukaryota; kingdom Metazoa; phylum Chordata; class Mammalia; order Carnivora; family Ursidae; genus Ursus; species Ursus maritimus. The sequence continues at coordinate 13,427,849 of NW_024423675.1, forward strand.
GATCACATGATATCTTAAGCTGTTGAGAAATGTCATTTCAGTTTTTCAAACTTATTATTAACCATCTGCTAAGTTATAGCTGCAAAACTAACCATATGTTTAAATCATTTCTATTATTCAGTATATACAGTAAAAAAAAAAAAAAAAAGTCTTCAGCTGCTATTGTCCAAAAATCCTATGGAATGCTTCTCAAGATATTTTCAGGTCATTTATCTTGAGGCAACTTAGTTATAGTGATCAATAAGGAAATATCTCCTTGTGTTACACTGAGTAATTTTAAAGCAATGGCTTTATATCTGCTTTTAGCTTTTAATTATTCAACTAATTTTAGTGAAATTTAGAGTCTTTACAAATATAATGTATGTAAAACTGAAGCATATTATTTTCATTTTCTAAAAGTTTCTTCTAATTATATTTCTGGCAAGTACATAGTTTTTCATACTGAACTTGGTAAAGACTTAAACTGTTTTTACTTTATATAGAAACTTTTATTAGTCTATTGCCAAGAGCATAATGTTTGATTTATTGGTTTCTAGTTTTGCTAACTTATAATTATCACTTATAACTACTAAGAAAAATAATTTAAAGTTTCCATTTGAGCATACCGTGTTCATAGCAGCATTATTCACAATAGCCAAAAAGTGGAAGCAACCCAAGTGCCCATTGAGAGATGAACAGGTAAACAAAATGTGGTATGTAGACATACCACGGAATATTATTCACTCTTAAAAGGGAAGGAAATTCTGACACATGCTACAACATGGCTGAACCTTGAGGACATTATGCTAAGTGAAATAGTCACAAAAAAATACCGTCTGATTCCACTTATATGAGGGACCAAGAGAAGTGAAACTCATAGAAAAAAAAAAGCAGAATGGTGGTTGGGGGCCGGGGGATAGGGAATTGTTATTTAATGGGCAGAGTTTCAGTTTTGCAAGATCAAAAATTCTGAAGGTTAGTTGCTCAACAATGTAAATATGTTTAATGCTACTAATCTGTACACTTAAAAATTAAGAAGGTAAATTTGCTATGTGTATTTTACCACAATTAAAATGAAGAAAAATCATTTGAAAGGATCAGTGAAATGATTAGTTTATTACTTTGACATTTTATAACATTTTTAAATAAGTATCAATGTTAAATTTCTTTCTACCGCTAAAATCTCATGAAGAGATAAATGATTTTCCCAATGAAGTAAGTTTTCCCTGTATGTATGTGTGTGTGCATGTGTATATGGGTATACTTATTTTATAATACCACCAATATTTGTGCTACTTATTCAAGAATAAAACTTTTCCCAGGGAAAGTGCATAATAAGTCCTTCATTTCTATTTAACGAAATAATGGAAACCATTGTGTGTGACCTTAAAGCTTGTTTGTGATCATGTGATCCTGGGTCTGTCCCCAATGGTGCTGAAAATTGGGTGAGTTATTCCTCATTGAGGGTTATCAGTTATGCGTGGTAGTATTTAATAATTGACTAGCCCCGTCTTCGTGAATCTTTTCAGGATGCATTATCCTGATGTCTCTGAATATACTTTTTATTGCCTCCTCTGTTCCCTGATCTCTGCTTTCCCTATCTCTATTTTCCTCCACCCAACAAATGCCTCCTGATATGGATGTTTTCCAACGTTCAGTCCTTGGATTTTTGCTATTCTCAGTATATGCTCTTTCTGAACATAACTCATTTACTCTCATAGCTGTAACTCTTACCTGGAGGGAAATGGACCAAGCCGCTTGGTCTCTTTTTCCTGAGGCTCTATGGTAAGCTTAATCAGAGTTAGGATATAATTCAGGGCTAAAAAAATTCCAAAGCATCAATAAAATAGAACCAATCATATTCTTATTATTTATTTAATAGACATTCTTGAGTACTTAGTATATGTGATGGAAGCTAAGGATACAACATCTATAAGAAACCTAAGATTTGGAAAGGGAGAAAAGTAAACAAATCATTTTAGGACAGTGGGATAATATTTATGGTAAGATGATTTATGGGAAGTTAATAGAGAAAAGGAATTTTAAGCAACGTGTACTGGTAAGGGTTTTAAAATTAGTTCTATGGAGGAAAAAACCCAACCTCCTAACCCCGATTTGTAGCAGTTGATTATTCCCTGGTGCAAATACTTCTACCATGGATGATTTTAGTCTGTCAGCCAGATACCACAGAACATAGACCTGGAAAGAAACGGCCTGTTTGAAGCAGCTCCAGCATAACACTACTTTTATGTCAGTCTAGGGATACAAAAAGGAAGGCTTCCTGAAGGAATCCACATTTGAAATGAAACTGATGGAAAAATAGGAGTTAGCTAGATAAAGGGATGGGCAGGGACATAGATTCTGTTAGCAGAAACACCACATATATACCATGCAGTTTGAAGCAAAGCGATTTATCTGTATGAACTTAAATGGTTATGTAGTATGGGCCTTGGGGAGCAGTGGCAGGTGAAGCCAGAGAAGAGGGGTTTGTGTGCTAGGATGAGGATTGAACCCAGAAAAGGAGCTCTGTGAGATGGAATACAATACAACCCCAAGTCTGATTTTTTTTCTGTTGATATAAATGCAGTAAAGCTTGCTGATTATATGCTATAGACCAGGCACTGTGTTAGGTGCTTGGCACATGAAGATAAATGAGACTCAGCAGATTTTCTCTTGAGGGGATTCTACTTGAATGGGCAACTTGTCAGAAGATGGAAGGGTAGCTGGCATTTTAACTGATGATGTTTCTGTGGATATTTCCATTTCATCTCCACTCTCTGGTTGGCCTCTGTATTTCCTGTATCCTCAAGGTTCCACATTTTACTTATTCCCAAATCCAGAATTTTGGCCTTGATGACAACCCTGAGATTAAGTCTCCTGCCTTTAACTCACTGCCCTAGGGACTTCCTTCCTACATTAATATTTCCCAAACAAAACTCAAACCAAGTCCTCTTGTAATCATGCCACTTTTATATTCTCAGCTTCAAAACCGAGGGGACAATCTTTAAATTACCCCTTGTATTTATTCCCCAGCCTTAGGTAGATACATTTCTTTGAGTTCCTTTTTTGCATTGATATCTTATTGCTATTTATTTATTTATTTATTTATTTATTTATTTATTTAATCACTCTGGCTTTATCACCCAATAGGTTTGAGACTACCAACTGAGTCTCTGTGGTTTATCCTGCTAAGTAATTGCCAAACTAACCTTTCTTCCATACCGTCAAGATTTAGTTTCCCTACTTTCTGGATACTTGCTGTGGTAACATAGACCAGGGACAGTAAGAAAGAGAATTATGATGCTGAAGAGGTGTGAGCCTGCTTTTCAAGATTCCTTCCCCTCCCTCACAGTCTGTCTTGGTGGAAAGTTGAGGAAAATATCTGCCCAGATAGGACTCTCACTTCAGTAAGAAATATTCTATAGTAACGAAGGACATCCTTGTTTAGATTTGTCTTGGCCCAGGCTTTATTCTGGGGAAGAGCCAGCTGGAGCATAAAGAAGCACCGTTTCACTGCTGACTCTTATTAAAGAGCTTCTCGGTGCTGAGACCAGTCCTGCTTCCTTCTTGGTACAAAATGTTCGGTTGCCTCACATTGGCTTAGCTCTCTTCTCTGACCACCATCTCCACACACCGGACAACCCTGTCTTCCCTGTCACCTGTGGTCTAGTCTCCTGAGCCCAGTCCTACCCTCAGGACTCACATCAACCTGAGCTCTGATAACTAACAAGATGCTAGGCCAGCTGGCTTTGATCTTTCGTTTTGTGCTTTCTTCCTTATGGCAGGACTCTCGAGTCCACTCTGTTTATTTATCCCACACACACAACCCTTTTGCTCTATCAGATCTTCATTCAGGAACACGTGTATTGGTTTCTAGCATCAAATCCTATGCTAGTAAGGTTTTCCGCCTGTAGTTTCTTATTTCTTTTACATGTACTTCCACCTCTTCCTTCACCATACTTACGCCACCTTCTTTGCTTTTAGTCAGTTTATTCCACCCACATAATAGGCCTTGTTTTCTCCTCTTTCCAGATCCAGCTGCTATTTAGCAGTTGTATTGCTCTTCCATGAAATCCTCCCCATTGACTCAGACTTCACCTTGATTTCTCCTTTCTCTCTTTCTCTTGCATTTCCTATCTCACAAACTGAACCTTCAGTTATATTAATTAGTAACTAAAATATCTGTTGGTTTCCCATGGTATCTTTGTTCTTTAAATAAACCATAAACTCCAGAAAGAAAAATTCTTTTTATAAAATATAATCTTTTGTATGTACCCACTAATCAAACCACAGTTCAGTGTGAAGCAACTCAGTTTTTGTTAGTTCTGGTGGTTAACAGATGTGCAAATGATTGTGGTAACCTGACATACATTAAGCAATGACATAGGTAATATGATACAGCATTAATTGTGTGCCCTTTATAGGCTACTAGCATTGTGCACAGGTTCCAGGCACTGTGATAGACGTTGAGGATATAGTCTCCATCTTTGAGAAGATTGTAGTCTACTTGAAACAGACAAGCCTGTGTGACTTATGAAGATTGCCAATCTGTATCCTATTTTGGAGAGGTACTATTTATGGCAAGCATACGGAGATTTGTGGCAGTTGCTTGATTCCAATATTAATACAATGTTAATAAGAATACTAATAAAAATAAGTTATTTAGAAATTCATCTGCCCAATATTGTATGGAAAAATGATAATCCTTGCTTCTCCTCAAACCATATAATAAGGATACAGTGTTCTTGTGGTTAAGAGTAAGGCTGTGATTTATAATTTGGAAGTAACTACATGTGGTCAGAAGGTTACAGGTCCGGTTTTGCTACTTATGTGATCTTAATTTTTTTTTTCCCTTTTCTTTTGCCCCCTCCCCCATTGAGTTAATTAACATATCCATCATCTTACATATTTACCCCCCTCCCTTTTTTTTGGTGAGAACATTTAAGTTCTTAAAAATATGTAATTAACCTTTTCTAGGCCTCAGTTTTCTCTAATTCACCCAATAAATAAGGATAAAATGACATCTACCTGTTAAAGCACTTTGGAGAATTAAATAAAATCGTGAATCCAGTGTTCAGCATGCAGCTAGAAATCAAATACACACTTGGACTCTAACGACTCTCCAGGCCTAAGATCCTCACTAAGTTAGATCTCCCACCGGCATATTGTTATAGTGGTGATGATGATGGTAATGATGAAAAACAGGTAATATTTATTAAGTAATTTGGTTCCTATCTATCTGGTTCCTATTAATATTTTTTAATGTGAAGTTCCATTTATGTTTTCACTTGAACCTTAGATCTCTGAGATCCTTTTGGGCTTTAGAGACCTAAGACTCCACACGCAGTGGTAGTAAATGTTCTAGTGTAAGGGAACAACAACAGGACATTGATCTAATTTTCTCATAAACTTGCTGACTGATTTGAATTGATCAGTCTCTGAATCTCAATTTCTTCAGGTGTAGAAGGAATGGTTTTGACCAGACAATTCTTGATATGCCTTCTGACTTTAACATTCTGTAATTTTGATCCATTGCTTATGTACAGGTTAGGAGAAACATGACTTAATAGCAGTTCATTTGAGCAAGTGATATGACTTCCAAAAATGCTAATGTAAGCCCAAGCGTCCACTGACAGATGAGTAGAAAAAGAAGATGTGGTGCACGCATGCACGTGTGCACACACACAAACAGAGGAATATTATTCAGCCATCAAAAAGAATGAAATCTTGCCATTTGTGATGATGTGGATGAAGCTAGAGTATATTATGCTAAACGAAATAAGTCAGTCAGAGAAAGACAAATACCATATGATTTCACTCATATGTGGAATCTAAGAAACAAAACAGATGAATATATGGGAGTGGAGGAAAAAGAAAAACAAAAAAGGAGAGAGGGAAACAAACCATAAGAGGCTCTTAAAGATAGAGAACAGACTGAGGATGGATGGAAGGATGTGGGGTGGGGGATGGCCTAGACAGGTGATAGGTATTAAGAAGGGCACTGGCTGTGATGAGCACTGGGCCTTGTATATAAGTGATGAATCACTGAATTCTACTCCTGAAACCAATATTGCTCTGCATGTTAACTGACTAGAATTTAAATTTTTTAAAAAATTAAATGCTAATATAAACTTTGATGGATTAATAAAAGCACAGCCCGTTAACAAATGAAGATCTGTTAAGAAGGGCGCCATCAGTGTGGAGGTGGGCCTCCAATTTCATGTTGGGTGTAGATGAACTGACATAAGAAATCAGCACTGTTTAGCTTGGATGAGAGAAGACTAAATTCTGGAGGCATGATAACTCTCAGTAAATAGTTTAAATGCTATTACATTGAGAAATGACTTGTTATAATCTGTGACTATAATAGGGCAGAACCAAAGAGTCAGGAATTAAATTCCAGAAAGGTGAGTGCTAGGAAATATTATGACTAAAGAGGTATGGCCGGTTGATATGTGTGGTGGAGTTCGACATGCAGATTCTATGATTTATGACTATATTTTGCCAGAGAACATCCCTGTAGTAGGATCCCTAGCTATCCTCATTCTAGAATTTTCCTTCTGGTTTCACTCGGCCTTTCCTATTTCCTACTATTTCGCTTACTTTGGAGATAAACTTCATGTCTATCCTTTTCTTAAAGATTTTTTTTTAAGTTTTTTAATTGACATGTAATTTATACACACTGAAATGAAGATCTTAAACCTAAAACTTGATGAATTTTGAAAGGTGAATGCACCCATTTAACCCATACCCCACTCAAGATATAAAACATTTCCAGTACTTCAGGAAGTTCCCTTGGGTCCCTTTCCATTCATTCTCTTTCCTCAGAAATAACCACTGTCCTGATTTTTATCCATGGATTATTCTTTTCTTCATATAAAGGTAATTACACAAGATGCATTCTTTTGTATCTGACTTTTTACCCAGTGTAGTTTTTTAGAGACCCATGTTGTTCTTTTTATTGCTGAGTAATATTTCTTATTTCAATATTTCAAATAATTTTCATTCATAGCACATTTAGTTTATCTATTCTCCAAATGATGAACTTTGGGGTTGTTTTCTTCTTTTTGGATATTGAAAATAAAGCTGTTATGGACATTTCAAAAACAAGTCTTTGTATGGACATACATTTTCATTCCTCTGGTGTAAATAACAAGCAAGGAATTTATTGGGTCATGGTGTGAGGGCCTGTTTAACATAGGAAACTGCCTGAAAGTTTTCTAAAGTTGTAGTATTTTATAATCCCACCAGCAATGTAGGAGAGTTCCAGTTGTTCCACATCCTTACTAACGTTTTGTATCATCAGTATTTTCAATTTTAGTTGTGAAGTGGTATCTCATTGTGGTATACTGTTAGGTTTCACTAAACAAAATTTTTTTTTCATAAATTTGTGAAATTCTTAGAGTTTTGACCTCTGCAAACTGCAGTTGCTTTAGGTTTTGTCAGCCCTTGATGGGCTGCCATTACCAGTAAGTTTGGGACATAATGAGAACAGAGAGCAAATTTTTATCATGGAAGGAGGTTGGAGAGGGTCAGGATGGACACAGCAGTTCTTGCTTCAGAGGATCTATGAAGCCTGTGAAATTCTTTGGAGTATTGCGAGGTGTGTCAATTTATGTGTATGTGTGTCTACGTATGAGTGTGTGTATGTGATTTTTTACTGTAGAAAGAGCCATGAAAGTCTAAAAGTGGTCCATAATCTGCAGAAAGAAATAATTATGTATATAAATGATGCTTGGGAATATTGTTTCCAATTTTTTCTACATACGTTTTTAATATTACATGAGCAATTTATTAATATTTGCAAGAATTCAAATAAATACAACATATTTGTTATACATTTCATGCTCTTCCTTTCTCATCACTCCAGCTCCCTGCAGAACTAAAGAAAAACACTGATCCTGCTCAATATCACACAATTTGCTCCAAAGCTTAAGCTTTGCTCGGCTGCTATAATGTGTTAGAACAGAAAGCCTTGCTCTAAGGGCAGTTTCATCAACGCTGAGAAAGCTTACTGTTCCTGTTTGTCTGATCCCGTGAGGGTTGAAAGGTCTTAGAATTTTTACTCTCCAAACAGAAGGAAAAGATGGAAAGGCCCGTTTAGTGGCCTGGTCCTGTGCCAATGAAGGATTACCTTCTCAATAGCCCTGTATATAATTTTCAGTTTAACTTTAGAAATTTTAAATTATTGAACGTGAACTGCTTGTTCTAGGAGACCATTTCAGAGAACATGTAACTCCTTCAGCTTATCTTGTTCTATGTTCAAATTTAAATAGAAAGCATTCCAAGCACTGAAAGCTAGATAAATCCTGATAAAAGGCAGTGGTTTAGATTAGGGTTGACAAGTATGTGTTACTGACCCTCTATTCTTCAAGTTTCCATTTCAAAAATAGTGAAGATTCATCCCTCTATGTCAGATGAGTTCACTTGTATTTACAGTAAAATAAAAGCGTCTTGACTTTATAAAATTGTGCTTGAGAGCTTCCCTTCCGTTTCCTGTAAATCGGTGGCAAAATCTGTACTTGAGCACGGAACAGGCAACAGTGGTCTTGATTTTGTTGTAAAGTAGCAGGAGCCTAATGTTGGCATCTACACTGGATGTGGTGTCTCCTGGATTGCCACCTGAACTTTGCTCTTTCCCTTTTGGGGCTGGTTTGATATGAGAAGCAAGGATTGCAGAGCCATTTTCATTTTTATTTTATGTAATCAGCCTTGATCACCATCTTCTTTTCTTGGCGACTGCCTTTCTGAAACTCCTGCTTCCAAACACTTCTGCAGTCACATGAGCAGAATAGTTTGCTGTAGGTCTGAGAGCAAAACTCCAGAGCTCCCAGATTTGTGTAGGTGTAAATCTGTGTCACTTTTCTTTGTGCAGTACAAGATTTATATTATTGCCTTTACTTTTCTTCCTCTTGCTTTCTCCTTGACTCTCAGCAGTCTAGTTTCTGGTCCATTAAAATCACGTCCTTATTACCAATTCTAAGTGTATGATCTCATTACTTATCCTTCTGGAGTTCATCATTGCCTTTCTTTCTTTTTCCTCCTTGAAATCACACTTCGGGATCCAGATGTGTAATTTTCCCCTTCCATTCTAGCTCTTTATTTTAGGTGGATCTTTTGACCTTTGTGACAAGTTTTTTGTTTTTGTTTGTTGTTTTTACTTATCTCAATTATCATCATTTTCTGGGAGAGAGTTTTCTTTGTATTGGGAAAATTTGTATTGAGAGAAAGCATGTGATTATAAAGCGTATGTCATAGGGATGACTGGTGTATCTGGCGCTCAGCTTTCTAAAGTCAGAAATCTAATCACATCTGTATTCCAGAGTGATAAGATGCTGGCATGTTGAATCATGCAAACGGATCTCACAAAAGATCAGCATATAAAACAAGAATGCAGTTTATTAATTTATAATGAGAAATGTAACTATTAGAAAGGTCAGGTATTTCTCTTTGCCTGACCTGCCCTTCTCTCTCTATAGACAAACTACTTGGGATTAGTGATGATATAATTAGAACGAGGCATCTTAGTTAGATGTGCTCAGTGTGTGATAGCGGCCATCTTTGATAGCTTATTGTATCCAGCCATATAACAAAAGTATTTCAACCAAATCAGGTTTATGCCTGTGCCTGCCTGGAAAAGGTATCTTCTGTCCTAGGTAGCGTCTGTATTATCATTGTGGGTGTTTGCCTCTGTGGGAGTTTTTTGTTTCTGTCTTTGTTGTTGTTGTTTTTAATAGCCTTTGAATCTTTCCTTCAAATGGCATGTTCTTAGTTGTATCAATAATGTTGATTAGGTTATGGTCAATTCTTGCTAGCCAAAGAGTTTGTCTTTATTGCTATTGTGTTTGCTTTCTTAGCTTAATTATTGGAAGAAAATCCCAATGGTTCTTATTTTCCCCATGTTCTTTAATGCCTGTGATAATCACCCATTTGGTTACATACAGATTTGTATTTGTACTTGTATTATGCTATATCCAAACTATTACATTTGGATATCTGGCCCTGAAAATAATATGGCAAAGCTATATGTGTGCATTTAATTCCTCGCCTAGCTACTTCTAAGCACCTGGCAAAATATTCTTTCCTGTTATATTCTAATTCTTTTTTTTTTCTAGTGGTATAGATATGTACATTGGAGAAAAATATCAGTGTATTTAGGGAAAACTCTATGTTGAAACAACAATGTAAAGCCACAACGTTTGAAGAAATTTATGAAATACATTTTTTTAGAAACAAGACATAGCAGACACTGTACTAGAACCAGAGATGAGAATATCATCATATATATCTCTAGGCCCTCGAAGTATCATGGGAGGAGCAAATATATAGCTATGTATAAGGAGGGCAGGGGCTTCTGAGAAGTAATATTTGAGGTTTTGTGAAAAGTAGGTAGGATTTTCCTGGTCAGGCTAAAGGAGCACACTGTTCATGTGTTTGGGGAAGTTGAATTTGGCTGTAAGTGGAATACGGAGCAAGATGTGAAGGTGATAAGGCTGGAGAAATCAACAGGGAATTCTAGAGGATCTTCCCTATGCTGATGAAGAATCTTGACTTCTTATAGGTAAACGGAAGTAATTGCAAAACAGGAAGACAGATCTGAAGACATGGGCCACCGAAACTGACTTCAACCAGAGATGGCCAGTAGATTAAGAGGAGAAGTTGAGAGGTTCAGGGACAAGAATCCTTCCCTTGGTGTGGTGCATGGATCCTTGTTTGGGAAAGAATTGAGAGACCTGAGGATATCTCATGGATGTCAGGGAGTATCTATTGCAATGCAGATTTTCTGGAAATCCCTGAAAGTATTCTGTTGAAAGGTAAGCCTTCAGGTAAGCAGGAACAATCAGTAAAGGAACTCTCCAACCCCCATCCCCCAACCCCTGGGTCATGTCTGGAGCACAGTCTTGCATCCATGAGTCAAGAAGTATAATGACTGCAGTTGTAAAGATCATCACGATAGCTATTAATCCATCATACCCTCAGGCCTCTGGCACTTATTTCTAGATGCACTTGAGGCACTTGATACATGCTTTAACTGCTGCTTCCTGCCCACGGTGTGAACCCAGATCCATAGAAGTAGGTGACAGAGTGGAAGCTGAAGGTACTAACATTAATCATGAGCTTTGTCATGTATTTTAAGCATTGTCGTGTATTTTTGAATTCCATGCCTTGTGTTTCTTAATTTTGTTTAGTCAAGTCATAAAGTTTCTTTCCATCAACTTCATTTCTTCTAACTCCTCTGCTTTTTTCTTTGGACAGCACTTTGAAAATGATCCTCACCCTTTATAGTTTTCACATGTCCATCTGTTGCTCTTTGCAACAAATTCCTTTCCTGGTTTCAGAGTACCCTTTTAGTGCCCTTTTGTATATCTTTATATATCCTTTGTTCTTTCCCCTGACTCCATCCAAATAACCATCCTCTCTATTTGCTTGCTTCATTTAATAAAGCCTTATCTAACCCTTTGTTTAAGTAATTTACTGGTCTCTCAATCACTTTTTAAATTTAAAGCTTGCTTTAAAAAGACGTCCTTCCTTAATTAATCTCGTAGCCACCTTCAACAACCTTAAAGTCTACTTCTGAGAAAGGAACTGTCACATTTGAACATCTGTTCACCTTGGGATATACGCTTCTTGAAGGAAGAGATTGTTCTTTCATATTTATATCTTTCCCATATTTTTGGATTTCTAGAATCTCTTAATCTATAATGAATATAAGTCTAATTGAGAAAGATTTGAAACCAATGTCACCAGAATTCTTCAGGTCCTGGTACTATATACCATATGTGTGCATGCATTTTTCTTATGGAGAGGATACGTAATTTTAGCTAACTCTTAAAGTTCCCCAAGATGAAAATAAACATGCTTTCTTAAGGGTCTAAGAATCAAGATCTTACCTTCAACTTATACAAGGAAGAGTGTGATTAGACTTTTAAATGAACTTGAAATAATTCATGTATAATTGATATCACTACTTTTCTTCCTTACCCCGTCTGGTTGGTATTAATATTACATTTTATTAAGTCACTGATCATATTTGACAAGACTTTGTATTTGTGGACTGCCTTCCCACAACTTTAGCTATTTTATAGTGATTTTGAATGCAGCTCTACTTAAATTTGTTTTTTGAAGAAAACTTTTGTTTTTTTCGAAGAACAAAGTCAGAAACAGGAAAACGGGAGCTTCTGGCAGTGTAGAGGCAAAGTGTGTAATTTTCTAGCCATTCAGCTGCCACCTGCCCTGCCACCAGAGATTCAGTCTAATTATACTCGCTGATCTGAGCCAGCCACAGAAAGAGACATGATGTATGTGAAAGGGGAGGTTCTTTGAAGAGTTAAAGCAATCTTTCTTTAAAAGCTGGTTCTGTTTTTGCCTTGATGCATGCTTTAACTGCTTCTTCCTGCCCACAGTGTAAACCCAGGTTCCATAGAAGTAGGTGACAGAGTGGAAGCTGAAGGTACTAACATTAATCATGAGGAAGTCTAATTTTTCTAGCCTTCAGTTCCACCAAGTGACAGGGTGATTTTTACTTTTCTCTTCCAGAATCCTAATGTGCTGGATGATATTTAGGCTTCACACTCTCCTCAAAGTATCCCGATGTCATTCTGACAAATGGCCATGTCTTCTGTAAGATGCCAGAGTTTGGGTGGTGGGCACATCTGGCTTATTTTCTTTTTTTCAGTGAAAGGGAAGCTTACCTAACTCTCACCTGCCCCGGCTATTATGGGGTCAGTGTTCTCGTTGACCCTATGGAATCAAGGTGTGATTTCCATTTCTGAATAAGTGTCGAAGGCTCCCATGGTGATCAACTTATCTGACATAGATACAGCTACTGCATGTTTATCTTGGTGGCTTTTCAACTATTTTCTCACTCAATATTTTAGTTTGTATAGATATAGTATCAGGAGGGTGCTGTATCAGGTAGTCAGTTATGACTTTTGAAGCTCTTTTTTATTCAAAATCTAAGCAAATTTAATTAATAAAAGTGCCTCTCAAGATGCAGGCATGGAACAGGCCTTTTTAGTAAGGTCGGAACGGCCCAGTTCATATCTTTGTTTAATGTCCAAGTGTCTCTTGGGACAAATGACGGTGTCCTTGCTTTAGAAAACAATGCCATCCTTTGGATTAAGTTTTTAAACTTCCTTATCACTAGGAAAATTTAATTTACTTGCTAAATACTTAATTTTCCTGTCACTTTCAAGTTTAAGGCTCAAATTGTTCCAATCTAGAGACTTCAGTCAAAACTCACTACAACTTACTTCTGCCACTTTTCATTATGCTGACTTAAATAAATCTTTTTCCTCAAAGTATTTCTCACCTCCCCACCACACACTATTTTCCTAAATTACTTTGATTAAATAAATATAACTCGTTATATGTTTTATAAGAATACTTTAATAGTAAAATCAGGGGATGTGGTGGGCAGCGTTGGATGGTGTATTTGTTTTTTTTTTTTTTTTTTTTTTAAAGATTTTATTTATTTATGTGACAGAGAGACAGCCAGAGAGAGAGAGAACACAGCAGGGGGAGTGGGAGAGGAAGAAGCAGGCTCACAGTGGAGGAGCCCGATGTGGGACTCGATCCCGGTTCGCCAGGATCACGCCCTGAGCCGAAGGCAGACGCTTTAACGACTGCGCTACCCAGGCGCCCCAGTTTTTTAATACTGTGTAACAAATTACCGCAAACTTAGTGGCTTGGAACGAGCTCCCATTTATTAGCTCCTAGTTCTGTAGGTCAGAAGTCCAACACAGCGTGGCTGTGCTCAGGGTCTCTCAACGCTGAGATCAAGACAGCAGCTGAATTGAGTTCCTGCCTGGAGGCGCTGGGGGAAAAACAATCTTTTAAACTCATTCTTGTTACTCACAGAATTCACTTCCTGGGAGGTTATAGCCTGAGGTCTCCATTTTCTTGCTAGCTGTTAGCTGGGGCCACTCTATACTCCTAGAGGTTGCCACATTCCTTGTCACGTGGCCTCCTCTATCATCCCACAAGCAAAGGTGCCTTGCATTTCCCTTGGTTTCTTTATCTCTGACATCTAGACTCATGTTTAAAGGGCTATGTGATTAGGTCAAAAACCATCCAGATAAACTCCCTTAGTTAAAGTCAACTATCTTGGGTCCTTAATTTCATCTGTAAAAATCCCTTCTTAGCAGTACTTATATTAGAGTGTGATTGTATAACTGAGAGCTTTGTGTACACTAGAGGCTGTATACTAGACTTTGGAGGGGAGCACCTTCGAGTTCTGTCTACCACAGATAGCTAACCTATCAGCCACTGTTAATCGCCTTCTCCTATACCACAGCCAGTATGGAAGTTGGAGAGCTACATACTGCTTTTCAGCTTTCTTTCCAGGAGGGGGACTAATGGACCAAGGAAACATTAAGAGGAAATTCACTGGAAGGCTCCTGAGAAACATTTGCTCTCCTGATAAAATAAACAGGTACTCCTGGAGTTTTCCCTTCTTTTATGGAATATAGGTATGATGCTTGGAGTTGCACTAACCATCTGGTGACCAAGAGGTGACAAACATGTATACCAAGCCAACTGGATACAAGCATGTACACATTTCTGTTGGGGTGATTGATGATGTTCTTGTTTGATAAAGCAACACTAAGGTGCGTGGAGAAAATACAAAAAGTCCTTGAGGGCATTATCGAGGTACTGTTCTAAGCTTAGATCTTTTTACTTCCAGATTTTTGTTAATTTTGAGAGACAGGCAAGTGTGTTTAGTGACAAGGCTACTGTTATTTGCGTTAAAACATTTCTAATCGATGTAAGGTAAAAGAATGAACTAATATTTATGAGTAGTAACTAAGTACCTGCCTGGTGCTAGGGGTTTTGTACTTTATTTCACTAATCTTCACAATAATTCTGTTAAACAGGAATTAGTATTACCCTGGTCCAGAGTTCTCCTGTCACAGAGATTACAAGTGCCAGAATAGGATTTCAAGACAAATCTATTAGCTCCAAGTACCCATGTTTAATTCACTGCATTATGCTGCATCTCTTAAAGGTTTAATTCTGTTCCTGAGGACCTTCTTACTGCTTCATCATAATAAATTTGGCATTTTTGTACTTAAAGATACAGAGCAATATTATATTCAGAAACCCTCTGCTGTGGACCGAATTTTATCTCTCCCAAATGTACATGTTGAAGCCCTAAGTCCCAATATGATGGTATTTGGAGATGGGGCCCTTGGGACACCATTAGGTTTAGATGCGGTCATGAGGGCAGGATCCTCATGATAAAATTGGTGTCCCTCAAAGAGGAGACACCAGAGAGCGTTCTCTCCTCCTCCTCTTCCTCCTGCTGCTGCCACTGCTGCTGCTGTTCTCTTCTATTTCTTCTTTTCTCTCCCTCCCACCCCCCACCCCCAGCCCTGCTTTGTGAGGACACAATGAGAAGGTTGTTGTCTGCCAGCCAGAATGAAAGCTCTCACCAGTACCTAACCATGCTGGCACACTGATCTCATACTTCCAGCCTCCAGAAATGTGAGAAAATAAATTTCTGTTGTTTATGCCATCCAGTCTCTGGTATTTTGTTATGGTGGCCTGAGTAGACTAAGGCAGTGATATCTGCCAGGTCCTGCTTCTCCTAAACCAAGGTCCCTAAAGCCCAACCTAAAATTTGTATATGTTAAATATTGACCATAGTCTTCAATTCTTGCAGACTTCCAGGATTTTCTATCTTTGCTTCACAGCCAGATGCATTTAAATCTTTTACTAGGTGCAGAAGAAATTGCTGAAGGCAAGAAAACATATTTAGATATCTATCCTTCCTGAAAATACATCTGCTTGGGGACTATCATCTCAAGTTTGTCCCTTGGAGAGGTCTCTACCCATTGTGGGCATTTCAGAAAAAGCACAACTCACTTCTGTAAAATCCTGATCTCTGCCTCTTAGACCACTCTATTATTCATATTTCTTAGAAGGAAAGATCCCTGGGGTTGTGAAACTGCAACCTGAATCTTGAACTTATCATAGCTGCTGTCACCCATGAGCTATATCCTCAGGAGACACTCCAGCTATGTGCATTCACATTTTCACTAGCTAAAGCATTGAACTCCAATCCCTATCTTATCTTTTATCCAATGAAGCTGGACTAAATCACAAGTGAGCCTCAACAACACTTTTACCTCCATTACATAATGGCCCAGCCTAAAGGCAGAAAAAGCCTTTTCTCTTTCCACTAAATATGCATAAGATTTTGCCTTTGGTTTCCACTCTAAAATCAGGAAGAAAAAAATGGGAAAGAAGACAAGGAGAACTTCATCTCACATAGATTGGAGTACCCTAATTGTGTCTCCTGCCTTTAACCCTACACTAATCCCATAAGGCTTCTTCAGTAGAAGGTACCCTTATCCCATATTCCTTCTTACCCTCCTCAACTCCATTTTAAATGGAAGTGAATAGGGAGAGCTCTGCAGAGAAAAATGGAAATAAGCACCGCCCCCAAAAGAGTGGTTTCATTCGAGTTCGATGCATAATTCCATTTACTACAAGCTGCACTTCCCTGTATTCTGGCTTCATTGTCTCCTTAGAACTACATTTGGCCATTTCTTTAAGAGGAACATAAGTGTGGAAATGAGGAGTAAAGAAAAATTTGAGCTCCCACTTCTGCAAAGATTTTCAAAATCTTAAGCCACATAGCCCTTTATTCTAATAAAAGCTTACCTGGGATCCCATTTCTGTAAATCTAATAAATTCAGAGATTCTCTGGTTGAATCGAGGAGTAGGAGACACCCTAGATATTGGAGCACTGTTGGCAACAACTGAGTTCGAGGTTAGAAGATGTGGCCAGTAGCTGATCCAGGACCATGCTCTCACAATGTAAACAGAAAATGGGCCATGGGGATGGGGAAAAGACTGGGCTTGTGCTTTGGCAGAGTCATGACTAACTTTTGTCTTACTCACTTTGGTAGGGTTGACACGTGCCGTGTAAAGGGAGAAGCTAAATCCTGTTGAGCTGGTGGGTGAAACTTTTCCCCTCTGCATAGAATTTCTTCAGGCAGGAGCTCCTCTGGTATTCAGACACTCCTGGCCTGCTTCAGTTATCGGTGAAGGAAAAAAAAAGAGGTGTGAGATATTCCAAGTAGGCTGCAGTTCCTCCCCATACAGTACTCTCCTCCATACTATAATGAAAACCAAACTCAAAGCCTTCTATTAAGATCAGAATTTTAGAAAGTGTGAGTTTCTTAAGGTTGCAGAGCTTCCCTGGTACACAGGGCAGAGGATAGAGAGATCAGTGTTAACTGCTTAGTCCCCTTCCAGGTTTCTTTTGCAACCTCCAAGGATCTATTGATTTTCTCGATACCAGTTCTGTTCTTGCACCTGAGTAATTGGGGGCAGAGGCTGACCCCACTGTTGTATAAAAGTAACTGATGTCAGTAAAGTTGACCCTTTGTGTTACTCAGGTGTAGAAAGTCCTCTATTTCACACTATATCATAAATTATCCACCTACAGGCAGATTCTGAAATTGTCTTTCCCCACTTCAGTTAAAGTTCATGGAGTTTGATGCGTGGGTTTAGTATGGGATTAATTCCAAAGTCATGAACTTAGACCTTCTTACACATGGTATTCTGTGTATGGCATTTTGTATTAAGATTGAATCTGATTAGGACATAGATATATCACCAGAGTAGTGGTTGCAGAAGCAGTTCTCCAACACATTTCTCAATTACCACTAAGCCACCTCCTTACAAAGCCCTGTTGTTGTGGACTCTTTTTGCTTTGCCCTTTTGATTACTATTTACTTAACTTTGACTTTCATGCTACTTTAATCAGTCACATGTAAAAAATACAAGCGCACAGAACTATGTGAAAATATGCCAAAAGTAAATGAATAGGTACACATTTAGAGTTGTGAATTCGAGAATACATAAATAGGGAGCTAGTATTTATTTGAACTTCGATTATAACGAGGGTCCAGTTGCTAAACCAACGCACTAACGTGGAGCTGAGTCTGAATTGTATTGGCTGGCAAACAATATATTTTTATTGCATAAACTAGGATATGCTAACAGTATAAAGAACACTGCACTAGAAACTGAACTCTTGAGGGGCACCTGCATGGCTTAGTTGGTTAAGTATCTGACTCTTGATTTCAGTTTATGACCTCAGGGTTGTGAGATTGAGCTCTGCCTCACCTCTCTGCCCTGTGTGGAGGCTGCTTAAGAGTCTCTCTCTCTCCCTCTTCCCCTCCCCCTTGCTCTGCTTGTGCACTCTAGTACTCCCTCTCTCTCCAAAAAAAAAAAAAAGTGAACTTTTGGAAAAAAACAAAACCGTATTCCATGGTGCCTTTTTCCAAGGCCACGATTCATAATTCCTAGGAGTATAGCCTACTTCTGACCAGACTCAGCTGTTTTACAAGTTGCCCCTCCCACTGTATCTGTGGACTCTAAGCCTAATCCCTGTGTCTGGTGAGATAATTGGTATGCCAGTTACTTTTTTGCTCATCATTATGTTTTTGTGGACACACTGAAAAGAAGAAACTATTTGGGCCCCCAAACTGTAATCACAGACATGCTTGTTTCATGTAGACTCTAGGAATTTGAAATGTCTATGTATATGCCAGGTATAGAAATCAAAACAGAAAATTAGAAACTTGGAGGTTACCTGGGAGATGTCTCTTTCTATTTGAACTGCTTTAACCCAGGTGGGGATATTAAAGTCCTCAAAACAGAAAGTAAATCCACTAGTAAATTGGAATTTTCAATTTGTATATGGACAATCTAGTTTTATGTACTAAAGAGATTATAAATTTAGTTAGAATGTTCTATGAAATGCAGTAGTCAGTGACAGCAGAAGATGAGTAATGGGCAAGGAAAGCATGACTGCCAAGAAGTAACCAAAATAGACAGACAGAAAAGGAAATCAATGTTGCAAGGATTTAGGGACCCATAAGGAGAGATCTGCAGAAATTCCATGGGCCTTCAAGGTCACTATGACCCAGGACAGAAAGAGAAAGTTGAAACAAGATTTATTGTAGATTGCAAGTCCTCTGTGGCATGAGGGAAAGGAGGAGTGAAAAGGAACCAAAAAGGAAAGTTAAGAGTAATTACATACATCCTCTAGAGGAGTAACTGCTAGAAAAACGAAGTATGGAAAGGGCTACATGTGGGTAGTGAAGCAGCCCAGTATTGGCCTTGTAGTTTAAGTAAAATATCTCTGGATCCTATCTTTGTGCCCCTACTTACCAAAAGTCCTTCAGGAAGTAGTTTCACCATTGGAACCACCAGTGTTTTTTTACCTATAAAACGGAGGTAAAAATGGTATCTTATAGGGCTATTTGAAGATTAAATGTTAATGTATGTAAAGTGCTTCACATAGTACTTGGCCCATATAAATGTTCTATATATATGTGCATCGATATTTATTAATAATCATTCTAATTCTTCTAAACTTTGAGATTGATCCTATAACAAGGTATGGCAGTTGTCTGATATGAGACCGTCTACCAATAGTCTCAAGTTCAGTGTCAGTATTACTGCAGGGTCTGCTTACATCATTCTGTTCATTCAGGCATATATTTATGTGACAGGTATTTACTGACTCTCTGCCCTCAAGGGACTTGTATTCTGTAGGAGTTGTTGTAATAAGAAATATATTAATAGACAAGATAATTTTGGAAAATCATGAGTACTGTGAAGAAAAATCCAGTGAAGGAACCAAGGGTAGCTGGGATAGAGAGACTGTGCCAGATAGTGTGGTCAGGGAAGGCCTTTCTCAGCAGGGGGCATTTGGACAAAAATCTGAATGAGGAGATGGAGATGTCACTGGAAGATATTTTAGGAAAACATTCCAGGTAGAGGAAACGGGAGAGATAAAAGCAGAGAGGTAAGAAAGAGTTTGGTATATTTGAATTTCAGGGGGTCAGAATCAATACTTGTGTCTCTAGACTGTAGAGAACACAAATCCTTCTGGGTTGAGAAGGGGCTGGTGAGGCCAAGAGGGAAGATCTCCAAGGCCCTGAAAAGCTGTGGTGAGAGGTTTGGATGGTTTCTATTCAGTTGCCTAGTTAACATTGCTGCTTAGTCACCTCAAAAGCAGCTCAAACTGGGCATTATCTTTAAACGAGCCTTTAACAATATTTTGAGGGGTGAAAACTGGAATACAATTGTTGTTTTAACATATGACCTTCATTATTTTATTTTAGTGCTTTTCAACAACCTATGTTAAAAGGTAATGAATTTAGAAGCATTACTAGTTTCCTAGAACCCCTATTGATCTATCCCAAGGAGCCCAATGCCTTAGCCTTGACTCCTTTGAAACCCACTGCTGCCTCTGCTGGTTCATCATGCACACCAGATCATCTGGGGTTTTCAGTTGGGCGTCAGACATAGACCTGAGTTAGCCCTTAGTGCCAGAAGGATTTCTGTTATTAACAAGATACCTGCATTCTGTTTCAGACGTTCTTCTGACCTCCCCAAAGTGAGTTTAACCTATATGTTCTGATCCTGAGAATCCAAATCCAAAAATTCTTCCTAAAGGAACACTTACATGCCATAGTAAAGAAGTCTAATGATAGGGGGAAAAAAGCATTATTCTGTAGACCAGAAGAACCCAAATGTGAACTTAAAATGTGAACTTAAAAGTCATTGCATTTACTTTGTATTCAGAGGCCTTATGATCCACCCTTTAGGAGTCCTTTTGACTGAGATACAGGACTTAAGCTTGGGCCCTTGTAAGATACAGTAATACTCTTTCTCATCAAAATTTCTGAATCCAGCTTCAAATTTTTCACCTTGATCCTCCAGGATTAGTTACTCCTTAACTCTGAGAAGCCTATCTCTAAGCCAAGGACATCATTCCTTCTCATTCAACACAAATGTACTTAGTACATGCTATGTGCCAGATACTGTTAGATGTTCAGGTCATAGCAGTTAACAATCTAGCCACAGACCTGGTTGTCTCTGCAATGAAGTAAGCAGGAGATTTTCAAAGATTGGAGAAGTTCAGAGTGCTGTGAGAGCACACAGTAGCATGTCCAACATAGACAGTATGTCTATTCTGGGATCTGTATGAGGAATAGGATTTAGCCACATGCAGGATATTGTTTTGGGAGGGAGCTAAAATTGAGGAGAGATTGTATAATTTTGTGTTGATGACTATATAAATCTCTTTGTATATTACCTGAGGAATTATGTTTTTTCTTCTTTTTCTCTTTATTTTTTTAAATGAGGGTTATTTAGATAAAGGTAAAACAATCTACAAAGTGACTGGGAGTCAACTTCTTCATTTTCTTCTGTAAAGTTACCCTCAAGATCTCAAAGGGCTTATGGTAGATTTATTCTGGCCCCAGTTGTTTACCACTCTTATATCTATGGTTTTTTCCATGTGACATTGTTATCTTTCCCACTAAAGGTAGAGAGAACTCCCTGTCTTGACTTTGTGCTCAACTGTGTGACTTGCTTGGGCCAATGGGATGTTGAAAGAAATGCAAACAAAATCTTGAAACAATTGAACTTGCCTTCTTGTACTTTTGCTATCACCATGAGACGAGCTTCCGCTGGGTAAATGCTGCCTATCCACATATACAGAGCTGGCCTGATCCTCCCACAATGAGAAAATAAGTCTAGACACAATAAAAACTTAAAGCAAAGATAGCCACAGTAGCCAATTTAGCCACAGTTTATCAACAAACCCCTAGTTGAACCACAGATACCTGAGTAATAAATGATTGCTGTTTTAAGCCAATGAATTTTGAGTGATTTGTTACACAGCATCATATGGTAATAGCTGAGTGATGCAGACCACAGGTGCTAAAAAGTTGGCACCAATGACAGTCTTACATTTCAGTGTTAGGATTTCTGACTTACTCTTCTTTTCTGTCAGGAACTGCATTTGCTAGTTTGTGTCCTGGTTTCCCAATACTTGTGGCTGAAACCACCCTACTTCCAGTGACAATAACTTCTTCACATTTACCTTTTATGATTACCCTTTGCCCAGATAACAGCATGAGTGAATAGGCTCCCTAGGTCATTAATTGAATCTTGTACACTAATGCTATTCACATGTCCTCCCTATGACCTCTCCTCCCTATGGATTTGGACCTACCTTCAAATTCCATTTCTTCCATTGTTCCTAGAAGAAATTATTTGAGATCTTGCTCTCAAGGTATGCAATGGAGGTAGTGCTAGAAACTGGAAAAGTAGAAGTAACGAAAACAATCTTACTCTCAAAGTATTCTAGTGCTGAATTATGTCTCCCCTAAATTCATATGTTGAAGTCCTAACCTTAGAATGTGACTGTATTTGGGGAGAGGGTCTTTAAAGAGTTAATTAAATTAAAATGAGGTAATTAGGGTGGGCCCTAATCCAATATGATTCGTGTACTTGTAAGAAGAAAAAAATTAGGATGTTAACATGTACAGAGGGAAAACTATGTGAAAACACAGGGAGAAGATGGCCACCTAAAAGCCAAGGAGAGGGACCTCATTAAAATCAACTCTGCTGACATCTTGATCTCTGACTTCTAGCCTCTAAAACTATAAGAAAATTAGTTTTTGTTGTTTAACCACCCAGTCCATAAGACTTTGTTTTGGCAACCATCACAAGCCAATATGCTAATCAAGGAGATAAACTAGGAGATTGTATTTAAAAAAGTTATACTCAAAACACTATGAAAACACAAAGGAGGTATTTTGGGGAGCTGGTGAAAAGGAAGAAGAAGAGAAATTTTATAGAGATGATAACATTTTGATTTTTGATTGATGAATAAGATGGTATTAAGTCAAAAAGTAGAAGAAGAGTATTTCAGATAAGAGTGAAAAGCATATGTAAATATAGGAAAACAGGCTAGCTCATGGTATGTTTAGGTAAACGCAAATTATTTGAGAGATTTGGAAATGTGAGGAGATTAGCAGAAATGACTCCTGCAGATATCTTATACAGATAGTTCATACTTAAAGGGAGCATGCACTCTTCTCCTAGAACATATAAATTACCTACCATATAAAATAATTTTTGTAGCAAAAGAGTGATTTCTTCACATTCTACTCCAGTTGGACCCCTGGTGTCAAATTGGGTTAGACTGAAAATATCTTGACAGCTTGATTCCAATATCTAGCTGCAAAGCTTTTGGAGGGAGATTGATATTCCTGAATTTCTATCAATGTATTCTTACCACTGCGTAATCATTGCACCAAATGTTCTTCCATTTTATAGGCTATCTAACTAGCTCCCAGAGATAAAGCTCTGAAGTGGTTACACAGAGGTTGTAAAATTAGAAAACCTGGGTACTATTTACAATCAAACGGAATTAGAGTTGTTGGGTGTGTGTGTGTGTGTGTGTGTGTGTGTGTGTGTGTGTGTGTGTGTTTTCCCTCTCTTTCTCTTTTAGAAGGGCTGAGAATCTGTGATTGTTTGGGCTATACAGATGAGGCTAAGAAGAGTGGCTAAAGTGTTGAGCCCGTAGAAGAAGGAAGATGAGTGAATTTTTCTTATTGGGCTTTTCTCCAGAAAGAGTCATCTGGCGAGTTGGCAAATACAAACTCAAACAGCCTTGTGCCAGATGTGCACGGCTGCTGCTGGGCCATCTGCAGCTTGCTTTCGCACCATATGCCACTTTTACATTTGGTTGACTGGGGTATCAGAGGCAAAACTTGCAGTGCAATTGTTTTTGCATGATTCTTGTAAATTTAATCAGAAAAAAATGAACTGATCCCCAGCTAGGCTAGGCAGCAAGTGCAGTGTAGTGGATGCAAAGATGAGTACTGCCAGGAATGCTTAGGAATAACCTTTGAATATTCGGTAGGAAAATAAATGACAGAGTAGTGCTATGCTCCTAAATCTTTGGTGGCCTTGTTCCATCATCTCTGAGGCAATCTTTTACTTTTTTTTCTTTTTCCTCTCTTAATTTGTTCCATTTAACTTGTCCCCTTGTCTATGAACACTAACACCACTCCTCCAGATAAAAACCTAGCCAATGACTTACTCTTTATTAAAAATGGGCCATAGTTGTAGTTTTATATTTCTGAGTTGTTGGCCTACTTGGCACAGTACATTAGCAAAAAACAGATTGCAACGCAATTTGAATTCCATAGGCTATGCAATAAAACCACTGACGGGTATAAGCAAAAGAAAAATGGGTTATGGTATGCTTACATTTTATACCCCGAAAATAATTCCTTGTTTTTCAACCCGATTTTTCCAAGGCTGTCTGCCATTACTGACCATATATAAACATGTTTGCTTTTTTGCCAATTTGCAGTCTAGTTGAGGCTGAATTTTAGTCAACACTTTTCTGAATCAAAGCCTAGAGTTTTAATTAAGCTAACAAATGACTATACTTCTTAATTGAAGTGGTCATGACACTCTGCTATTTCCTGCAGCTGGTATTCTTATTTTGGATATAGCCTGTATATACACTGTAGCAGTGTGTGAACCAATAGCATGCCTACAATCAAAAAGGGTGGCCTGTACTTTTTAAAGATTTTGTGAATAATATTATATTATTATGTCAAAGTTTACATGGGCTAAGTAAACCTAGGAGGCCCTAAAGGTATATGAATCGTTGACATGAGGGGAAGAAATTTAGAGGAAGTAGCATGGAAAATGTATTAAGATCTATATTGTTTAATTAGAGCGAATTGAATATTTTAGCTCTACTTTAGGGATTTTTTCTCTAAGTGTTTTAATACATGTTCTTGGTGACTTAAACCTGTGAAATGTTTGCAGTTTGTAATGTTTAGCATATTCATATTGGTCTAAACTGCCAGTGATGTTAAATTATATTTTAAACTTTAAAATGATCACCAAAAGTCCCTCTTACATGTTTTGGCATTTAAATTTTGAGTTGAGAGCTATCCTGTGACATCCAGATGAATTCGTTCTATATGAAAAAATTGGGGGTTTATAGATCATGGTCCTCACCTGGAATGCTGAAGGGGTTCTCCATTAGCGGCCAAGTTCATATTCTTCACCTAAAAAATTAGTAGGCTGGAGTAATTCACACCTAAGGTCCAATTTAGCTCTTAGAGATTATGACTATCACTTGCAGTATTTGGTTTTCCATCCCCTGGCTATCTTCACTAACACAGAAAATTAAGACCAGATTATATGTAAAGGTCAGCATCATCCATGGAGAATTGAGGGGAAATATGAGAGAACATTACTGTGGTTTGAATATATTCCAGGAAGTGTGCTAGATGCTCTCCACATATTATTTCTATAATCCTCTCGGCATACATATTAGAGTTCGTTTTTAGATGAAACTGCATGAAGTTGCCCTCTTTCCAGATCAAAAACTGTCAAATATCAGCAATTTTATATGGGTTATGCTAAATGTTATTCTCTCTATTCCACAGATCGAAACACTGAGGCCTGGAGAAGGTAAGTAACTTAGCCAGGTTCTCAGTTACTAAGTGCCCACCTGGGATTTAAACCCAGTTCACACTTTTAAATATAAATATAAATATAAGACTCTGTCTGCTTCTATAAACTAGATAAACATAGTTTGTTTATTATTAGGTATTTCTATTTGCATGTAAATAATACCCTAAAACCTTTTCATCTTGTATAATTGAAACTTCATACCCCTTGAACAGCAACTTTCTAGTTTCTTAAGAGTGTTTTTTTGTTGTTTGTGCATACTTCGTTTGACTTATCTATGATTAGCAGATGTTTCACGGGGGTACAGTTTTACGGGGTAAGCAAAGCAGGCAGGCTCTAAATGGCTAAAAATATGCTTGTTTGGGTTATATTTAAAACCACTGCATGTGTAAGAACTTAAGTTTGGCGGGCTTTGGCATAAAAATCCTAGCCTGGTGTGAAGAAGTAAACAACATAAAAGCCAATATGCAGGGGCCATTATTGGTCATTTATATAGCACTGTATTATCCAAGTAAGTAGCTGTAGAGAAAGGAAACAGGGCAGTCTCTGCTGATGAAATAGCAGTTGCCCTTCAGTGATCACTGGGCTGCCAGGGGACAAAGGAGAAAGGACATCTCTCAGTAGTCACGAGCAGTCCCTTTAATAGCTGCATGTCTGTTCTCTTGGGATCCTATGAGGTGAGGACTACACCCTTACTTACTCAGTACAAGGTATGTGCCATGCACATTGCTGGGTGATTTACCTAACTAGAACTATTCTTGGCACATAGCAGGTACTCAACAAATCATTTTTGAATGAATAAATTATCTTTAATATTCATAACAATATTAGGAGGTAGGTATTGTTACCTTTGTGTCACAGATTAGGGCCCACTTTCCCACATTAGTTATTTTTGGTGGGCATTTGAGATATGATAGCTGTATTTTAAGTTCCTTGTCAAAAGTTAATGTGTAGCATATAGAATAGAAAAAGCAGAAGATTTTTTGTAAGAAAAATTATGTGCTGGGGCCCATTTGTCCCATTAAAAATATAATTTGAAAAGGTTTTAGGCTATTATTTATATGCAGATAGAAATAGCTAACAATAAACCACTTTTACCCAACTTATAGAAGCAGTATATAGTATGTAAAAGTGTGGACTGTGAGATGCCTGGGTGACTCACTCGGTTAAGCATCTGTCTTCAGCTCAGGTCATGATCGCATGGTCCTGAGATCGAGCCCTGCATTGAGCCCTGCATCTGCATCGGGCTCCTTGCTCAGTGGGGAGCCTGTTTCTCCCTCCACCTGCCACTCCCCCTGCTTGCATTCTCTCTCTCCTCTGACAAATAAATACATAAAATCTTTTTAAAAATTAAGTAAAAATAAAAGTGTGAACTAGATTTAAATCCTAGGTTGGCTACTTTGACGTTTTCCTACCGCAGACAGGTGATCACACAGAAGCACATGATGGGAAGGTGATATTTGTTTAAGTTGATGGCAAAAAAAAAAAAAAATACAAGAAGACTGAGCCCTCCATACACAATCAGCTCAAAAAAACTGATTATTAATATGCTCCAAGCATAGCTTTGGGTCTCAGTCCTCACTTCCACCAATTATTCAAGCAGGTAACACTGTGTTGTGGAAAAGTCATGAATTTTGGAGTGAGACCTGAATTTGAATCCTGATTTGTCACACAGTAGACAAATAATCTCTCACATCTTCAGTATCAGAATCTGGAAAATGGAACCAATAAGATACATCTCATGGTGTAGTTTTGAGAATAAAATAAAAGAATATCTCTAGAACACTTAACGGGATTTGGCTCATATTTACATGCTCAACAAATATTAGTTTCTGTCCCTACTTTCTTTTTTTTTAAGATTATTTTTTTATTTGACAGACTGTCCCTACTTTCTGAGCCTACATTTTCTAGATCAAGGCTTTCCTTGTTGCTCATTTTACTATGATTTTGCTACAAGAAAAATGTTCAGAGTAGAAGTAGTCTAATACAGTGATTTGTGTCTTCTTAGCCTCCTTCCCTTTTTCCAGGCATGGTCCTAGAAATGCGTTTAGTTTTACAATTTCCTCAGAGGCCATGATGTCCAGCAATAGATGAGTTGGATGCTGGGTTATTCTTCTCACTGAAAAATACAACATAGTTGTAAAACAAACAAACAAGCAAACAAAAACAAACAAAAAACTGGCATGGAAGAAGAGATGTCCGTGCATGTGGGGACCCAGAAAGTTCCAATCTTCCTTCATGTGACATAATAGGTTGTATTGGGGATGAGTGAGGAGCTGGGTACAAGATGAGGGGCTTCCTCCCAGTGAAAATATGCTCCCTATGAGAAGGTATGATGAGGTAGAGCTTATGGCTCTGGAAGAATATTTGCCATATATCCTTATCCTCTGTTAGAAAGAATTTGTAATATGAGTCATATTAATATTTATTTATTCATTTGGAGAAATGTTTTGCTCTCTGTTTTTATATTTCTGGATGCTACATTTATTTTTTCTCTTCGAAAATTCTAATGACCATCTGCAGTACTGGGAAGTAGAGAAGTTATTATGACAGCTATGTTTCAGATTTGGTTAAGATTACTGGTAAATTGCATGCATTAGCTTTTAAAAATGTGGGGCAGATTCTAAACACCTATATACTAGCTTTTAAAACAAAATGTGTCCTCTTAAATGCTGGAAAGTTCTCAAAAAAGAAAAGAACATAAAATCTGTTCAGCATGTTTCTTTGAGAATATTTTTCAGCACGTAAAATCTTAACTTCACTTAATTCACTTTGTTTGAAACAGAACCATGTTTTTTGTTTCCAGTAGTTGGCTTCCTTCATCCTTAACCACTCTACAGCCACTAACACTAATGACCAACAGATATTCTTCTGGAAATGTTTTTCTTTCCCAACTTGGGTTTCCTATCCTAGAATGACTATTTTTCTATTCTTTAATTCTTTCTCTTTATGTTTTCTTTGTTCTTTTTTTCTCCTGCAAAAATGTACCTTTCTGTCCTTAGTTCCATTCTTTCTATATTCTTTGTTCTCTAGTGAGCTCACATATACCCATGACTTCAATGATTATGTCTATGTGATTTTCAGATATCACTCTCAAGTAACAACCATGCCTAAAAGTTCTGTTTCACATTCCCAACACTTTGATCAACAACATCCCAGAAGTTCTAGTGGTACCACAATGACATCATTCCCATTTTTCGATACTAGCATTAAGAAGCAAAACTAAAAATCCCAGTTCCATGTTTGATTCCTTCTATTCCCACTCTATTTTTGGTAATTCAGTTATCAGATTCTGTCAAAACTTTTAATCTCTTCGTCCTTTTCATTACAACCATTATACCATATTTCATCAATTCTAGCATACTTGTTCAAATGGTAACATCTCTGAAACTGGAATATGTCCTACAATCAGTGTTGTATTAGGATTGTGTCATAGTTTAATAAGCAGCATTTCTGTTCTTTCATTTTAGTAAATAGACTAATGATGCATCTTACAGTTGATGGTGTCTTATATTTGATGTTCTGCTTTATGTAAATTCCTAATTGCCACACTCTTTGATTTTGGTAATTGTTTTCTCAAGCTCCAGGTATTCCTTTCATCATTACCAGAATATTTTTCTTAAAGTATAATTCTGATTAATCCCTGTCTTGGGCAAGAACGTTTGTTTATCCTTATTCGTAATTATATAAATCCAAATTCTGTGTCTTAGTATTCAAGCTTGATTTTAGCTCCGGTCATGATTTGAGGGTTGTGGAATCGAGCCCCACATCAGTCTCTGTGCTCAGTGTGGAGTCTGCTTGAGATTCTCTCTCTCTGCCCCTCCCTTTGCTCTCCCTGCCTACTCTCCCAAAATTAATTAATTAATTAATCTTAAATTTTTTTCTCACTCCATGTACAAACTGGTGTATGTGACATACACCCTGTAATTTCTTACCTCTGTTCCTTTGCTGAGAGCAATGCTCTGCTTCAAATGCTACATTCTTCATCCCATTTGTTGAAACCTACCTGTGAATAAAGGAGTTTTAAATGTCATTAACTCCATGAAGCCTTACTGATATGCCCAACCTCTGTGGATTCTCTCTCACTCATGGAGGGTAATATTATTATTCCCATCTAATAAAAGAGAAAGTTGAAAAATTAAAGAGTTGTTAAGCAAGGGCCAGGGCAAGTGATAAAGTCAGGATTTGAACCCAGATCTGGCTTACTTGAAAAAATGTGTTCTTTAGTTATACATGAAATATAAGGAAAGAGCTGTGGAAAACAAGTAGGAAGAGAACTTCAAGCCTCTGCTCTTTTGTTGTAGAATTAGAAACCCAGAAATAACTTTATTTAACCTTCTTATCTACTCATAATGAAATAACCAAAGATATTCTATTTTCAACTGGGTGATTTATCATTTCTCATGAGGAGAACTTAGAACCCCCAGATTTAATGTATTTTACATATCTGGACACAGCACCATAGTTACCCACATAGTATAGAAAACTACATTCAACAATGTTGCCCACCACAGGCTTTGCTAATTAAAAAGTAAAATAAAAGTAAAGAACACACTAAAAGGATAAAATGACAAAATAATGAAAATCGGAAATTGGATATGGATATACATACATACAAACCTATACAAAGGATAAAAGTGTACAACATACAACTCCACTTTTCCATAAGAATAAATAGGGCCCTTTGAATTGAGGCAAACAGTGGGTTTCCTATATGTCTGTATTTATCAGGGTTCTCCAGAGAAGCAGAACCAATAGTATATATATAGATATATATAGAAAGAAGTTTATTATGAAGGATTAGCTCAAATGATTATGGAGGCTGAGAAGCCCATGATCTGCCCCCTCTGCCTGCTGGAGGCCCAGGAAAGCTCATGTTGTCATTGTAGTGCAAACTCGAAGGCCTGAGAGCCAGGAGCACTGGTTTCTAAAGGCAGGAGAAGATAGGTGTCCCAGCTCAAGCAAGAGCTCAAATTCACCATCCCTCTGTCTTTTTTGTTCAGCTCAGGCAAGTGAGCAAATTTACCCTCTGCTTTTTTCTTCTACTCAGGCCCTCAACAGCTTGGATAATGCCCACCCACATTGGTAAGGGCAATCTTCTTCACTCAGTCCAGACCCTCATGAGCACACCCAGAAATAATATTTTGCCAGCTATCTGGGCACCATTTAGTCCAATCAGGTTGACACACAAAATTAACCATCACAATCTCTACATAGAAATGAGGCACTATTTAAAGATCTCTGAGGAGAATGCCTCAGAACAATTTTCTCTGTCTTATGCTAAAAGCTTGGACCTCTTTTATTTTTTATTCAAAGATTTTATTTATCTGAGAGAGAAAGAGAGAGAAAGTGGGGAGAGACAGAGGAAGAGGGAGAAAGAGTCTCAAGCAGACTCCACGCTGAGCATGGAGCCTGACGCAGGGCTCGATCTCATGACCCTGAGATCACAACCTGAGCAAAACCAAGAGTCAGATGCTTAAGTGGCTGCACCACCAGGTGCCCCAGAGCTTGGCCCCCTTATGCTCAAACTCACAGTTATATGCAGGGAGAGGAAATCAATGAGCATCATTCAGGACCAGCAGAGTATCCTGCACTCAAACGTCCAAATCCAAAGTCTAGAATCTACCCCCTTATAGAACTTCCTCAATAAAATCTCCCATTGCAAACCAAGTGCCTTATATAAAATCCATCACTCACATACAGAATCACCACCAATTCTTATTTATTTATTTATTTATTTATTTATTTATTTATTTTTAAAGATTTTATTTATTTATTTGACAGAGATAGAGACAGCCAGCGAGAGAGGGAACACAAGCAGGAGGAGTGGGAGAGGAAGAAGCAGGCTCATAGCAGAGGAGCCTGATGTGGGGCTCGATCCCATAACGCTGGGATCACGCCCTGAGCCGAAGGCAGACGCTTAACCGCTGTGCCACCCAGGCGCCCCAACCAATTCTAATTTAAAGAGTCAGCTTTCACTTTTAAAAAATCAATTTAATTGAAGTATTTTATGTGAAAAACCTCCATTATAAGCATTCCATGAATTTTGACAAACATAACCATTATCAAAATATAAAAGATTTTCATCATCTCAAGAGGTTTTCTTCTGCCCCTTTACTGTTAATCCCCACCCCCACTCTGACCCCAGACAACAACTAACCTAATTTCTGTCACTATAGATTAAATGTTCCTATATTCAGACTTTCATATAAATGGAATTATATAGTATTTATTCTCTTATATCTGGATTTTTTGCTCAACATACTGCTTTTTAGGATTCAATTATGTTGTTGCATGGTTATCAGTAGCTAGTTTTTCTTGCTGAGTACATCCATCGTAGATATTACCACAATATGCTTACCCATTCACCTATCGATGGACATTTAGGTTATTCCAACTTTGGGTTATTATGAATAAAGCTGTATGAATATTCTCGAACAAGGTTTTGTATGGGCATATATTTTCATTTCTCTTGGGTAAATATCTAGGGATGGAATTTTTGTATGTTCTATTATGTTTAATTTTATGAGAAACTTCCCAAAGCTTTTCTAAAGTGGTTGTATCATTTTACATTTATAGTAACAATATATGAGTTCCAGTTAATCCACATCTTCCCCAAAAGTTGGTAGTGTCAGTCTTTTTAATTTTAGCCATCCTGGTGGGTATGTATTGGATTTCACTGTAGCTTTGATTTGCATTTCCCTGATGATTAATGATGTTAAGCATCTTTATGGTGCTTATTGGCCATTCACTTATCTTCTATTAGGTGGTTTTCTTAAGCTGAATTTAAAAAACCCACTCATTTCCTTTTCTCATAACCCTTCTGAGACCAAATATGTGGGTTTTTTCCAACACTGACAAATTCTCTGAAACTAACTGAGTGTCCTAATAATTCAGTCCAATTCTGACACTAACCAGAGTTTGTGCGCACCCAAAGATTAAGGGCTCAATCCCACAAGACTGCCTCCCACTTCAGATGTCAATTGCAAGTAGTGGGTCCCCAGGTTACCCACAATTTCTGTCTGACTTGGCTGTAAATTGGAAGTTCCCATGGCCCCCTTCTTAGGTTTGATAATTTGTTAGAGTGGCTCACAGGACCCAGGAAAATAGTTTACTTACTAATGCTGATGTATTACAAAGGGTGTTTTAAAAGATACAAATGAACCACCAAATGAAGAGATAATAGGGCAAGGTCTGGATGTGTCCTGAATGCAGGAGCTTCTGTCTCTGTGGAGCTGGGGTGTTCCATCCTCCTGGCGTATGGACATGTTCACCAACTTGGAAGCTCTTTGAACTCTGTACTTTTGGAATATTTATGAAGGCTTTGTCACATAGGCATGGTCAATTATTTTTTTTTATTATGATATGTTAGTCACCACACAGTACCTCATTAGTTTTTGATGTAGTGTTCCATGATTCATTGTGTGCATATAACACCCAGTGCTCCATGCAATATGTGGCCTCCTTAATACCCTTCACCAGGCTAGCCCATCCCCCCACCGCCTCCCCTCTGAAACCCTCAGTTTGTTTCCTGGAGTGGCATGGTCAATTATTAACTTAATTGTCATCCCCTCTTCTCCCTCCAGGGAATGGGGTGTAGATCTGGAAGTTCCAGTTTCTTGTCATGGCTTGGTCTTTAGTGTTCAGGCCCATATCCAGGAGGCCATCAAGAGTTTCCTTATTAGAACAAAAGATGCTCCTATAACCCAGGAAATTCTAAAGGATTTAGGAGCTCTGTGTCAGGAACTGGGGTCAAAACCCAAATATTAGCAGGAACTTGGGGCAGAGACCAACATATATATTTCCTATTAATTGACAATTTGTAAGAGTTATTGGTCTATATTATGGGTACAAATCTTTGTGTGTATATATATATATATATATATATATTTGTGTGTGTGTGCATGTCCATACACGTGTGTGTGTTTAAATCAACCAATCTTCACTATATTGTACATCTGAAAGTAATATTACACTGTATTTTAACTAACTGGAATTTAAGTAAAAGCTTAAAAAAGTAAATTGGCCAATCTGTAACTAGCCTTTTTATTTTCTTAACATTGTCTTTTGAAAAGCCAAAGTTTTTAATTTTGATGAAGTCCAATTATTGATTTTTCTTTTGTGAGGTAAGAAATATTTGCCTATCCCGACTGCAAATATTTTCTCCTCTCTTCTAGAATTTTTAAAAGCTTAGTTTTTATGTTTATAGGTATTTTAGTTAATTTTCATGTGTATTGTGACATAAAGGTTGAGGTTCCTATCTTTCTTTTTTTTATATAATAATTTTTTATTATATTATGTTAGTTACCATACAGTACATCCCCGGTTTCCGATGTAAAGCTCAATGATTCATTACTTGCGTATAACACCCAGTGCACTATGCAATACGTGCCCTCCTTAATACCCATCACCAGCCTATCCCATTCCCCCACCCCCCTTCCCTCTGAAGTCCTCATTTGTTTCCCAGAGTCCATAGTCCATAGAGTTTCCTATCTTTCTGTACGGTTATCTGGTTTTCCATTACTGTTTGTTAAATAGTATCCATTTCCCATTAGGTTACCTTGGCCCCCTTTATTCAAAATCATTTGGTATTGTATTAATGAATGCATTTCTGTGTTCTGTTACATTATTCTATATATTTATCCTTATGCCAATACCATATTGTCTTAATCATTCTACTTTTATAGTTAAGTCCTCAACTTCAAACCTGTTATAAAACCCATTAACAACTCTGCGTGTATAGACCTGCCACCTTCAGTCTTTCCCCTTCTTGATGACCAGAGTTAACTTTGAACAGGGCACTCCTGTGTTTGGCTTTAAGAGATCCTTTCTTATTGCTATAAATTGAAATGCTTTAATACTTAAAGAGCATCTCAGATTTTCTATTTTTCTCTTGAATCACTTTAGATAATTTTTGTCTTTCAAGTAGTTTGTCTATTTGATCTCAGTTGCCAAATCTATTGGCATAAATATACTCCTGGTATTTGTTTATTATTCTTTTATTACCTCTAGGACCTGATATGATAATCCTTTTTTTATACTTGAGGTAGGTGACTTTGCACTCTCTGTCTCTGTCTCTCTCTAGATGTCTCTCAGTGTGTCTTAGTATGCCTAGAGTTGATCAATTTTATCTTTTTTTTTTAAACACCTTTGGTTTTATGATTTTTCCCTTTTATTTATTTATTTTTATTTCACTGAATGCAAGACTCAAAATATACAAAATACAATATGATATAGACAGAATCGTATTGGTAGAAGGAGGCTTTAATTTATTTCTCAGAAAATTATAAATTAAAGGATGAAAGATAAGGAGCGGTATAGAACTAAATAATAGTGTTATATTTAATTTAGTATAAACAGATAAATATCAAACTCTTTAAAGAAAACAGCATATACCTTCTTTTAAGGTGCTCTTAGTACATTAGAAATATGGCTATGGATTATGCACATCAAAAACGAAACAAATATTGAAAGTAGAAAGAGTGAAGACAATATTTTCTGCTCAGAGGTAAATAAAACTAGAAAATAAAAATCCTGTCACCTGAAAATTAAAAACTCATTAAGAAAACTTAGGATTAAAAAGGGGGGGGGTGGTTCCTGGGTGGCTCAGTAGGTTGAGCGTCTGCCTTTGGCTCAGGTCATGATCCCAGGGTCGTGGGATTGAGCCCTGCCTTGGGTCCCATGCTCAGCAGGGAGCCTGCTTCTCCCTCTGCTCCTCCCCCTGCTCATTCTCTCTCTCTCTCTCTCAAAAATAGATAAATAAATAATCTTTAAAAAACAACAAAAACCTTATTATTGAAGGAACTCCTAACCAAAATTTAAGAATATTTAGAAAATAGTAATTGTATCTCTACCTAGCAGAACCAATTGTATCCAGCTAAAATAGCACTCAGAGAATATACTTAAGAACCTGTATAAGTAAACCAGTAAGGATAAAAATAAACACCCAACTCAATTATAAAAACAAGAACGAATTGGTTAAATGAAAGCAGAAGAAAGGAATTGACAAAAAAGACTGAAAATTGGATAACAAAAAATTCCATAACTAAACAAACTCAAGAGCTGCTTGAGTAAAAACAACGATATCAATAACATGAAAAGAAGACAAGAAAAGAGTCCCCTGCGGGCAGCGCGGAGGCTGCAGGATGCATGGAGTTCCTGTAGAAGACGTGAAGCAGCAGGAGCTCCTCAGGGCTCTGGCAGCCTTCCTCAAACAGTCTGGAAGCAGGAAGTTCCCTGAATGGGTTTGCACTGCCAAGCTGGCCAAGCGCAAAGAGCTTGCTCGCTGTGATGAGAACTGGTTCTACACACAACCTGCCTCCAGAGCACCGCACCGGTACCCCTGGGGCAGCGTGGCCCAGGGTCGCCTCCAGGACCAAGACATGCGGGCAACGTCAGAGAAACGGGGTTCTACCCAGCCACTTCAGCAGGGGCTCCAAGAGTATGCATGGCCCACAGCCTCCTCTAAGCTCTAGAGAGCTGAAAATGGCGGAAAAGGACCAAGGTGGGGCTGCAAACTGACACCTCAGGAAGAGAGGGATCTGGAAAGAATCGCTGGACAGGTGGCAGTTGCCAACAAGAAGCATTAGAACACATGCTGGGGTAAAAAATTGCTTCATTCATAATCCTGAAAAAGAAAAAAAAAAGACAATAAAAGAGATAATGTTCAGCTAATCCAATCAATAAATGAAAATAAAGAAATAACCAGACCTTTGGAGGAAATTATGAGTAAGAGACTTTAATGAATATGAGACTCTGTATGAAAATATAAATGGAGGAAAATATGAATGTAATTTCTAAGTATAAATTTTTAAAAATGAATTTAGAAAGATAGAAATTCTAAACAAACCAATTACCATAGTAGAAAGAAAGTTATTGAAGAATATTAAGACAAAATATATCAGGACAAGATATATTACATGTGACTTCTCTTGGGTCATTAAATAAAAATACTTTTAAAAAAATTTTATTTATATATTTGACAGAAGAGAGAGAAAGCACAAGTCCGGGAAGGGGCAGATGGAGAGGGAGAGGGAAAAGCAGACTTCCTGCTGAGCAGAGAGCCAGACCAGGTGCTGGATCCCAGGACACTGAGATCATGACCTGAACCCAAGGCAGGCGCTTAACTGACTGAGCCACCCAGGCACACCAATAAAAATACTTTTAAATATTGCAAACTTTTCCTCAGCCTGGAGGAAGAGTTGTGATTAGAGGTTCAATCACAAAGCAAGTTCTCTCTTGTCTCCTACTGTCCTCTGAAATTTGCTTAGTGGACCTGTTTTTTCCTTCCTTCCTTCCTTCCTTCCTTCTTCCTTCCTTCCTTCCTTCCTTCCTTCCTTCCTTCCTTCCTTCCTTCCTTCTTCCTTCCTTCCTTCCTCTTTCTCACTTCTTTTCCTCTCTTCCTTTCTTTCTAAATCTCTGTGCATGGAGTAGCCCTATGACTTTCTTGGTCACACTGAAATAATAAAATACTGCATTAATTTAGCAATTAGAATGTCCACTTTTAAGTAGAATCAACATTCGGATTTTCTTCTATTTCCCTCTCCTTAAGAAAGGACTTACTGCTAACAGAAACAGGTAGGCAATGATGACGTCAGTGTCTTTCTATTGCAGCTAGTTTCAGGTCATTAAATTTTTGCAAGTTCTTCAGAGTGTTCTGTCTTACCACTCACTTTGGTAGTTCCTGTCTCTCACCTTAGTGTCTGAACCAAAATTTCTATTGTTAACACTGTGACATAAAAATGATTCAATAAAATATGCTAAATGAAGAGAGAAATCATAAAATTATTTGTGAAGACATTAAAAACACCTTGATAAAATTCAATATCTATTTAAATATTTTTAACAAAGTAGGATTGGATAGATAATTTCTTAACTTGGTAAAATATATCTATCTCAACACTCAAACCAGTGCAATAATTAAAGTGTCTATTAGTGTGGTGGTGTCCACTATCACCAGTATTACTTAACATAGTCTGGAGGTATCAGTATCAACAATTAGAAGAGAGAAAGAAATGAGAGATAAAAAGCTGGAAAGCAAAAGGTAAATTTTTTTTTTCAACAAATGATATAAGATCATACCTAGAAAATCCGAAAAATCAAATCTAAGAAAATCAATAATGTTGCTAGGGGTCATTCTATAAAAAATAATAACCAAAATCAATGATCCTTTTATGTAGTTACTCAAAAACCTATTTAAAAATATAATTGAGAAAAGAAGATAAAATTACAGAAAAAATACAATATTTAGAAGCAAACTTGTAAGAAATATGAATGATATACACGAAGAAAGCTCTAATGTGCTAATACAATATCCAAAAGTATAACTGAAAAAAGAAAAAGCATTTTCTATTCTTGAGTGGGAAGACATAGTATCATAAAAACATAGTTTTCTCTAAATTAATCTGAAAACTTAATTCAATCTCAATAATTATACTAATAAGTATTTTTTAGAACTAAATAATCTGATTCTAAGTTTTATGTTGGAAAAAAGAGAAGTAATAAATTGCTTATGTTACAGATACTGGAACAGTATAAATACTACAGAATTTAAAACAACTGCTTGGATAGGCAAGTAGATCAATGGAAGTAAATAGAGAATCCAGAAAAAGGTACAATTTATTAATAAGGGATTTTGGCATCTGGTGAGAATAATATTATAATCTAATGGTGAACAGATGAATTATTCAGTAAATAAGGATGAAACAGCTAAATGGGTACTAAAACAAATTCAAAGATTTAAATGTAAAAAGTGAAAGTATAAATATACTAGAAGAAATCATGAAAGACTTAAAAAAAATGTTCTTGAAGAGAAATAGTTTTTCTAGAGCTAATATAAGACACAAGCTATAAAAGATGTATAACTTCACATAAAAATAAAGTAAGTATGAGAAGATAAAATGGGGAAAAATAAATACAATTGACAAAGGATGGGTATTTAGATTATATATAGCTTTCCTAAAAATAAATTTCAGAAAAAGACCAGTAATCCAACAAATGTGAGATGAGACCATGAAGAAATAGTATATAGAAGGGAAAATAGAGATCATTCTATATCAATACATATTGTATAAATGTATACTCTTAAATGTATAAGAAGAGTCTAAACTTCACAATACAAGATAAGACAATCAAAACTACAAAGAAAATGTTCATGAATAAGATTGACAGAGATATTTAAAAGTTGATGCAGTGTTGGTGAAGGTGCAGGGAAATAAGCACTCATAGGTACTGGTGGAAATGTAAACTGGTATAATTCTGTGCAGGGCAATTTGCAGTATCTATCAAAATGAAAAAAAGAAAACCCATATGCTTTCGCCACCAATATTGCTTCTAGAAATTCATCCTAAAGGGCTACTGGCACAGGTGCAAAATAATCTATGCATAGATATTTACTTCATTTTTATTTACAACCTCAAAAAGGGTGGAAATAAGCTAATTTTCCAACAATAAGGCACTACTTAATTACACATATTCATGTGGCCTTTAAAAAAGGTGATGAAGTTTTATATGTATTGATATAGAATGATCTCTAGAAGTTACTATTGTATTATGTAATCATGTAATATTATGACAAAATAGAAACCTATTGCCACGTTATTCATGGTGAATAAGAGACTCCTTTTTTCCATATGACCTTTTGCACATTCTGAATTTTGTAGCATTTGAATTTTGCAACATGTGATTAACTTCATCTATTCAAAAGTATTTAACTTAAATTTGTTAAAAATAAAGAACTCTGATGATGCTGATGTTAATGATAGCTACCATATATTGAATTCCTCAAATAGGGGCTTTTATATATTATCGTATAGATTTCCACTTATTTGAGAGCAAGAGCACTCACATCCTTGAGTGGGGGGAGGGGCAGAGGGAGAGAAGGAGACTCCGCTGAGCTAGGAGCCTGATGCAGAGCCCTAGGCAGCTCGGTCTCACCACCCTGAGATCATGATCTCAGCCAAAATCAAGAGTCGGATGCTCAACCAACTGAGCCACGAGGCGGCCCATATTATCTTTTAT
This sequence comes from Ursus maritimus, assembly GCF_017311325.1. Classification (NCBI taxonomy): domain Eukaryota; kingdom Metazoa; phylum Chordata; class Mammalia; order Carnivora; family Ursidae; genus Ursus; species Ursus maritimus. Next base: position 13,467,173 of record NW_024423675.1, read on the forward strand.
ATGTTATCAATGCTCATAGTGACTATTTAAGACCCATTATATAATCCCCATTTTAAAGATAAGGAAACTGAGGCTCGCAGAGACTAATTAATGTGCTCAATATTACAGAATTAATAGCTCACTAACCACCTGGAAATCAGGTCTGTCTAACCTCAAAGCCAGAGATATCCAAGGTTTGGCCAAGTTCAACTGAGCATCACATTTAACTAAGTTTAAATAGATGTTAACCATTTCTCTACCTCATTAAGCCACGTAGCACAACTTTTTCTTTTTAAGTGCCAAGTTTGATATAAATTAGCTAACTTTATTACTATAGTTTGTGATTTTATGTACATGAAATCTTGTTCTTTTGAAAGATCCAATTAAGGTTACATAAAGGTTTACAACAGTCCTGTTGTGTAAACGGTTCAACATTCCAACAACAAACTAGATAAACATTTTGCCAATCACTAATTAAAAAGCTGGCTCTAAGTACAATAACCTGGAGTCAGTTTGCATTCACATTTCTATTAAAGGCTAATGAATACACAGCTAAACTAATTTAGTCAAATTGTTCCTTCATTGTGTTCAAAGTTAAAACTAACAATTCAGCTTTAGCCCTGAGTCTTTTAAATTATTTTTTCCTCCCCTATAGAGTAAAAGTCTAATTAAAAGCTTTTAGTCTTTCACATTGTGCAGGCTGCTAAGTGATATTGTTTAGTCTGCAGGGATTCAATTATTACTTGGCTTTAAAATATACATTTCTACAAGGATTTTTTTTTTTAACCTACTTTGCCTGGAAGGTTTTGTGTTCTAAAATTTAATTTGATAACAAGATTACTAAATTGTGAAACAAAGAAAAATTATGTTTGGTGTGAGATTTTATGTATATTTGCATTTGGTGTACAATTTTAACTCAGCCTTAGGATTTAATGACTTATTCTAAGTTTCAAGTCAGGTGGCGTGGAGATATAAAAAGTATCCCAAATACTATATAGTACGTGTGGGTTTAACTCTGCATGTTCATAAACAGGACTGCTTATATAATTTGCAGGGCCTGGTACAAAATGACAATGTAGGGTCTCTCATGCAAAAACTAAGAATTTCAATATGGCCACAGCAGAACATTAAACCAAGCACAAGGTCTTTCTGACCATGAGTCCCATGTGCGGCTGCTTAGGCCGCGTGCTTGTGAAGCCAGCCCCGCTCACAAGCGTCGAGCGTAGAACTCTTACATTATGTTACTATTACTTTTTAAATTAAAATGACTCTCCAAATCCCAGTGTACTAGACTGACAGACATGTTCCCATTTTTAAGCCTCCTGGCTTAGAGGTCTGAGGCCTTACAAAACATTGAAGGCTCCTGGTCTTCGTCTGCCCTGGTTGCCACCGAAAATGCTCAAAGTTTAAGGCCACTATTTTGCCTCTGTTGCTGAAGAGACCTGGAATGCTGGACTGCACTTGGTGCCTGGCATTCAGCTTTTCTAGCTGCACAACATTTATAATCCAAATCAATACATTTTGAGAGTAACCAGGGTCCATAGTGACCTAACTGGCCTGAAATGAGCCTGCCCAGGTGAGCTGAGAGGCATAATCATCCTCAGGCAGCCACTTAGTCCCCAAGTCTCCAGGTCTCCGGGCACCATGGAAGACTGGGACGGGATCTTCCACCCTTAACAGAACCTTCACACTTCCAGCCTCTCCATGGGCTTGGGGGAACTCTCCTCTCTGCAGCCTGGCAAGGAAAACTCGGGCGTAGAGAAGACAATCAATTCAAATTCGTTTGAACTGCCTATTTTTTTTTTTTCCCTTTCTGCTTCTAATGAAGTGGTCAAAGACTGTCTCTCATTTTGGTTCTTCTAGCTATTTCATTTCCCAGACAGAGAATTGGCTATAGGTAGCCAGAATGTTTAAATACTACAAAACAAAAACAAACCACCACCACCACCACCACAAGAAGTGCTGGTATTATGGAAGAATGGGATTTTTGAAGTGTTATTTTTTTTTCACATGACAAATGTATGAACTTAAAAACAAACTAAAAAAGTGAAAATAATTTTGAAGAACATGTTTCTTAAAAAACATTTCCATTCCCGTTTTCTAAAAAAAAGAGATTGTGCAGCTTCAGGAAGCTGAGCCCTGTAACACTGAGCGTGGAGACACATACTCAAACTGGTTTCACTGTGTCTTCTTGACTGGAAAAAGAAAAATAAAAGCACTTAAGGCTAAAATTAAAATCTTTAAAAATATTTTTATGGTATAGATGTGACCCAAGTATTGGATATTTTATAATGAATTTCATTATGAGTATTTGTTACTTATCTGATCGTCCTATTTTTCATGAGATTGAGCATTTAAAAGATTTTTTCCCAATGTGAACAGATTCTCTTAACCCTAGTTGACATCATTCAAATACAAACTAACGCTATATCTTAGAAATTGCCAAGTCAGAGAAATCAGGATAATTGGAAATTTTATGAAACAACTTCAATTGCTTCCCCTTGACCCCCTCCCTTCCTCTATTCAGTTTCCTTGATGCAGCCTTTCTCTCACTCAATGTCTTATTCAATTTTTCCTCAAACACCCAAATCATTCTTAATTTATAGCGTGCATACAATTTACAATCTTATAAACCACAGTTCATATTAGCATAATGGATTCTGTGAAGACCCTGTCACCCCTTCCCACCTAGGTGGTTGCAGAAAACTCATCCCCTCAGCCTGAGAGGAGCCCTCTCCCCTGAAGTTGGCAGGTCCTCAGACAACAACTTACACAACCTTGTTTTCAACAACATGTTAATCCCTCAAGTTTCTCATTTAAAGCTGGTAATGGTGGTAATTAGGTAAAAATGACTTTATTGTAATAGTTTCCTGTCATTGCCAATGTTACCTTAACCAAATTTTCACAGAAACGGAGAAACAGAGAATCTGCAGTTTACACTTACGGGGACTTCTTTTGCACAACCTTAGTTTCTGCTTCAATGAAAGGCACATTCAGATGGAAACCTTTAGGGAATAGTTAATGGCCAAAATGAATTTCCCTGAATACCCCCACTAAATTGTCAACTTGCTAGCATAAGACTATCTCAATAACAGCTAAATTAGAAGTGTAATTGAATGAGATGTCAGTACAGAAGAACAAACTGGTGAAACTTTCTATTTAAACTCAGTTTTCAATAGTCTGCCAAGTCCTTAGTCTTCAGAGCTATCAGTTTGGTTAAAAAAACAAAACAAAACATATTCATGATTGTGTAGCTTGTTTTCATTTGTACCACTTCAGTCCCTTAAGAGAACTTTGTTTTAAACAGTCCCTTTCTGTTTCCCTACCAGCCTACTGTTCTCTGGCTTTTCCTTTAATTGCCTTCTCTAAGTACATTCCTCCACTGGAGGAAGTCATGGCACCATTTGGGGATCTGAGATACTTTAGAGTCCACAGTAATGATGTCAGAGGGGAAGGCTTCCTGACTTCACATTTTTCCTGAACCACTCTCCCACTACCTCTCTCTCTCTCTAAATTAGTTAGCAATCCAGAAGGGCCTAGAAAATTTCTATCGGCTCACTGAGGGTCCAGTAAAGTTAATGAGATAATGAAGTTCTCGTTCCAGCCAGAGGCAGAGCTGACACCAGCCCAGACCTCTACCACTCTCCTCGTTAAGCCACCTGTCAGGTGACTAATTGTTAATTTTCTATCTCTACTTCCATGAGTTTTAGCTTTTCTTATTGTTCCTTCTCTATGCTTTTGTTCTTTTCTTCTTTAGCCCCCTGAGGCTCGTTGTTTCTATTTCACTTAAATTCATATTGCTGTTTTCTCTTCATGTTTTTCTCTTGCAAGACTTTTTGGCTCTTCCATTTCAAAATACCTGCCGAGTGAATGAATGAATGGAATGGAATGACATCAGGATAGCAGTGGTAGTGTAGTGTCTGGGAATACGTATATAGTGCTCTTTGGGCTGGTATTTTTTTTTTTTTTTAAGATTTTATTTATTTATTTGACAGAGAGAGAACACAAGCAGGGGGAGCAGCAGGCAGAGGGAAAGAGAGAAGCAGACTCCCACTGAGCAGGGAGCACGATGTGGAGCTCAATCCCAGGACCCTGGGATCATGATCTGAGCAGAAGGCAGACACTTAACAAACTGAGCCACCCAGGTGCCCCCAGGGCTGGTATTTTCTTGGATGGTGCTCAGTTCCACACAGGATGAAGAGTAAACTATGAGTGTTTCTCAACATTTTCTTTTATTAAACTAGAAGCTGTTTTCAAGTTGGGCAAAATCACAAGTTGCTCCTGTAAGCCACAAAATTAGTGGCTTAAAACAATACAAATTCATTATTTCACAGTGGTATATGTCAGGTGACCGAGTGGGTTCAGCTTGGTCCTCTGCTCTGGGTCTCGCAAAGCTGAAATCAAGGTGTTGGCACCCTGAATTCTTACTGAGATGCTCTCAAGGGGAAACTGCTTTCGGGTTCATTCAGGATGTTGGTAGATTTCAGGTCTGTGTGACTGTAGAAGTGAGGTACATGTTTCTTTAATCAATGTCAGCTGGAGCCTCCCTAACTTCCTTAAGCCTGTCTGAATTCGTCACCCTTCCATCTTTAAGGCAGCGACTGCATATCCAGTCCTTCTCACACTTTGAATTTCTGACTTCTCTTCTGCCTCAGGTAGAGAAAATTTTCTGTTTTTACTGGCTCGTATAATTGGATTGAGCCCACCTAGATAACCCAGAATAATCTATCAATTTTAAACTCTATACCTTAATTACCTCTAAATTTCTTTTGCTACACATGGGGCTCCTGGGTGGCGCACCCGGGTAGGCATCTGCCTTTGGCTCAAGTCATGAGCTCAAGGTCCTGGGATCAATGAAGCCCTGCATCCAACTCCCTGCTCAGTGGGGAGCCCTCCTTCTCCCTTTCCCTCTGTCCTTCCCCCTACTCATGCTCTCTCTCTCAAATAATTTTTTTAAAATCTTTAAAAAAAATAAATTTATTTTGCCACACAGTGTAATATTCCCCTATGTTCCAGTAATCAAGATAGGTACATCTTTGGGGGACCATTCTGCCTACTACAGTCTCCAAATCAGAATTTTCCCAAGGAATTCTGATCAACCATTTTTAATTCCCATGTCATTGTGAATAATTAGCAAAATTAATAATTAGCAGTAATTAGCACCACTGAAAGCATGGAATTTTAAAAATCTTGTCAATAATCTAGCATCTTTTGTGAAAATAATATAAATGAGTTTTTAAAATTTGCATACACTAAGGTTCACTCTTTGTGTTGTGAAGTTTATTGGTTTTGACAAATGTGTGTCAAGCATCCACTATTAAAGTACATGCAGAATAGTTTCACCTATGTGCTTCACCTATTTATCCCTAACCCATCTTCTTGAACCCTTAACAACCACTGATCTTTTTCCTCTCTCTGTTTTTTTGCCTTTTCCAAAATGTCATATAGTTGGAGTCATACGATGTGTAGACATTTCACTTAACAATAAACACTCAAGGTTTCCCCCTATATTTTAACTGCTTGACAGTCCATTTCTTTTTATTGCTGAGTAATATTCCATTGTATAACTGCATTACACATCTTGATTGCTTCCAGCTTTTGGTGATTATAAATATAGCCGCTATAGACAGTCATGCTCAGGTTTTGCTTTATTTTGTTTTGTTTTGGACATAGTGTTTAATTAAATTGTGTAAATACCAAGAAGCATGATTGTTGGAATGTATGATAAGACTTTAACTTTGTAAGAAACTGCCAATCTGCCCTCCAAAATGGCTGTACCAATTCATATTCCCACCAGCGATAAATAAAAGTTTCTATGGCTCTGTGTCCTTGCTAGGATCTGATATTTCAGTTTTTTTGGATCTTAGCCATTCTAATAGGTATGTAATGATATCTCATTGTGGTTTTGATTTGCATTTCCCTAATGACAAATGGTGTTGATTTTTTCATATGCTTAGTTTCCATTTGTATATCTTCTTTGTTGAGGTGTATTCAAATATTTTACCATTTTTAATTTTGGGGGGGTGGTAGTTAAGAGTTTTTGTATTTTTTGAATAGAAATCTTATATCAGATAATGTGTTTTTGCAAATATTTTCTCCTACTCTGATTTACCTCTTAATTCTCTTAGCAATATCTTTTGAAGAGCAGAAGCTTTTATTTTAATAAAGTCCAATATCAATTTTTCTTTCATGTATCCAACTTTTGGTGTTGTATCTATAAACTCATCACCAAACCCAAGGTCACCTAGTTTCTCCTATGTTTTCTCTAGATGTTTTATAGTTTTCATTCTACATTTAGGACTTTTTTTACATTTATATTTTAAGTTAATTTATATGTAAAGTGTAAGGGCTGTGTCCAGATTCTTTTTGCATATAGATGTCCAATTAAATTGTCCCAGCACCATTTATTGAGAAGACTATCCTTTCTCCATTGAATTTCCTTTGTTCTTTTGTTATGAATTAGTTGACTGTATTTGTGTGGGTCTGTTTAGGGGCTTTCTATTCTCTCACATTGTTTAATGTGTCTGTCTTTTTTTTTTTTCTTTGCCAGTACCACACTGTCTTGAACATTGTAGCTTTACAGTATATTTTGAGGTCTAGTAATATCCATTCTCCAATTTTCTCTTCTTCAGTATTGTGTTGACTATTCTGCCACTCTCCCTGCTCACTCATGCTATCTTGCTCTCTCACTCTTTCTCAATTAAATAAATAAATAAATAAATAAATAAATAAATAAATAAATAAAATCTTTAAAAATTCTAATCATTCTTTGCTGGCATAAAGGAAAACAATTGATTTTTATCTATTTACCTTGTATCATGTGACAATAGAATTGCCTGTTAATAACATTTCAGGAGATTTTTTTGTTGATTCTTTAGAATTTTCTACATAGAAAGTCATGCCATCTGCGAAGATAGATTTTTTTTCTTCCCAGTCTTTACACATTTTATTTTTCCTGTCTTATTTCACTACTTATGATTTAGAGTCTGATATCAAATAGAAGTAGTGAGAGGGGACATTTTTGTTTTTTTCCCCAATCTCAGAGGGAAAACATCCAGTTTTTCACAATTAGGTATGATGTTAACTTTAGGTATTTTTGGTAGATATTCTCTACCAAACTGAGGAAATTTCTCTTTATTCCTAGCTTGCTGAGAGTTTTTATCACAGATAAGGTTGGATTTTGTCAAATACTTTTTCTATATCAATTGTTATGAACATGTGATTTTTCCTATTTAGCCTGTTGATGTGGTAAATACATTCATTGATATTCTAATGTTGAACCAGCCTTGAAAAACAGTAATAAATCCCACCTGGTTATCAATATAATTGGTGATTGGATTTTAATATGTTGTTAAGGATTTTTGTATCTTTGTTCATAAGAGATATTTGGCTATAGTTATTCTTTCTGGTAATGCTTTTGGTTTTTGGTCTGCGTTTTGCATTAATATATTTTTTATTGTGACAAAATATGCATAACATAATATTAATCATATTAAAGTATACATTTCAGTGAAATTAAATACATTCATAATATTGTATAGCCATCACCAGTATCTATAAAAACCTTTTCATCATCCCTGAAAAATATTTCTGTACTCATTAAGCAATAGTTCTCCCCTCCTTCCTCTCACCAGCCCTGACAACCTCTATTCTACTCTGTGTCTCTATAAGTTTATCTATTCTTGATACTTCATCTGTGTACTCTGTCATTTTATGTACACTATTTGTTCTGCTTCTGGCTAATTGTCCTAGGCATAATTAAAGAATGTTAAAGAATATATCAAAAAGTCATTCTTTATGGCTGAATAATATTTCACTATTCAATATTTCATTATACAGTATATAAGAGCACATTTTTTCCCCATTATCTGTTGATGGGCACTTGAATTGTTTGCACATTTGGCTATTTTGAATAATGCTGCTATAAGTATTCGTGTACAAATATCTGTTCAAGATCCTTATTTCAGTTCTTTTGGGTGTATATCTAGGAGTAGAATTGCTAAGTCAAATGGTAGTTTTATATTTTACCTTTTGAAAAACCACTGTTTTTGACAGTGGCTGCATGATTTTACATTCTCATCAACAGTGCACAAGGCTGCCAATTTCTCCATACGCTTACCAACTTTTGTTATTTTCTGTTTGTTAAATTATAACCGTCCTAATAGATATGAAGTGGGATCTGATTGTGGTTTTAATTTGTATTCCCCTAGTAACTAATGATGTTGAGCATCTTTTCATGTATTTAGTGGCCATTTGCTCTGGAAAATATCTATTCAAGTTCTTTGCCCATTTTTAAATTGAGCTGCTTATTGTTGTTGTTGTTGTTTTTAGGACTTGTTTATATATTCTGGATATCAATCCCTTATCAGATATAGAATTTGCAAATACTTTCTCCCATTCAGTAATTTGTCTTTTATTTTCTTGATAGTATTCTCTGATACACAAAAATTCTTAATTTTGATGAAGTCCAGTTTATTTTTTCTTTTGTTGCCTGTACTTTTGGTGTCATATCCTTAAAGTCAGTGCCAAATCTGACACCATGAAGATTTCCTCCAGTGTTTTCCTGTAAGAACTTATATAGTTTAAGCTCCTAAATTCAGGTCATTTATAGTTTGAGGTAATTTTTGTGTATGGTGTTAGTTAAGGGTTCAATTTCTTTCTTTTGCATATGGATATCCAGTTTTGCTACCACCATTTGTTGAAAAGATTGTCCTTTTCCCATTGAATGGTCTTGGCACTCTTGTCAAAAATCAATTGACCATATATGTGGCGGTTTACTTCTGGGTTCCCTATTCAATTCTCTTGGTTCATATGTCTATCCTTATGCCAGTGCCATACTCTCTTGGTTACGATGGCTTTATAGTTAAGTTTCAAAATTAGGAAATGTGAGTTCTCTAACTCCAAACTTTATTTTTCTTTTTCAAGATTGTTTTGGCTATTTGGAATTCTTTTCTTTTTTTTTTTTTTTTTTTTAAGATTTTATTTATTTATTTATTCAACAGAGATAGAGACAGCCAGCGAGAGAGGGAACACAAGCAGGGGGAGTGGGAGAGGAAGAAGCAGGCTCATAGCGGAGGAGCCTGATGTGGGGCTCGATCCCGTAACGCCGGGATCACGCCCTGAGCCGAAGGCAGACGCTTAACCGCTGTGCCACCCAGGCGCCCCCTGGAATTCTTTTCAATTCCATATGAATTTGATGATCAGTTTTTGTCCATAAATCTGTTTCTAAAAAAAAAAAAAAAAAACACATCGAGTAGTCCATTTGCATATTGAAGAGATTCTAGTAAGATATTACCCACTAAAAATTAACAGCAATAGATTGTACTACCATATAAATACATCAGTTAGTAACTCTTTCATCTAAATAAGAAAACATTCCATTCTGGGGGCGCCTGGGTGGCTCAGTCCTTAAGCGTCTGCCTTTGGCTCAGGGCGTAATCCTGGCGTTCTGGAAGGCGTTCTGGGATCAAGCCCCACATCAGGCTCCTCCACTGGGAGCCTGCTTCTTCCTCTCCCACTCCCCCTGCTTGTGTTACCTCTCTTGCTTGCTGTCTCTATCTCTGTCAAATAAATAAATAAAATCTTTAAAAAAAAAATTCCATTCTGGACAAAAGTAAATGACATGAAACACTCAACTATTGCTGCATAAGAAGGATTTTGTTTCTAACTACACTTTCAAATCATTTGTATACTGTTCCTGTTCTCGATCCTGGTCACACATAAGAACCACCTAAGCTTTTAAGAAAAGTATGCAACCCCACTCTCGATAATGGATAGATCAACTAGAGAAAAGTAAATAAATAGGTGACTTGAACAACAACAACAACAAAATAAAACCACTAGATAGACCTAACAGACATATATAGGACACTTCACCCAACAACAGCAGAAGAGACATGCTTTTTTCTTAAGATTTTATTTATTTATTTGAGAGAGAGAGAGAGCACACAAGTGGGAAGAGGGGCAGAGGGGAGGGAAAAGGAGAGAATCTCAAGCAGACTCTGTGCTGAGCACAGAGTCCACCACTCAACTCGATTTTAAGACCCTTAGAACATGACCTGAGCTGAAACCAAGAGCACGATGCTCAACCAACTGAGCCACCCAGGAACCCCCAGAAGAGATATTCTTAAGTGCACATGAAACATTCTCTAGGATAGACCATATGTGAGGCCACAAAAAAGTCTTAGTAAATTTTAAAAGACTGAAGTTATACAAAGTATCTTTTCTGACCACAAATAAAAGAAAGTTAGAAATCAATAATTAATGGGAAACAGGAAGAGTCACAAATATATGGAATCGAACAATGCACTTTTAAACAAGCCAAAGGTCAAAAAAAAATTATAAGGAAAATTAGACCGAAAGGTCAAAAAAGAAATCATAAGGAAAATTAGGAAATACTTAGAGACAAATGAAAATAAAAATACAACATCTTGGTATGTCAGTTAGGTCTCAGTTTACCATCTAAAAACCTAAAATTTTCTTCATGCTAAAAATGAAAGAGTAGTGGGACACCTGGGTGGCTCAGCTGGATAAGCGGTTGCCTTCCGCTCAGGTCGTGATCTTAAAGGTCCTGCATGGGCTCCTTGCTCAGCGGGGAGCCTGCTTTTCCCTCTGCCTGCCACTCCCCCTGCTTGTGCTACTCTCTCTCTCTGATTAAAAAAAGAAGAAGAAAGAGTAGGCATTTTAGCTGTCAAAGTTCTTACTTGCAAAGATGAAACTAAAGATATATGGATTAATATATGGATTAATTAATGGATTGTTCTCCAAAAAAGATAATTTCATTTTATTGTTAGATCTCATCAGCCTAGAATAGATCTCTAAAATTGGTATCAAATATCTACCATAGATTCTCTGGGCTCTCTGATTCATGAAAGAAATATTGGCATTTTAAACATATATGGCTATCCCCTTGAATGAGAATTCAGATTCTTTCTTTCATGGCTAATCTTTCAATCAACAGGAAACATTTAATTGTATTTCTAAATATTCAATACAATTATTCAAACTGCAATATAAATTGAAGAAGGTGAAAATACTGCACATTTGCAATCTAGGAAATATGATGAATTAGGTAAGAAAAATTCATGTATTAAGTGAGGAAATGTAATAAAATATCAATATTCAATTTCTTTTCATTGATTAGGTCTTAATTTTAGGAAATGTTTAATAAAACTTTTACTTACTTTTATAATTAGCAAATCAGTCACCTGAAAGATGAGGTAGTATATATTTTTTTAAAGATTTTATTTATTTATTTGACAGAGAGAGAGAGAACAAGCAGGGGGACCTGCAGGCAGAGGGAGAGGAAGAAGCAGGCCCCCCACAGAGCAGGGGAGCCCAATGCAGGGCTTGACCCCAGGACCCCGAGATCATGACCTATGCCAAAGGCGGCTGCTTAACCGACTGAGCCACCCAGGCACCCCGAGGTAGTATATTTTTCTTAAATAACAATAATTTGGAAAAGTAATACCTTTTGGTTCATTTTACAGTCTGCTTGTATGTTTTACCTTAAACCTGGAATACTATTTTATGTAATGAAAAATCAGTATGGTCAGACAAATTTAAATATAGCTGAAGGTTGGAAGAGGGTATATTCTGAAGTGGGATTAAAATGTGCATTTCATGGTATCTGAGGGTTTAGGAAAAGGGACATGAGCAAAAGTCAGTAATTGGAACAGATCATATTATTTTATTATTATTATTATTATTATTATTATTATTATGAGATCAAATTATTGGCACCAGATTTGCACCTAAATTTTCTTTTCTTTTCTTTTTTTTTAAAGATTTTATTTATTTATTTGACAGAGAGAGACAGCCAGTGAGAGAGGGAACAGAAGCAGGGGGAGTGGAAGAGGAAGAAGCAGGCTCCCAGCGGAGGAGCCTGATGTGGGGCTCGATCCCAGGACTCTGGGATCACGCCCTGAGTGGAAGGCAGACGCTTAACGACTGCGCTACCCAGGCACCCCTGCACCTAAATTTTCTAAGAGTTTTATACTTTGAGAAAGCAATTCCTGGGTTGTAAAACTTGTAAGAGGCTGCGGGAAGAGTTACATCTCAAAGGTGCAGAGAAAGAATTTACAGTCATAAGTTATGTAAAGTAAATGCTCTAAGTAAGGGATGTCAGGAGACTACGGGGATGCAGAAGCCTGTCTAAAGTTCAGAGAGTCTGAGGGAAAAGTTAAAACCATCTTGGTCATAATTCCAACTCTTTTTTTGATTACAGGTCTATTCAGATTTTGTATTCCTCTTTGAGTCATGTTGATAGTTTGTGTCTTTCTAAGAATTTGCCCATTTTATCTAGATTATCTGAATTTTGGAATACAGTTGTTCCTTTTATTACCTTATCATTCTTTTCATTTCCTGATTTATTTTAGGAAATAGGATAAAGTTGGTCCCTATTTCTTTCAAAGCACAAGTTGATATATTTTAATGACTGATTTAATGGTTTGTTTTATTCATGTTTCTCCATTTTGTTTCAGTTTTATTAAGTTCTTTATCTAGAAAACTATTTTGTTTATGGTTTCATATTTCTCAACATTAAGTCATTAATAGTATTGTTTATACTTAAGTTTTTTTCTTTATCTGTAGTTATGACACTTTTATCATTGTTAATATGTCTTTTCTTGATAAATCTTATCATAAATTTGTCCATTTCCTTACTTTTCAAAAAAAGCCATATTTTGGGTCCATTGACCCTATTTTACCTTTATTTTCTATTTTATGATGTTTAGCATCATATTTATTTCATTTTGTTCTTTGAATTTAGTCTATTGTGATTTTTCTGACTTTATAACTGTAACAGATAACTCAATAATTTTCATTATAACTTGTTTTGTAAATAGTTAGGTGATCAGTAACCCTTTAAGGAACACTTAGACTCCACACTATGGTTTTGCTATGTTGTAAGCTTATTATCATTCTTTTTCAGATATTGTCTAATTTCCAGTACAATTTCTTTCCTTTTTTGCTCACAAATTATGTAAGACTATTGTTACCTTTTAATTTACGGTATCTTGCTCATCTGATACTTGTAATTCACTCATTCTTCCAAGTTCATTCCTCCTGTGAAAGTTTCTCCTCCCTACAGGATTAGATATCCTATTTCTTCTGTACCCATCAGTCTCTAGTCATCTTTGTGATTTCTCCAGTTTAAGTAGTTTTGCACAGATGTTAAGACCTGTGTCTATGTGCAAACACTTTCTTATCTTCCACTGTGCCTCAGTGCTTGATTTCCTCTCCTCACTCCAATCTATTTGGTTACTGGTTTCCAACATTCCTGCTCTCAGTCCACATGTTCTCCCATGGGCATGAGGTTATTTCTCCCAACTGCCCTAAATCTCAGCCCCACTCTTGTTCTTCCCTTTGTACCAATGAGCAATCCTAGGATGCCCTACCAATAGAGAGGAGATTGGCTTATCAGAGGTCAGGTATTATCAACCTTCCAGGAATTTTCCAGTTCTGTGGATTCCTTTTTTAACAGCTCTTATCATCTTTCTTTTAAAGTTTTTATTTAAATTCCAGTTAGTTAACATACACTGTAATATTATTTCCAGGTGTACAATTTAGTGATTCAACACCTACATACAGTATCTAGTGCTCATCACAAGTGCACTCCTTAATCTCCACCGCCTATTTCACTCATCCCCCCGCCCACCTCCCTTCTGGCAAGCATCTTAACTGGCCCCATAGTGTTGCTTATTCCAGCCAATGGAGTGAGAAGCAGTGGTGACTCTCTTAATTTTTTCCTTTGTCTTAGCTAAATACTGAGTGGAATGTTGAACAGTGATCCCTGTTCTTGACTCCTTTTCCCATCTTCAAAGTATTTAATATTTAAGGGCAATTGAGGTTTATTTTCATCAAGTCCTAAAAAAGGCATGTATTAGATTCATTGGGTCTTCTGTTCACAAGTACGTTTCCCTATCACATGTAACAGAATTTAGTTATATCTATTTGAATGATCATCTTGGGAAAAAAATAAAATAAAAGGCTAGTCCTTGATTACTTTACTCCAGCAAGCTCAAATAATCCTGCTGCCAAAAGATTTTAAATTTTACTCCTAATTAGAGACCATATGCTGAAAAACAACTCATAGAGCAAGGTCTGTGAGGCCTTCCTTTGGTTCAGTATCAACCTATTGGGTTTTTTTCCAGACTTCCTCACCAACAGAGGGGATATTTTTTTGTCTCCTGTCATGTGTGTATGGTTACCAAAGGCACCACCTTGGCAAGAGAGCTGAGGCCAATTCTGGGGTCATAATTTGGCTCTATTCTACCCCAAATTCCATCGACTCCCTCTAGAGGTATATTTTCACTGGTCTGCAAACAAAGCAACTAGAAAGTGCCTCTGCATCTTTGTTACTGAAACCTTATGTGAGATAAGTGGAGAAACTAGTTATTTGGTATGGTCACCAACTATTGCTACTTGGTGTATAAAATTTGGCTCTACCGTGCATGTTGAGAGTAGATTCTGGCCAGCCACATGCCTACTCCTTGTTAGTGACAACTACTTTTTTTTTATAGTAATTTTTATTATATTATGTTAGTTACCATACAGTACATCCCTAGTTTTTTATGTAAAGTTCGATGATTCATTAGTTGCGTATAACACCCAGTGCACCATGCAATACGTGCCCTCCTTACTACCCACCACCAGCCTATCCCATTCCCCCACCCCCCTCCCCTCTGAAGCCCTCAGTTTGTTTCCCAGAGTCCATAGACAACTACTTTTAACACAGAGGTCCTAATCTGTGAGTAGAATACAGGTTTTCATTTTCAGTCAGACAGGTTCACAAAAGCTTTTGGCCTTTATTCCATATTCTTTGTCTTGGTATAGCTCTAAACCCTCAAAGCCAGGACCTGCATGAACAAGGAATTACAGAGCATGATCAGCAAAGGCTAAGGTGAAGCTCACACTAGACCATTTTCAGGTTCTTACAATCTGTTTGGTGTCCACCCAGAGCTCTAGGAAAACATGGAAGGCTGGGGGTGAGTTGGACTGGGAATCCAGTCATCAAATGAGCTTCTCCTGATTTTCCTGGCTTTCTTCAACTGTACGTTTATAAAATAGAGTTAGATTATTAAGCAGTTTAGTAACTTGGGAATGGTTTTGTTTTGTTTTTAAAATTTTATTTATTTGAGAGAGAGAGAGAGAACACACATAAAGAGGGGGTGGAGGGGGTGAAGGGGGAACTGGGAGAAACAGACTCCCTGCTGATCAGGGGCTCCCATGCTGGGGCTTGATCTCGGGACCCTGAGATCATGACCTGAGCTGAAGGCAGATGCTTAACTGACTGAGCCACCCAGGAACCCCCTGGGAACAGTTCTTCACAGCTCTGTTAAGCCTCCAGTAATTTTTATTTCTTTATAATTGGCAGGGCGTTGCCAACTGGTGTTGGCTGGTAACTTTCCAGCACTGATGCTCATTCTGCATTTGAACACTCTGTGCCCAACATATTTGAGAAAAGTTGGGAACTGGTAATTTCAAATCCATCCTCTAAAACTCTTCAGTAGTTTAAGAACTGGTTATTCATGTTTCTTCTAAGTCCTGCAGAAAATAATTATTTCATCTAATTAAAGCAATACTTCTGGCTAATTGGTATCCCTAATTACCTTTTTTTGTTAATCAATGAAAAGTGGCAGTTGTCCCTGAAATACCTTGGACTTTTCTTTTAAATTGATAGAATCCCACAGATCACAAGACATAAGTTCTTTGTGTTTGAAAAGCATGGGTATTTTCCTAATTATTTTGGAGTAGAGAGGAAAGAGAGAGGGAGACCGGTGAAGATAATGGAAAGGGAGAAAGATTGTGTGTGTGTGTGAGAGAAAGAGAGGGAGGGAGAGGTGAGGGAGAGGGCAAACAGAGAGAGAGGGAGAAGTGAGGGAGAGGGCAGACAGAGATGATTCCAGGAGACTTAGAAAAGAACAGAAGTAGAAAAGTCCCAAGATTAGATGATTCTTAGTTCCTAAGAGTTGCCCAGGTAGGGGGCAAAGACCTCCAAAGTCTGCATAGCATTCTGAGTCTGCTGGACTCTGAGCACAGGGACTCACTGCTTCTACCTGTGACAAATGAAAAGCAAGGCCGCCAGCTCTGAATGGGCCACAACCCACAGGGAAAAAGAGGTTTCGAAGTTAAGCCAAGATCAGTCCCTGGGAGGACTATGTAAATTGCTGGGAACTTTGCATATCTGGGGGGGGGGGAGGAGGAACAACAACAACAAAAAGAGCAGAGATATTGTTCAAAATTTAGTTGATTTAAAGGAAAAAAAGAAGAGAAATGCTCCAGTTTTGCATACTTGAGATTTTCTTCAAGATTCATATCTGCTAAAGAATGGTAGAATTTATATACTAGAAATCAGCCCAGAAACTATTGACACTAGTATCTTTATAAATTAGGCCTACTTGATTATTGGCCCGCAATAAGTGAATTCCCAAAATATATTCCTCAACCTCCTGGTATTTTGGTTAGCTCTGAACATCACTGATGACACAAATAAGTCTTTGTTTTGTCAGTTACATTCAAATTTCATTAAAATTTCTCTAGCCTCAACCACCATTTTGGGGATCAACTTGACAATATCTATTAAGGTTGAATGTGCAAAAAGACCAAAAAACACCCATGAACCAACAATGCTGCTGCTATGCATATATTCTAGAGAAACACATGAATATATGCACAGGGGATAGACACAAGTGTGCTCACCGTTTCCCCACCAAAAAGCTGGGGGGAAATTTTTAATATCCATTAATAGGAGAATGAATAAATAAATTGTGGTCTATTTATGAAGTGGCATATATAGTGGTCAGTTCAAATGAATGAAATGGATCCTAATGTACCAATATGGTCAGATCTCAAGAGCATATTAATTGAGTGGAAAAAGCAAGTTACACAGTGATACCATTTACTTAAACTTTTTTTTAAAGATTTTATTTATTTATTTGACAGAGAGACAGCGAGAGAGGGAACAAAAGCAAAGGGGAGTATGAGAGGGAGAAGCCGGTTTCCCGTGGAGCAGGGAGCCCAATGCAGGGCTAGATCCCAGGACCTCGGGATCATGACCTGAGTGGAAGGCAGACACTTAATGGCTGAGCCACCCAGGCACCCCTTACTTAAACTTTTTAAATGCACAAAACAATGCTAACATTAGATTATTGAATGTGTAAAAAGTATTAAAAATAAAACACTTGAAAAACCATGAGAGTCTCTTAACTATGGGAAAGACAGTGAGGGTTGCTGGAGGGGGTGGGTGGAGGAATGGGGTAATTAGGTGATGGGCATTAAGGAGGGCATGTGATGTGATGAGTACTGAGTATTATATGCAACTGATGAATCACTGAACTCTACCTCTGAAAATAATGATGTTCTATATGTTGGCTAATTGAATTTAAATTTTAAAAACTTTAAAAATTTAAAAAAATAAAAAACTCAAATGAATAAGATAAAGAAAAATTCCACTAGAGGCTGACTCTAGTGAGAGAGAGGAAAGTATACCTACAGGCTGAATACTAAGGGGCCACAGTTGTATCAGAAATGCTTTGTTAAATTAAAAAAAAAATTGTGGCAAATAACACAAAATATCAACATTTGTTATTTATTATTTCTGGATGGTTCATATTGTTATATTGTTATAATATTTTCTGCCCTTTATTTTAGAATTTTATGTAATATTTTAAAAAGTTGTTCCCCTCTCCCACTCACTGAGAGCGATTCCATATAAGATTTCTAATAAGTCCTGGGGCGCCTGGGTGGCTCATTCAGTTAAGTGTCTGCCTTTGGCTCAGGTCATGATCCCAGAGTTCTGGGATCTAGCTGGCATTGAGCTTCCTACTCGGGACGGGGGAGGGGGGCTGCTTCTCCCTCTCCCTCTACTGCTCCCCCTGCTTCTGCTCTGTCACTCACGCTCTCTCTCTCAAATAAATAAAATATTTTTAAAAAAATTTCTAATAAGTCCTTAGATTCTGCTTAGATATTAACTGAACATCTGTCTGTCTTCAAATCTCCTTTGCTAAACATACGTGTAGACAACTAACAAACTAGAATCACCTAAATGCTTTAGCAGAAGCAACAGGCTCCATGCTGTATGTGTAGAGGGAGATGGGCGAAGGGGCAAAGAAAGGAGAGATGGAATCTCATTGGCCTTCCGGAAGGCTTCTCAGAGGTGGGGCCATTTGTGCTGGGCTTTATTGAAATCCCATTCAT
This sequence comes from Ursus maritimus, assembly GCF_017311325.1. NCBI lineage: Eukaryota > Metazoa > Chordata > Mammalia > Carnivora > Ursidae > Ursus > Ursus maritimus. The sequence continues at coordinate 13,485,350 of NW_024423675.1, forward strand.
TCTTCAAGTAGAACATTCCAGGGAACAGAGATATGAAAACTGCTCAGTGCACTCAGAGAGCAATAAAACATCTGGCATCCCCTGAGAGAAGAATTCTCATAGGGATGTCTGTGAAGTGAGGCTCGAACCTGGCTGGAATCAGATCTTGGCAGAGTGCTAAATGCTATCAGCCATCAGCACTAAAGAGTTTGCATAATATTGTAAAAGTAATGGGAAACCACAGAGTTTTCTAAGGAGGTGAATGATACGAAGTAGCCTGTATTTGGGTAGATAGCTCTGAAAAAAATTTAAAGAGTTAAAGTAAAATATAACCTGAAAGCTGGCAAACAATTAGATACACATTTAGAGATGAAGGACTACGTCTAACCTACAAGGCAGTCCTAATCTATAAGGACTCACTATAGGTCAGAGATGAAGAGAGCTGAGCAACAGGTGCATTTATAAAGTGAATCAAAAGGGGACAGGGTGGTGGGGGGAGGCTGTGAGTGGATCACCTAAGGCTGGGAGCTGAGGGAGAGGGGCTGGCAAAGACAGCTGTGTACCAGCCACTGGAGCAGGGAGGGGGACTTGAGAAAGAAATTAGAAATCAATGTAGGAGAGGATTTCTAGGAGGGGATGTTACTGTCAAATGTTTCATGGCCTTAAGATGGATGAGGTTCCAGCTGATGATATCCGAGAGCAGCTCCAGTCTAGTGATGGGGGAAGAAAGCACGTTCCATGGTGATAGAATGAGACTGACGCTCATTGTAGAAGTATAATGGCAAAGGAAAGAGAAACTTGGGGTAGGAGCTTTAGAAGAAAGAAAACTGATTCATAATTGTATCTGAAGTTTATTTTCAGATCTATTATATAATATACGCCTTTCAGATGTATAACATTCAGAGCATCAGGCTTATAATAAGTTGGGTTATTTGGGAGCTTTTAAAAAAGGGAACCATGGTAGAGTTCTGACTTTTAGCAAAGGCAAGAGACCAATGAATTATCTCATTATGAATTATGCTGTTCATTTCATTTATCATTTGTACCCAATACTGGATTGAAAGAAGCTTTTATAAGCAATTCTATAAGAGTGAAATTCAGGGGTTTGTAGAACAAAAAACACAGCATTTTTAGACAAGGGTATCATTTTTTTGTTTGTTTGTTTTTCTTTGCTGAATGAGGTTCGCAAAAGAAACCTTGAGGGAAGGGAGTCATGTTTTGGACTAACTCTTTTAAGAAGACATAAAGAGGTGTTAATGAGCGTTCTTTGAGTCTCCAAAGGCTTTGTAATATGTCATATGAATAAAGAGAAGAAGGTAGGCTGTCCAGGGAAATCACTGATTAAATTGCATGCTGTGGAGGGGTGCTTGGGGAGTATTGAGATGGCCAGAAATAGAACTGTTTCTCAAACTTTCTAGGCAGACCAGGTGCCACCCAATACAGGACTAAGTTTTCTCTGGGCGCAGCTGGCTGTGGGTGGAAGAGTTGTACCCACCCAAGCTGTGAATTAAAAACTAATTTCTTTGAAATTGCCTTAGTTAGAAAGTATTCTCTTTCTCCCTCACTCACCAGGCGCTGGATGTTTTCAGTTTCTGGAACTAGTGTGGACAGTGAGGGTTCTCTGCCGTTGGTCTGTATCTGATCCATCTCACATTGATAGTATTTTATACTTTATTAAACACATTCATTTAGCCTTGGAAGCAGGAATTCTAGTCTCTCTTTTGCAGAGGAGGGAGGACACAAAGGCTCAAAGATGAATTCTCCTAACTGCTGAGAAGTGTTGTGAGAACTCAGCCCACAGGAAGGTTTTGCTCCTTTACTGTTCAATTTGGAAGTGTCAGTGGAATTATTTCGCTCCTTCATTACTTCTCCTTTTGGTCATTCTACCCAAGAATGAGCATGATATTTTGGCCAAAGGTTGGGACGCTGAATGGCCTTTATACAAATGGTTGTAAGTCTCTGTGGCTATGGGTAGAAACAAGCTGTGTTCCTCCTGATGCCTAGGTTCTTAGAAGAGGGGTCTCTAATATCTTTGTTGTCATATACACATCTGGGTGAGTGGTACAGACCAGTTATTTCCACCTTCCACTGCAGAAACTGTGTGAGAGGAGGTTAAAGATGCTTCCTGGAGCTTACGGCACCTGGGTTCCCAAATCTTCGCTTCCTCTTCTACAGTACCTCCGCTCAGAGTTTTGTAAAGGAATCCACACAAGAGCTACCACGAAGCACAGTGGTCTTCATAGTGGTTATGGTCCCTGGGGCTTGCAGGGGCAGTTATTAGAGCAGAGAAAAAATAAGTAGAGCTTTTCTTTATGTTACTTTTCAAATAAAAAGTTAAGTTTTTCTAATAATCAGTATGTGAATTAACACTGGTTCCCATACCTGTTGGCATCCCAGCCAATAAAACTAGATCCTTGAGGTATCCTGAAGAAAAAAATAGAAGTTTCTCAGAGTGGAGGTGTTGACAGGGCTGCCCTCACTCATTTGATTTTGGTATCTCATGACAAGAGTGTCTTTTACTTACCATTTATTGCCACCAAGGTGATTATTTTCATAAAAGCAAGACCCAGAAATATTATAATTTTAAATGCCTTGTAATAAGAGATAGAATGACTTTGAAAATATGTTCCACACAGAGGTTTGTCATTTGTCTTGTGACAAAATATTTAAAATAATTGCTGAAATTTCAAAGTTATGTTTTTTATTTCATAAAAAGATAAATATTTTAAATTTACTAAATACTTTTGTGAGGGAAGTGGATTTCAACAATAAGTTATCTAGAAGATAGTGAAAAAAATTCTTCCTAAGTCTGTCTCTCTCAAAGGAAAAGGTGACATTTAAGCAAAAAGTGAGAAAGTAAATGCTACATTAAAAAAAAAAAATCTCTTCTACAGAGAGAGCTTTCAAAAGTGGATATTTGGAAATATTTCCATTGTTATGTAATTTTATTGCTGAAGATAATGTATCACCTATAAACACTCTTGTACTTACAAACTCTATGTACTTAAAAAACTCAGAAACTAAATTTCCTAACCTGTTTTTAAAAAACCTGAAGTTGGTGAATTTTGAACTCATTTATTTTAAAAATCAGAAAAATTGGGGTAGAGACGGGAAAAATCAGAAAAACTGCCTTACAATTAATTTGTTAAGAACAACTGATTAATATCAGGGAAGATGGAAATTTGCTATCTGAATTTTGGCAAAAATTTGAATATTTGGTGGATGGGACTGAAACATGAGTTTCATGATTTTGTAAACATAACTAGTGATATACTTGTGTTTGAAACCCGGTATATTTTCCAGCTATCTTTTCAATTATAATTGCAAATAAAATCATATATTCAAATAAACTGGACTTAAAATCAGTGGGAACATGATCAGATCATTTCTCTACAGGGTTATCATAGTCTAGCTATGCTGACTCTAGCTCCCAGAAGCTCACATTAGTAATCACTCCTCTTCTCAGATCCCTGGTGTCATGATGCCCCTCTGGCCCACTTTCTTCCAGCTTTATTGGTGCATTTGTTGGTGGGTCCTCCCCAGTTGCAGTAATTATGTTAATCCCTAAATGCCTGTTGATCTTCACTGCCTGTTTCTTTGATCTTTCTCCTTGAAGATTCCTCAAGCTGCTCCAAAACTTATGTCATGAGTTCTAGTTTGACAATCCTCCCCTGTGTTGATGCAGCAGTTCCAGCAATGTAACTTACACACCCATTAACTGCCTTATCAGTCAAAATCCTTTGCCAGGGAACAAAGTAAATGACAGGAGCAGGGGTAACAGCAGAGACACAGTGTAGGTTGTAGAACTCACTCAAGTTAGGATAGGCTGTAGGAAATTCACTGGCTGGGTTGGTAGCTCAAGAGAGCACAGAACAATCTGTCATGCTAGTTCTAAATAAGTATAAAAGCCCTTTTTATTAACATGAATTCATGAATAACATGAAACTAGCAAAGTCAATTGAACTGATCCAGCCTGCCAGTGAATTGCACTCTTCATCCAAAATCCCTCAACTAAGCTTTCTTTCTCCTGCACCCAGACCAGGGGACAAACCTTCATGCAGTCAGTAGCAAAACCATGGATGCAGACACCTCAACTAAGCTCTAAGTTTCTCTAGGGTCGAGACCATCTCACAGGTCCCAGGGTTTTTGTTTGTTTTCTTTCCTTTCCTTCTTAATCCCTCCCCTACATTTGTAGCTCCAGACTACACGTACAGTAGAGCTTTAAGATAGACTTGTTAAACTGTGGGTTGAAGTTGGCTGGTGAAACGGAGCAGTGAAGCTTGTAATGCAAGATTGCAAATATTGACTGCCAAATAATTTAATGTTATTTTTGGTTTTGCATATGACTGTATCTGACACTTCTGTAATATATACATTTTAAGAGCACATATTAAATTATTCTGTGAAAACATAATTCAGAGGGAGTTAGGGAAAAAAAATCTTCAGTTTCTTACCCCAGTGCTTTGGAGAGCCTTTAACCTCTTTCTTTCCCTCTCAGTGCTGAGTTCAGATCTCTAAAGTTGATGTACTCTGAGCAAAACGCTCTAAATTCCGCCTCAGTTTACTGATTTCTCTGGAAGGAAAGTCATTTCAGTCTGTCTCTCCTGTTTACTCCCTACTACTTCTCATCTCCTTCCCATTAGAGCTAAGCTATTTTATTGAAAGAATGTTTTCCTTCCCTTCCAGGCCTTTCTGAAAAGCATAAACAAGAACATAAACATTTACTGAAAAATTCAACAGTGGTTATTAGATATAGTCTCAAAAGTATTAAAATTGGAACCCCCTTGAGAATTTAGTTAAGAGAAGACATGATAAATGAAGCTCTGGACTAGTATTTTTTCCCGGGCTCCCCCTCATTAACATTTTGGTTTTAAACACTAAATTGAAAGGACTGATTCATAGAAATCCAAATAACTAAACTGACTAAATGTTGCGGAGGCTCCCAAGGCCCGAGTGCATTCCCTTATATTGATGTAAACCCAACTTAAAAAAATAATATATATGTATATATATAACATACATATTGTATATATACTGTTTATTGCTTTTTCTCCCATTTTAGAATGTAGGAGGAGTCTGCTCCCTCCCCACTGTATCCCCCCAAGAGCATCACATTGAAGGAATGATAAAGATAGCACATGGCACCTTTATTACATTTCCTTACAGCAAAATATTCATCATGTTTCTTAAAGAATATTATATTGTGCTAAAGAATATTAGTTTCTAGACCAGTTTTTCCCAATTATTTTCAGTTTTTATAGCTAATCCTGGATTTAATTTAAAGAGAGGTGAGAATTGACATATTTTTAGTGAGTAGTCTAAACATGTCAATTTAAGTGAGGTTCAGAGAACCAAGGTATTTATTATGCTTCTTGGGAGGAGAAAGGGTGCTGATAACGGATTTCAGGTGCTTGCAGGAAGAAGACTGCTGTAGGCATGCACATACAGGCCGAATATTGTGAGTCAGTGGTGCCAAAATGCACTGGAAAGATTTGATAACATTTTTATTAAAAGCAACGGAAAGAAAACATGCAAAATGTGGTACACTGAATAAGCCTTTTTTTCTTCTCATAAAGGGATATAAAATGAGAACACATTAATGGGGAAGACTCCAGACAACTTAGAAATAAATTATGGAACTACATAGTTCTGTTAATTTTAACTCTCGTCTGAGAATATATTTCCCATCATTTCTGGGGCTTCTCTCCCTCCTTTTCTTTATCTGTGAAACACCATGTTTTCTCTGGTTTCTTTGCAAAAATTGATTTGATAGTCTCTCTCCACAGAACATTCTATGACTTTAGAAGAACATGAAGAGTTCATAATAATAATAATTTTAATAAATTAGTACTCGATTTGAGAGGAAATCCAGGGATAATTTCTGAGGAACGTAAAATCTTTGAAAATTGGGAGAGGAATCTTGTTTGGCTTAATTAAGATAGAGATTCATGTTTCTGGTTCATTCACATAGAGGTAAAAGATTGATGTTAGTTGTCTTTGTTCTGTTAGAGTGTGTGCGTGTGTATGTGTGTGTGTGTGAGTGTGTGTGAGTGTGTGTGTGCCTTATACGGCATTACTCTGCTAACCTGCGACAGTCTTTAGCTCACTCAGTCCTCTACAATCTAAGAAGGGATATACCATAGGAGTGAGCTCATTTAAATGTCTTTATCTGATTAGCGATAGGAACTTCCAAATAGATTTTTTTCAATCCTTGAGTGTTGAATATTACATTTGTTTATCTGCTTCACTCAAAGTGCATACAATACATAGTAACAACATCATGAAGTTCTTCTTTTTCAAAGCTACAATTGTATATCTCCAGTGAAGTGAGGCTCAGGAGACCTTCTTCACACTAATCTCAACAAACTGCTGTCCTTATACCAATTGCTCTTTCTTGCACTTGCAGAATCACAGCTGGGTCTCCTTATGAAAAGAGAGCACATAATAATTGCACTAAATATGCATTAAATTACTTTGCAAAATGATAGTGGCATCCATTATAAAGCCTGTGTTTGAGAAGTTTAATCAGCTATTTAAATTTTCATCAGGATGCAAGTCGACATGCGAATTCTTGGCCACAGGCATTCTATTTACCACATAAATATTTGTTGATTAAGAAAAGCACAGGACCCTACACTCTCCTAGGGTTTCAGAGGCACACAAGCATTTCTCAGGAGCAATAAATAAAAACATGAAATTTTAAAAAATCAAACTTGAATTTTGATACATTGTTTAGTTGGCAACTACATTTCTTATGAATAATATGCCACTTCACAGTGATTTAATATTAATATTCCTCAGGAAATCAAGTTTAGGAGAGTGGAATTAGAGAACACAGAAATGCTAGTAATTGTATTTTTTAAGAACAAAACTGATAAATGCAAAGCAAACTATTTGCTGATTATCACAAGGTTTTATTTTAGTTTTTTTCTATGTAAATCTTTTATACATCAGAGCACTTATATCAAAATAGAAAGGAATGAAATTTTTGAGGTTGTGGTATTTTATTTTCTCATTTTTCCCCACATTTGATCTGAGTTACATTCAGGGTATGAATCTACATTGATTAGCTTCAGAAAACAGAGTTGGTACATTTTCTCTCTGCTGGGCTCCACAGAAGGGATCAAGGGGAAAGTGACTTCTTGTCTTCATCACAGCAAGTGCTCCATCCATGGAGCCCTGGGTATCACAGCAGTGGTGGGAGGAAGAGCAAGAAGAAGTGAAGGAAGGAGGATTAAAATGGAGCTAAGGTTGCCTGAACTTGGCTCAGATTGTCTGGTTCCTACATTACTGGGTAAGAATTTTTCAAATTTTCCCTGGTATAGTTTATTACTCTGAAATGAGGGACAGGAATGGTGATCATCCATAGAAATATAATGGGACTGCCCAATGGAAAAAAAGAGAGAGAGAGAGAAAGCAACATATTTGGATATTGTGGTTTTGTACTTTGAATGGGAGTTTGTAATTCTCTGTTGTTATTACACTTCTAATATCTAGCAATTACTGTGACAGGTCTAAAATGGTAAAGCTGAAAAAGACAGCAGAAAATTATTTAGGTAAATCTCTCTTTCCCTTTGTAAGAGATAGTTTAAATTATAAATGTGCATCCTCATAGAAGTCACATGATATTTTGTCTGTTCTATTTTATTTTATCCACCAGAATTTAAGTTCAGTGATAAAAGGACTTTTCTACTTTGTCACTGTACTTACTCCTGTAACCTATGTGTTTGGAACATAGCAGACACACACAAATATTTATTGAATGACAGGGTGAATGAAAGAATGAATGTGTGCTTAGGAGACTAATGGAATAAAATGAGGGCACATTTTTTTAAGCCAGGAAGCATACTGCATTTGCAGGGGCTTCCCTTGAGTAGAGCAAAACTACTGAATTCAATTGTTAGGGCTACTGTTGCTAAGTGAGAGATTTGAGTAAAGATGATACTGCTTATTATGTTTATGGATGGTTGCTTGATGCTGTCCTGTGAAGACGTCACTACTAACAGGAATAGATATCTACATATTTGGAAGGAGTTTTTAAAATATGGCAGCCAATACATTTTTCCATTATTTATACATAGAGACTTGCCCTTGTTTTCTAAATGAAAATCTGTTGCAGGCATTAGCTAGCAAACTGCCTGTAACACTGGGTCTTACTCAAAGCCTTGGCTCCAAAAGTCTGAGATGTTGGTCGTTCTGCCATTGCTAACCAGGCATATGACCTAAGACAAATAACCTTGATTCACTGTGCCTGAATTTCTCCACCTAAGGACCACATGTTAAGCTGTTCCGGGACAGCTTATAGGTACGTTCTAAAGTAATAGCCTATGAATTTACATTCTAAGATCTACCTTGACTGCTGCTTGCAGGCTACAGTATGTGGCAATCTAACAATTCAGTGCATTTTAGAGGTGTGTCTCCTGCTCCCCTTTGCTCTTAGTGACTTACCATTGCCACGCCTCTGCCCCTCCCCTACTGGGGAATTGACGTAGGTAGAACTTTTAAGTCCCTGAGCAGTGCTTTGGGCATCCATACTTCAATCACCAAGGCTAGCTGGTGAGACAAATTAACTATGGGACTAGTGACTCTGTCTTTCCAGTTAGTGTCAGTAGGACTCATAAGTAAGTCATGACAGTACTCGAGAAGTTTCAAATAAGGTATCTCTAAGTTCATATCTTAAAGCTACGTGGAACACAGGTTTCTCCTTATCTGCTGTGTGTGTGTGTGTGTGTGTGTGTGTGTACTTGTTGAATGAATGTGTATATATGAGCCTTCACAAGCACAAAAGAAGATCCTGAATAGAAAACCATCAATCCTTTCATAAATACAAACACTCATAAGCAAAATGAGAGCAAGATTTTTGGAACCACAATAGTACCAATTAGTTCACAAAGCATCTCACTAGTTGGATGGGGAAAGATTAACTCAGAAATTTAGTCTGTTCTCTAGGGTGATGAGAAGTTTTGTCTATTCACAGTATCTTTAATCCTGCTATGCGCTTCTGTATACTTCAGGATAATGGCTCTGCTACCAAAATCTTTCCTGATTTTGAGCCTCATTTTCTTTTTCTTCTTTCCATTCATTTCATCTTAATGATATACTTGTAAAGCCTCTTAACACTTTCTCTTTTCAATGTATTTAATCAATTTTTTTCTCTGAGTATTTGAAAGATAATTATAAAAATTCTCTTCATTTAAATAATTTTAAGTTAATCATACTGCACCCTTTCTCTCTCTCTCTCCCTCTTACCCTCCCTCCTTTTCTCATAATACTGAGGAGTGTAAGATTCCCCTGGCAAGGATGTGAAGTTTATCTGGCTAATCTGAACAGCTGTTTATCTGATATTTGGGAGCTCACTGGAGCATATCCAGTTTTCAAGGTAAATAAACTTACCCCTTTTCCTCAAAATTGTTAGACATTTTCAGTGTCCAAAATCAATGTCTTTGCCAGCTCCGCTCATCCTTTCTTATAAACTCACCATCAACTGCAAACTTTTATAGGTACGGAGTGTGTCATGCTCCTGGGAAATAAAGGCCAAAGAGATTAAAAATATTATCTCAAACTTCAGGGGAAAGAAAATAATAAATATGAATATATACTTTTAAACTACACTGGTAGCGTATCCTAAATGTCAGATAAATGAGGGAAATAATACTTCCTCCAGGAGTTCAAAAGGCGAAGCTGGGACAGGTAGGAAGTTCCATTGAGTAGCGTAATGGTCTTCTATGGTTCAATTCCATATTTTGAGACCCAGTTGTTTGTGAAATGATCTGTGTACCACCAAAGGATCCACAGATGGAATTCATAAATGGCAAGAATATCCTGAAATGGCATGGGAAGTTCTGTTTCTATGTTATTTTTCATGGGTGAGTCAGCTTTTCTCCTTTTCATGGCTAAGGCTCCTGACTCGCAGTGTAGGCTGTCTTCTGCCTAAAGCCTTAGGCCAATCTGGTTCTTAGGTGTTTTGCCTCCACTCTGAGCTCAGCACCCCATTATCTGAGTTTCTGTATTGTGAATCTGTGAGTAAAGTCTTGTCTTATGTCTCAAGTTCCTAGTAATTGAGCCTCCACTGGGCTACTGTTGTTGAGTCCATACCTGCTGCCCCAGACCTCCCAGAGAATGAATTTTCTGTCTTTGAGTCAACTTCTCAGAACTGGTTTTCCAATATCTGTTGCAAGATTTCCAAATGCTAGTTATTTATCTCCCTGCTCTTTTTTGCTTTCACTAAATGCCTGGCTTAAATGGATGCCTTGAATTTCAGAAAAGGTAGAGAATCTTAGACTAGTCATGTTTTGATACTATGTGTTTTTCCTGCCTGATTAACTCATCTCCAAACTTCATATCTGTCCTCGGACCCATGATCTCATGCTTTAAGTTACTAATATCCTTAATCCCTGCCATTGTTGTCCAACCTTTCAGAACCCAGCACTTGTCTAACCCTTGACAGGAATTATGTATAATCCTGAATTTTTTATAGCCCTCGAATTTGAGCAAAGTCTTATCAGACCTAATACAAATTGAGGTGGGTGGTAGGAAATTATTGAGAAATAGAGAAAACATCCTAGTAAGAGGTAAGAAAACTAATTTCAGCCAAATTAGAGAGGTTTAGAGGATTAGAAAACATCCTCTAGCATGTTTAGGAAGGAAGACGTAATTATGTGAAATAATAAATGTCCTAATTTATATAGTGGCTTTGATAGGAATAAAGAGTTTTGATACTTTTGTTTATAGTATCTTCTAAAGTGGAACTTCTAGATTTAAAAAATTTCACAAAATCGTTAGGGATCCTTGGCAATGTTGGTTTCTCAGAATCATTATTTACAGGTTTTATTGAGTCTCTATTTGTAGATGATTCAAAACTAGGTGTGTCTTTTATGCAAGAATAGTCTTCATGGTGGGGCGCCTGGGTGGCTCAGTCGTTAAGCATCTGCCTTCCGCTCAGGGCGTGATCCCAGAGTCCTGGGATCGAGCCCTGCATCTGGGCTCCCCGCTCAGCTGGGAGCCTGCTTCTCTCTCTCTCTCCCATTCCCCTGCTTGTGTTCCCTCTCTCGCTTTCTCTCTCTCTGTCAAATAAATAAATAAAATCTTTAAAAAAAAAAAAAGAATAATCTTCATGGTGCTTAGCGTCCAATGGTTCTTGCACTGTTTTCACCATCACATTATAATATTCTGTAGCCACCATATGGTGATAGAATACCAAGATTTCAAACTAAATCTCATACCAGTAATTTTCTACAATGCTATAAAATATGATCACAAAGAAGCCATTTTATTTGGCAGTTTTATATTTTAAAACGTATTTTTGTTATTTAAAATATGGATATTTCAATTTTGAGCTACCGTGCCATGTCATGTTCTCATTTTATAAAATTATTATTAACAGCACAAGTCCTGACTTTTAATTTAGAGTGGGTTTAGCTTGTAATTTTTAAAGTACTTTTATGACTAAAAGCTATTTTTCAGTGATAATTAAAATTATATTAAGTGAATCTTGTAAAATGTAACACCATAAACTGTTACAGTGGTGTTAATATGATAAATCTCAAAAGCAACGAATGTCATTAGCACTTTAAACACATGGAAAACAAACATAAAGGAAAATACAGAAGAAACATAACGGCAGTCCTTAGAGTTTGGAGTGATTAGCAGTAGTGGTGATTTATAAGGTTAGTATCTTCTGAGACTCTTGCAAAGGGGTTAGAGGTTCCAAATCATGCTGCCTTATTTTATTAGATGGAAGAATATCAAAATGACTCCATGAAAATATTTGCCTTTGAAGAAAAATGCAGCTGTGAATTGGTAAACTGAACCTTTACCTGCAAATAGAGAAGGAAAGAAAAAAATGTGGGGGAAACACAGTAGGTCTTCAAGAAATGAATATTAATTTTGCAAGTCTCCAACTCATGCTTCAGACTATCTCTAAGCTCCCCTGGGAATGCCATTATAGGTCCACCTTGGATATTATAGTCCAAAGAACCCATAAAACATGAGGACGACACTGAAGTCCTTTGAGACCCAGACTGTCCTTTGAAGAGAAAGAACTAAGGCACCAAGGTTAGTGTAGCAGCGTAGATCAGAACCACATAAGGGTATCCTAAAATAGTCCACCTCTCCCTAGGGTCAGTAATGAGGTCCGGCCCCAAAAGAGATCACATCTCTAACATACTTATGTTCACCAAATTGTGTCTAAGAAGGCCTTGAACACACAGCCTACAGGGCTTTATACACAAAATAATATTTTTTCTTCTAAAATCAAAATGTGAGGTTATTTTTATATCCTCACCCTCTTACAGATAACACTGACAAGGAATCAGTCATAATTTTAAGGTCTGCGTAAAGCTAGGGAAAGAACAAATGCTTCCATTTGAAACTAATTGTGTTAAATTAAATTTTACCTTATTAATGTACAGTACCATATGTGTAATGCAAAAAACACAATAGCAGATTTTCAAGTTGCAACTTCTTAATTTAGTCTGTCCTCATATATGTTTTTTTCCCTTGAAAATTTGGTTCAAAAAGTACTTCATCAACACAGAGAATTTCAGTTTTAGTCAATGTAGATCTTGAAGTGATTTTGTGGTGGAAAATTAGGGAGGGAGGGAGACTTGGTAGAGAAAAGGAGCCTGGGGGAAGTGCAGGGAGAGATCAGGGTGGAGGATAGTCTGGTTGCCTGTCCCCAGTATCACAGTAAAGTGTCCCAGGTTCTGAATAAGACAAAAAAAAAAAGTAACTCTTAGAAGCATACTAGAATCGTCCACAGTATCTTCACCTATGAAAAATAAATCATCATCCAGAACAGTGTCTTAGTCTACACTGAATGTAATAACAAAATTCCATAGACTGGGGGGCTTAAACAACAGAAATTTATTTCTCACAGTTCTGGAGTTTGGTTAGTCCAAGATCAAGGTGTCAGCCAATTAGGTTCCTGATGAAGACTTTCTTCCTGGCTTGCAGAATGCCATCTTTTTGCTGTACTCACATGGCAAGTGGAGAGAGATAGAGGGGAAGAGGGAGAGGGAGAGGGAAAGGATGACTGAGTGAAATTTATGTTTTTTCTTATAAGGGCACTATTTTCATTTTGGGAGCTCCACCTTCATGACCTAATTACCTCCCACAGACCCCATCTTCAAATACCATCACATTGGGGAGTAAGACTCTATATATGAATTGGGGGTGGGGAGGGCACATTCCAGTCCATAACAGATAGGGTGATAAGCTTTTTTTTTTTTTTTACCTTTTTTTTCTTTTTTCCTTTTCGTTTATTTATTTGTGTTTTGGTCAAGGAAGAAGATAAAAACAGAGATTGACTAGTCCATCAAATGTGGAAGCACTTAACACCACACCCCAGGAAGGGGGCATAACAATACATAAAACAATGGTGGTCAGCAATGTATGATAGAGGGTTTTGCAATGCTGACTTAAGAGAGAAATAGGAAAATGAAACAAATAACAAATAACTATAAACCTTCTCTGTTAGGTAGGAAGCTGTTTAAAAATGTCTGAGGTTTTCACAGAGCCAGGTCCAAGTCTTTTGCTGTGTTCTTAACTATCCTGGCTTTGGCTAGGTTCACAGAAGAAGCTAATCCTGAATAACTCTGTCTTTGGTCTTGGGGGCATTCATGATGTGGGAGTTAGGCCTTGACAAGATCTACTTTTCTGTAATACACTGAAAAAGTTACAAGATTACCCCATATTTGTTGTTGTTATCACTTTTTTCCCCTTAATCTCGTATAACAAGTATACAAATTATTTTGGTTTTCTTGGATCTCTGGAAGCAGAGCTCAACAATTTAGGTCATAAGAGCAGAAAGACATTAAAAATTTTGTACAATACCAGACTCCTCTTCGGTATATTTATAAACTGTAACAAAAGAAAGACAATTTATAAGTCACTTACTAAAAAAATGGGGACAGAAGATCCCAAAGTAACTCCAGTAAAGAAGGAACAGAAAATAGAAACTAAGTATTAGTTATTCATGTAAGGATATTTAAGGATAAGGATATTCTTGCTATTCTACTTAATCTACTATATTTCCTTTTATTTTGGTTAATGTAAAAATATCTATAGGGCTTTCACGGGTCTCCTTATGTCATCAATTCCCTAAACCCATTTCCACCTCATCCTAAATTCCTCAGTAGTGAATTTTTTTATGGCAGAATATTTCAAGAACATAGCAGAAGCTGGGGAAGGACTACTGGTTCACTCCTGGAACGTGGTAGTTAAGATTAAAAGAGACCCATACTCATACTCTGACTTCTTTCCCTGACTATGGGGAAGTATTTAAACTGATCCGTATAACCTTTTTCATATTATCATTTTGTATTTCTAAGAGGTGGATGGTCACATAGGGATCTGGGAAAGAGATTTCTTTGGATCACACTGTTGACTGATTTCTCAGGAACATGGCGTTCAATCAACTGAAGTAATGCCCCATACAACAACATTCACTTGAGTCAGCGTGTGTCGGATGATGATATTAAAAAATACATTGTGTCAGTATTACTTGATGTTTTCTTTTGGAGGAGGGATTCTCTTTGTTTCTTGACCTCGTCAGGTCTTGCGATTCTTTTTCACCTACTTCACTATATGCTATGGCAGTTTAGAAAAGTAGAATACATTCCACTCACTTCATTATTCATAATTGTGAAGTACCATGGAGGAGCAGTAAACAGCTTGGTGTCGCTACCTTCTTTCTTAGCTCTGTCCACCAGCCACTCTTACACCCATCCAGATGTGAGGAGGAGTTGCTAATCTAGTCAGTCACATTTTGAAACCATACCCCTGGTTTGTGTTACAAATTCATTAACTCACATTTATTTTCTTCCTTCACGTTGCTGAGTTCAGCTTTGAATAGGGAATTATAAGCCCCGTTTTGCCTTGGGGTATATCTGGCCATTAATAATAATAAATGTCTATGGAACACTTCAACGCAGGGACCAGAGTAGCTACCAGCTACCATTCTTTTTGAGAATGTAGGGCAAAAGCAGTATTTTTATGGCACGGCAACTTAGAAAGATATGGCACTTTGATTTTCATTTTCTTTTATTTCTTTGTGTTTAAAGTCATGTGTTAGCCTAAAATTCTGAGTGTGACTATGAAGCAGAGCTCCCTGCCAACTCTTATAGGATATTTACCCTGAGCAAGAAATAAAGTTCTGTGGTTTTTAACCACTAAAAATTATCATGAATGCTGTAACATAATCCTGTTCTGACTAAAACAGACTTTCATGGTGTATATGTTTTACTACTATTCAGTTTTCCTTTCACACGATGTATTTCTCTTAGTATTATCTTCAGTTATGGTATTAGTTATATTCCCAAAGTCCTTCCCTTCAACTATTAGCAGATGATTTGAGATCTGATTTCCAGTCATCTGGATTTCCCCCAGGAATAAGGAGAGTTCTATCTCTCATCATGTCCCAAGGTGACCTAGATTAGGATCTTTTGTTTCAACATAAAAGCCAGGTCTTAGTCTTTTTGTATCCAAGCTGATTAGAATCATCCAACAAGCTTTAAAGAAATATCCATGCCCAACACTTACCCAAAACCAATTCATAGGGTAGGAGGGGTAGATAGGAATGTGTATTTAAAAAGCTGGTGCTTCTAGTGTGCAGCTAGAGTTGAGAATCCTCTTTTGGGAGGAAAAGGAAAGCTTTTATTACCCTGTAACCTGTCAGGAAAAAAAAAAAAAAACTCTAGTTTTTTGTGTTCTGGGAAATATTCTCTAAACTTTATAATCAGTGAATGACACATATATTGTAGTATTCCAGCAGATTGGAAATGATCAATACCATTTGAAGATCAATTTTATTATATTATTTGTTGCTTATTTTCTTATTTAATATCTATTTCCCTAACTAAACTGTAAGTTCTATGAAATCAAGGACTTCTCTAATTTACTTTGCCGAGTACACTGTCTGATATCCCCAGAACCTGGAGCAGTGCCCAGCACATAGTCGGTGCTCAATAAATAATTGTTGAATGAATAAAATATCACTGGAAACAAAAGTAAGGCATAAATAGGGACTGTGAAGAAAAAAATTGTCAAAATATGACAAAGGGTTATATAATAAAACAATATCATAATAAAACACAAATAGTATAATAAAATGATGGTCAAAAGATGTGAACAGGGTCTCCTGGCTGGCCCAGTAGGTTAAACATCCGACTCTTGCTTTCAGCTCAGGCCAGGATCTCAGGGTCCTGGGATGGAGCCCCACAGCAGGCTCCCTGCTCAGTGGTGAGTCTGCTTGCTTCCTTCTCCCTCTACCCTTCCCCCTGCTCACACACTCTCACTCAAATAAATAAATAAATCTTAAAAAAAAAAGAAAAGAAGATGTAAACAGACAATTGACAGAGGAAATACAATAGACATTCACAGGAACATATTAATTAATATACAATTTTTATCTATCAAATTATCAAAGATTACTTACTAATAGTTAACACTGAATAAGGTATAATTCACAAGGACCCTCAAACTCCAGCAGTAGCAGTGACAATTAAGAGAGCTCCTTGGGAAAGCGATTGAGAGCTACGTATAGAGAGCCCTGAGGATGTTAATTCCTATTGACCAAGAAATCCCATTCATAGAATACATACTGAGGAAATAAAAATCAATTGTTTAGTCTAATGTTTGCAGGCAAGTATATTTATTGTAGCATTTTCAAATAGTAAAGATTGGGAATAGCCTGTTTCATAAAGAGAGAAATTTAAATTTATCACAATAAATCCTCATATGAGACACTATAATAAAACCATTAAAACCATTATTGACATTATTAATGACAGGAAAACATGCTCCCATTATATTATTAAGGGAAATGGGCATGATAAAATGTGAAACATTCTGCCTTTAAATATGTAAATGTATAAAGGGTTGCTTTGGTGGCTAATTTGATTTCTAATTTTTATATAGTTTGTTCTTTTGTATTTTCAAAATTTTGTATTTTATTATACCTTGTAAAACCTGACCATTAACAATAACAAGTTGTATAAAGTACATTCTAGTGTGAAGTACTATTCTAGGTGCTTTCCTTGTTAACCTATGATAGTAAGTAAGATTATTTTCCCTATTTTATATGTGGGAATGTGTAGGCAAGGAATGAATCAGTAATTTTCCCAAGATCACTCAAATCATAAGCTCAAGAGTCCATGTTCCTACACTATTAGGGGGGAAAAAAAAGTCAACATAAGAAATAGTTCCAAGGACATAGGTATTAAAGATTACATATTGGGCAGAGCACACCCAAGGTCTGAAAGAATTTTTTGGCAGTAGAGGGTTTTTAGAGATCAAATCTAATCTGCTTTTCTGATGCATAAAAACGTACATTGGCTTTGTTGAAAAATCATTTCATATATTATCTTGCTTCAAAGCAGATGCCTAGAGAGGCGACATGATCATGGTGACATTGTCAGGGAAGAGAGACTCAATTTGTTCCTTCTGACCACTTTCCCCTGCTGCTACTGACTATTGGCTATTCCCTGACAATTTGCTATGGATGAGGCTTCTTCCTCTGTCCTGGGGAAGGTGCCTTTGGAAGTAGCCCATGCACTCCTCAGTGAACCCCGAACCAAGAGCACTGGTGTGACTCCCTGACTCTGGCTGCTCCAAACTAGAATAGGAAATGCCAGTTTCTGTCCAGGGAATGTGTGTTTTTGCAGTGGGTGGGAGATCTCCCCTTTACTAGCTAGTCTAGGGAAAGGCCTCCACTTTTACCTGTGTTATTTCTCCACATTTCTTCTGTTAAGAGCATCAGAGAAAGCCTTAGGTAGAAGGGAAGAGGCCAGGTGAGAATTAAATCATATTTCTCAGGGGCAGGGGATTGGACAGACTACAGAATTTCTTGTCACAAGTGTTGTGAACACAAGCGTTCCAGAGATTGTCACTCAAGGATTTTGCCAGGCAGAGGGTAGATGAACTGTCACCTCAGGCCAGCCCTTTGCCCTTATTCTCAGTGCAAATAAATGTAAAAATCTAAACTTTAAAATGTGATGGTGCTAATATTTGCTAGATTTAGGTTATTTCTGAAACTTCCATTTAGGTATCATTTTGTTCTCCATTTCTTAAACAAAATTGTTTTTGATATTTTAATTTAAAAATATATCACTAGGAACTTCTCCCAAGCTAGTGGTGAGACTTTCTTCATAGTAGCTTCAGTTAATAAAGCATTTTGGGATAATGAAGGATGAAAATCACAATATAAATGTAAAAATTTTTATAGTAACAAAGCATAACATATTATTGGGCCCCTTCATGGAATTTTCCATTGCCAGATGAAGGCTCATTATTCTGCACCTGAGCACCACAATCCCTAGAGTTCTTTGGCATCTTTTAATAATAAGAGAAATGTCCTGTTTTGTTTTATAAAACCTTATTTTCCCTTTCTGACAGTCTTTTTCTTACTAGCTTTTAGTATGGCCTCAGAGATTCATGCTTTCAAATATAAATTCCCTTAAGACATATATTTTTCAATTGTGTGGGTTGAAGCAGGGTAGGGGGTTGCTCTAATCTGAGAAATAGTTTGGTAAGTCTTGCCAGAAAATCTGCATTTGAAGATACGTAATGAAATATTTCTAACTTTAGGTTTATGATCCAAACCATGACATGTATAGCACAGACTTCATGATATTTTGAGACCAAATTTATATATTATGACAATCTGTCTTTTCTGATCTCTGTCATAGGCTATGTTGAGTAATATATATTGAAGACCCTGCTCGAGAAAGGCAATGATTCATTATTGCCTTCATTGATTCTCCTCTCAGAATTACTTTCTCCCTACCGTGCTCTCTCACCAGACTTTGTGTGTGACCTTTTGTCTTTTTTTTTTTTTTTCGGTAATTGCCCACAATATTTTTAATGGCTAAATCATTTCCAGTGAGAGAGAAAGGGTTGTGGCTCATTGATGATTCTATCCCACATATTAGTACAGAGTCTAACACATTACTGGATTGGTTGGATTGGTTGAATGAATTTGATTGCATTGATAGGATCAATGTATTAATGCCAAGTAGTAATTTCAGGTTATTCTTTGAATGATAAGTAATGATTTCAATTTATTCTATGATTCTTATCAGTTCAGAGAAATAGTGAAAAATATTTTGGATAGATTTCAAATACTGAATTCAGGCTCACTATTAAGTATAAATGTACCTATTAATTTTTTTAAAATAATCTCGTATTGACTACAAATGTAAAACTTAAAGGTCTTAAGGCATAAGAGCAGTAGAAACAATATTTTTTATAAAACAATAAAATAGGAAGTTATAGCAAAAATAGGAACTGAAAATATTGAAAGCAGTAAACACACACACACCCAAATATCTCTCCTACACAATTCAATTCATAGATCAAAGAAAAGATCAAAACAAACTGGAGAATTTCTAGGACATAACGATGCCACATTATATCAAAAGCTATAGGATATGGTTTGGATTTATCCATAAGAAATTTCCAAGCATTAAACATTCAACATTGAACACAAAAGAATAAAAATGAATTACTTGAATATCAAACTCAAGAAATTAAGAAAAAAATTAACTCAAAGAATATAGAAAACAATAAAAATGTAAATTAAAGAATTAGAAAAATGTAAAGTAGCAACACAGATAAATCTGAGAACCATGAAAAAAAACTAAGCTACAAAATAGCTTAATGAAGGGAGAAAAAAAGGAAAGGGAAGCATAAATAGGGATAGAAAGAAAAAACCTTACTTATGAATTGAAGGAAAATATATGCTTTCAATGTTAAAAAATTTCTTTATACTTTCCATGTTAGTGAATTTGGGGAAAATTCTGTATAAAATAGATGTTATTGAAGAAAATAGTCAAAATCGTTCTAAAAAGGAAAGACAGTTTAACTGAGCAAATAACAATGAGATAAATTATGAGAATAAAAAAAAAAAATCTATACCCATCCCTACCTACCAACAATCCAACCAATTAGCTAGTCTAAGCAAAGGAAAGCAGTAAAAATCATTCAGATGCAGAGTGGGTTAGGAGGCGCTACATGATGTGAGTCCTCTCACTTCCCATGTAACCCTCCATCTCCTCCTTTCACTCTGGCTCAATCCTCTCCAGCCACACTGACTTCCTTGCTCTTTTCTGAACACTCTAGGCCTCCTCTGCTAGAGCCTTTGCACTAGCTACTTTGTCTTCCTGGAATGCTCTTCCCCTGAAATATCTGTACAATGTACACAAAATAAAGGTTGCATTTCACATCACTGGAGTAAAATGGATTATTCAATAGATGATAATAAAATAATTATTTAACCTTTTGGGGGATTGGGTTATATTTCCTACTCATTTTTTATGCTAAATTAATTCCATGTGAATGAAAGCCTTAAATGTAAGAATTTAAACCATAAAAGAAATAAAGGAAAACATAGAAGCAGGATTGATGTTCAACTTGTGCAAACCAGTGCAAGCATACTAGTAGCATGGGATATATAGCATATCTATCTGAGTATCTATGTCTACAATTTTAGTACATAAATCTAAACTCAAGTTGGGATAGTGCTAAATATTTCAAGGCTACTCTCCCACCTTTGAATATACTTATGTTGTATATGTTTATATTTAGGGAAGATCTTACTAAGCATGGCACAAACCATCTCTATGGCAAAAATATATAAATATCATGATCAAACTGAAAAATAAGCAATAAATGGGAAAAAATTTGCAACAGTGAGGCTGGCTAAAGGCAAATATTCCTAATCTACAAAGACTTCTTGAATAATCCACAAAGAAATAAACTGCATAAACTATCCAGTAACTAATAATTAAGAAGTAAATTAAAATATTTATTATCTAAAATATTTTCAGGTATTAAAAACATTAGTACTTAGTGTTGGCAAAAGTGTAGTGAAGTATTTCTGATTCATATTGGTGAAAAGTTAAATTGATATATTCTTTTTCTAGAGAAATTTGGCTATTAAAATTTTTAAATATATATACTTTGATCCAGAAATTCCATTTCTAGAAAACTCGTCTTACAGAAATGCACAAGGAAGATCTGAGTGCAATAATATTTCTTGTAAAAGGGAAAAAAGGAGAAAGTTACATGCCTACAAGTCTGGTATTTGATAAACATTTTATAGTAGTGTCATAGAGTGATGCTGTTTTACAAAATGAGATTTATCTACTTTTACTAACATAGGAAGGTTTACAAGGTATGTTGTTGGACAAAAAAGGATACAATATAATATACTCTATTTTGTATGATTACATTTTTGTAAAAACATACAAGTATAGCTATCTGACACACAGCACACATTTTAGTACACAGAATGAAAGAAAGAGGAAGTATGTTCATTACCTGCTAATAGTCATTTGTTTTGGGGTTTGGTTATTTTCAGTTTTTAAGGCACACATTTTGCTAGTGTTTGCATTTTTTTAGTGAGTGTGTATTTTTTTAAAGATAAGCAAAAAGAGAGCTTTAAGAAGATTAAAAGGAAGCAGTTAATGTAAAGACATCTCTGAAACATATTTTGGGTCTTTGCTTCATCTAACAGATCCAAGACTACAAGTCAAGCTGAAAGATGTATACAGTATCTCTAAACATAGTTTCTGAGAAATAAAGAATGATGGATTATTTCTGGGTAATAGATAGCAAAATGTTCAATCTGATCTCTCTTATATGAGTTCTGAAATATATTGCCTTGAAGGAGATGAACTCCATGCAGTGTTCTACTTATTAACTTCTGTCAATGGGTATGCTAAAAAAAGGGGGACTTTTTCTAATCTTTGTGATTTTCCTTATTTTATCTTTTGAAACATTATTGAAACATTTCTACTAATGTTTGAGAAATGTTCTCGGAGTAAATTGAGTATTAGGAGTTTTAAGAAAAGGATTTAGTAATATGTCTTTTTGAAATGCTAATCCTTCGAACATTTAAAAATTTTCAGCTCACATCAGTCTCCTGGTTACAGTGAATAAATTGGAACATTTGCACTTAGCCAGTTAACTTCCTTGAGGAGGAAGCTTAGCAAGGAGCTTTTTTTCCTTAAGTATACCCAAGTGACTTTATACATTCTAAAAGATACTGCAATTCAATATGATTAAAAGTGACATCATATAATAAAATCTTATTTCTAAAAATAACAGCACACAATTATTGGAGAAAATAAGAACTCTGAGACTGAGACAAGTCTGGACCACATGAAAAAGTCAAACTGTAGAGCCTCTCTCCTGCAAACCTTGCCCTAACAGATAAAGGAATAAGAGATACTCTCAGGGAGTAGGACTAGCAATACAATGTATTCATTCAACATTCAACAAAGACTTTAGTACCCATCATATGCTCAACATTATTCTAGGTGCTGCAGATAAAGTGCAAAGCAAAACAGACAAAGATACCCTCCAGGAGTTTACACTCTTGAAAATAAAACCACATCAATACCGATTCCTAAAATCTAAATTAATTTTAGATTAAGAAAATTGGACAGGGGCTGGGTTTGTTCTGTTTTGCTTAGAAATATCGTCCTATTAAAGATGCAGGTTAATAAACTTGGACTTCAGTGATGTTTGAACTACTCTGGAATTAGTTTCTTAAATGCTTTAGAAATGCACATTCATAAACAATTTATGAACTTTAGTGAAATATATAGGAAATGAATCTGATGATTAAAAGTAGAATCTGTATGGATTAATTGACATTTTAGGTTTGTTGTATGTATTTGAAATTAATTACAAAATTAATACCTTTAAAGTGCTTTAAAATAGTTTTGATTTGTTACTCCTCAAATTTCCTTAATGTATTGAGTTTTTATATTACGGTTGGAATTTAGAATTCAAAGGTATTTAGAATAGAGGTTTATTTTCTAACATACCAATTTTGGTCAAAATTCTTCAAATTACTTTATGTAACTATAACCAAATTTCTCAGGTTTCTATGTAGAGATTTTTTTTTAATTTTCTTTTCATAATTAAATTAACACAATTTATGAGTATTAAGCTGATAGTTAAAGAATAAAATCTATATTACTAAACTTTGGAACAAAATGGTTTAACTGAGACTCCTATTTTTCTTACCACTTATTTAATGTCCTCAATTAGCCTCAACTCTTTCTAAAATAGATTTGTGTCTTTAAGAAGTTGAAAACCTAGATTTTTTTTCCTGCCCCCCACCATGGCTAATGATTGTTTGTTGATGGTTGTCTGTAAGTTCAAAGTACTTGACATATATAGTCTGCGAAGCATTAAATATTTTAGATGCGTACTTGCAACTTGAAATCATTCTACATTTAAATCTATTTATACTAAGCACATTCTGAATTCCCTAATGTTCATTGGGAGAAGATTGCTGAAAAACGAATCTGTTGCCCAGGTTTTACAAAAATTATTTAACTATTCAACAAGCTTTACAAGACTTGGCTTTCACTTTTGGAGAAAATTTTTATTGGATGTCTAAAGACTGTTTTATTCTTGAAAGGTGAGAATACAATTCAAGCAACCATTAGTTTGTGACTCAATTTGTTTTTGGTTTTGTTTTCTAGGATCTTTGTTCAAGACAAATCACAAGCTTCTAATTGACAATGGCCAATTTCACCTATCTGTCCTGATTGTTTTCCAATGGTCTGTTGGTTTGCTGTACTTTAAAAGGGTGCTAAACTTAGGTAGAGGGTTTTTCTATCCTAGTCAAAAAAGCAGATAGGTGGGAAGCATTAGACACTGCTTTGATGCCAGAATGGTTTCAAGTCAAGTGCATCTTATTCTATATAATTTACATTATCACCCATAAAGGGTAATAGGCAATGACAGAGCATAGAAGAGGTGGTTCAGGATCAAGCAGAGTAGGATGAATTTTTTTCACTCCCAAAGAATATGTGGAATGCAGTTTTATCACTGCAGATAAGTGAACTGTGTGTGAAATAGACGGGATATTTCATGTATCTGACAAGCAGATTGTCCGCAGTTAGCCTAATGGAATTAAAATCACTATGTCAGCAAGATATAGGCTATTAAATCACAAGTAGTGTTTTTGAATGTATAAATTTTTTAAAAAATATACTATATGTATGCTAATTATTAGACAATGAGAAAATCTACTTCTGCCATTAAATCACAAAACCTAACACTTTGATCTTGTTAGGGACTGAATGTTTGTGTCCCCCCCCCTCCCCCCAATTCTTATGTTGAAGTTCTAACTCTCAACTTGATGGTATTAGAGGATGCGGCCTTTGGGAGGTACTTAGGTTTAAAGGAAGTCATGAGGGTGGGAAGTCCTTATGCTGGGATTAATGCCCTTTTAAGAAGAGACCCAAGGGGTGTTCTCTCTTTCTGCCATGTGAGGCTACATACAGCAAGAAAGCACTAGGCTGTAAGCCAGCAAGAGGATGCTCCCCAGAACCTGACTGTGCAGCCTCCGGAAGTGTGAGAAATAAATATCTGTGGTTTAAGCCAGTCAGTGTATGGTATGTTGTTAGAGCACCCTGAAATAAGATAGATCCATCGTTCCTTTGCATATTTTCCCTTTAGATTAATTTTACATAGCTTTGTGATAAAATGTATACTAACTTTTCTAACTATGTGATTGTGGTGGATTCTTTAGTTCACTGGTTACTGTTAGTACCAACAAAGATGTTGTCTCCTTTCAACTATAAGTGCTAAAAGGGCAAGGACTCCACCCGATTCCAATTCCATCAGCCAAGTCAGTTAAAAATGAATTAAGTCAGGGGCGCCTGGGTGGCACAGCAGTTAAGCATCTGCCTTCAGCTCAGGGCGTGATCCCGGCGTTATGGGATCGAGCCCCACATCAGGCTCCTCTGCTATTGGCCTGTTTCTTCCTCTCCCACTCCCCTGCTTGTGTTCCCTCTCTCGCTGGCTGTCTCTATTTCTGTCAAATAAATAAATAAAATCTTAAAAAAAAAAAAAAAAGAATTAAGTCAGATATACGAAATAATTGTGTGACAGTTTTACTTTTCCACCTGCTAGTTTGGACATGTAGATACAAGCTTACTAGAAACTGCTTTGTTCAGTATCAAAATTGCATCTTGTATCGCATAGATATTTATTGATTATATGGTGCTATTGCTTTGGAACTTTTTATTTACTAATATGGTATAGAAATAGGATATTTGTGATAACCAATGGGCTAACTAGTTCCACTTTAAAAGTCTTTGTGGACTTTTTTTTTGTCCTTTGGGTAATTTTTACATGCCAGAAATTTCTCATTGGCTGTTAACTTATCACTGCTAATACTTTTTAATAATTATTATGGCTTATATTGTTTTAAAAAATAATATTCTGCCCTAATAATGCAGTTTGAAAATCATTGCGTTGTCTTTCTCTGGTGTTTTAATATCATTTTATTTTATATTTAAAATATCATTACATTAAATTTTTTCCTGTTTTTTTAAAAATTTTTATTATAGAAGTATAATTGACATATTGGCCTTACATTTTAATTGTGAGGCTGCAGAATATGCTATGAATATCAGTAGACTTAAAGATGTGATCTCCAACCTTGGCACTGCCACCACCTACGATGTGATCTTAGATAAGTCACTCTACCTCTCTGGAGCTCAGTTTCTGCATAAAGATTTGGACTCTCATTCTGTCACTTTGCTATAGCAGTCCTGTAAGTTATGTTTTGTGATTAATTTGTCTCTACTGATAGATGAAGTGCCAAATTTGCCAAGAAGGATTTACATTTTATTTTAGGGTGGATATCCCTAGAATAATATCATTCACACTAATTTTCATTCCTATATGTAATTTTGAGTGGGAGAAAAAAAGGATAGATTGTGGTTTATGTATCAGGAATAAACTTAGAAAGTAGTTTATGCTTGTGAGAATCATCTTATATGTGGATTTAGAAAAAGAGGTTGAGAACTTCAGGACCGAATTCAGTTGGTCACTAGGCTCTCTCCTCCATAGCATTCCATGATCCCATTTTTTCCACTAGAGATATCCCTCATTCTCTGTATCAGGGACCAAAGGGATCCAAAATATTCTTTGACTTACTTCACCTACTACACTGGGAGTTATCATTTTCTCTCATTTTAGCAATTCAATGACAATTTAAGTATTATATATTCTGAATAATTTGTTCTATTTAGAACAGCCATGTTCTCACTTATTTATAATCAGTTTTAAGCAACCACAAATTCAAATCGATAGGTAGGTAGGTAGGTAGATAGATAAGAACAATGGAAAAATTGCTGAAAAGAATGGCAGATACAAACATAAAAATGTAGCAATAGTCTCACTGAATGTGATAACTTAAATCTTAGCAAGACTAAAGAAGAAAGAGACAGGGAAAAATAGAAACAGCAAAAAAGGTGATATTGGAAGTACCTTTGGGGATTAAAAACGGTGGTGGGACAACTTGCTGACACCTGAACAATGGTGGGAGTATCTGCAGATAACAATGGAGAGAGGGAGAGAAACATCCATTAGAGCACTACAGCGTTCTGAGGACATTTAATATAAGGGCAAGTAAAGTTCTGTACGACTCAGTAACCCTCTAGGGATTCTTAGTGCCAGTTTAAGACGAAAGCTCACCAATTAGAACAGCACAGCATTCTGGAATTATACAGTGTTGGGGAAAGCAATCTTTCATACTCCAAAGAGCAGAAAATAGAAATATATTACTGCATGGTTCAATTTGTCAGTTATTCATAAAAAATTTTGATTCATCAAGAAAATTTTGAAATATTTTGAGAAACTTCTATTTTATAAAGCAGAGAACTAAATATATTTTCAAAAGACTATATTGACAAAAAGAGCACTTTTGTTGAGTCTGAAGATTTCGATATTGTGTTCTTTCACTTAGTGACTTTGAAAAAAGTCATTTAGCTTCTCTGAGCTTTAGTTTTTTCCCTCTTTTCAGTAAAAGCACTTGTTTTTCATAACTTGCAGAGTAAAGGAAAGGAATAAAATCTAACTGAAAAAATGTATGTTCATTGGGTAATTTAAATATATAAAGTACATTTATAAGATTATGTTATTATGATTACAGTTTTTATGGTTTAAAAATATAGTTTAAAGGAACTACAGTCCTCCCTTTTCCCAAAATCTCATGCCCAGTAAAGAAAACAGTACTACAGAATAAATCAGTTACTATTGATTTCAAGGACCAGAATTCTTCAGAGGAAAAGGAAACGAAGTAAGTAAACAAATAGTAGGATGGCTTTATTTACATTTTAGAATGGAATTTGACTTATGTTGTAATTAAACGATGAAATTTTGATTTTATGCATATAACAAGGTAGCTTCTAAATGAATGCAATTATTCAGCCTTCTGAAAGCATACAGAAGTCTAATTGATGCTCTGTGATATTAGCTTTAAGCATGATTTTATAAAAGATCAAATTTGCATTTAATGGAAACTTAACACTGACACATACTTGTCAAGATACGGAGGAGTTGGCATTTTCATACATACGGTTTCTGCTTAATAGAAGTGCTTCTAAGTGGGAGCCCAGGGGACCCTCAGCAGAGTTTGCCAGCACTTGGCTCTTTAAGATAGCTCTGTCAGTTTCAACACCCTGTGATTCCATCTCCAGTTATGTAAGAACATACTCACTGCACATCTTTATGTGTACCTCCTTTTTACCTAACGAAAAAGATTGTAGTTTCATAAATATAGTGGATTTCTTATCAGCTTTGTCAGTGCTAAAAAGTGGGCTGGGGCAAGGTAATAAATCTCTTTGAATAAATTGGTTATTGTAGATGAACAGCATGATACATGAGGAAATATTGACTATTCATGTTTTCTTGCAGAATGAGATTTGTATCAAAATAAAGAACTTCTACACCAAAGTCATGTTCTGTTAAAAAATGAAAGAGTATTATGCTTTTGTGATTGGAGGCAGAATGGGGTGAATTTGGGTCATATCTTGCAGGCTTTCAAAACTCGTAATTTTTTGATGGAAGGGCAAACCAGAAGATTTGCAAATTCATTTGGAAAAGGATGGGGACAATGAAGAGTTATTTCTTTCCAGTTTTTCATTATAGAATTTGCTGCAAAGCAAAAATAGGAAAAAGCAGGATAGGAAACCTCTATATTTGGATACTTTCCACCATACATTTCTAAAATATATTCTTTGCAATTGAAAGACTGTTTTTACTGTTTTACTAAGGGGGAACGAAGCTGTTTTCAAAGGTAAAAGGACAGCAGGGGAATGGCATTAGGCCATGTGATTTCATGAATTTTGCTGCCAGCTCTTCTAGTTTGTAAGGTGGTGATGGAACCAGCAGTGGCCACCTGCCTGCAGCAGGAACTCTCCCACCCACTAGAGGGGAGATTCATTTGAGTCAGTAAGTTCTCATTTGGGGAGGGAAGTTTAGGCTTACTGTTCATTTATCACTTCCTGTAAACTGCCTTAAGATTTGTTTCAGTGACTGGAGATTGTGATGGGAGCACAGTAGATAGAAAAGAAAAAGAGGTAAGGGAGATTGTGCCTCTGGAGACATGTAGCTCAGATACGTGTTCCAAGGTCTTGCCTCCATTTTGAAAACCTCATGCCTTTTGTATATAATAGGCTTTTACTTGGTTTTGGATTACAGAAACCTGGGGGACTCCAGGTTTTCTCAGCTGTCATTGCCAAATTTTCCCACCTTGGGAAAACACTCCAGTCAGGTAGTGATGGCCGCAACCTGGTTGGGAGTATCATGAGATAGAGATTCCGCTTGGATGATTATCAGCAGATATTGAGACCATTTGCATGTTCAGGCAGCTTCTTGTACTCATGTAGACTGGAAGGTGAGCCCATCTTAAAACAGCAGTGGGGAGAGTTGTTATGGTTCAAAGGAATTAAGAAGGTGAAAAGGGGTAAGTCCTGTTCTGGGAATGCTGCAACAAGGAAGCACCATTGGTGAGGAATCTGTAAGCACATGTCCCTGGCTCTTAGATGGCGAAGTTATCTTTAGAGTTAGTGTAAAGTCAGGATGGCTGTGGTGCAGAGTCTGGACCAGTTGTGGCAAGTGTCCCTGAAAGGGGGTGAGGGACGAGGTTGTGGAAGAACCACAGACTGTCCAAATCTAAGCACAGTGGCAACTCAAGTCCACATCAGGCTGGCTGTCCTGGTAGTTTTGTCTAGTGCCCAGTGAGAGAGGAGTGAAATGGAAACTTGAAATTCATGTCAACCCAAACACAATGGATTCTAAATTTTGTTTATTGTATGTAAAAGCTCTTGTTTTGTGGGGCATGCTTTCTTCCATTTGTTCTCAGAAAATTTATTTATAAAAGTTGCAATTCTGCCTGCTATAAAAGTAGTTGCATGAAAGAAGTATACTCCCCACTTTTCAACCCAACAACATCTGATAACACAGGAGAATATAATGAGGAGGATCTAGGACATGGCCCAAAGTGGCCTAATGCACCTAGAAATGTCTTTGATGTCCCATGTCTTCCTAAAATCTTTATAAAATTGACAGTGTGTTACATAAAAAGTCATGCATACTTATTTTAATATAAAATTACGTGTCAAATTGCTTTCTAGTTAAAACCCTAATACCACACCACATACTTCTGGCTAAATGGACTATAGTTTGAGAAGCATGGATTAAACTTATGTCTCTCATCTTTGCTGGCTTTGTGACCTTAGTCAAGTTACTTCCCAGCTCTGAATCTCTGTGTCCTGTATAGAATATGGAGAGAAAAGACCTTCTAGAGTTTCCGCTAAGTATTAAATGAGAGAATGTGCCCTCAGTAGGCTGGCCTTAATACATGGTACTAATGCAAACATTTGTCATTTTAATGAATTGTAGTACTGGGCAGAAATAGCTGCCTCCAGAAGAGGGTATCTTGACAGGGCAAAGTGCCTTTGGAGACTAAGCATGTGGAGCCATAGCCTTCCCTGCAGGGGAGCGAGGAAAAGCTTTGGCCACACCTTTGCGTGTGACACTTTAGTAACATCATATCCATGGAATAGGCTACGTGGGGGGAAGGTGACCACTCACCGCTGCCTTTGCCCCTGAATGTTATTTCTCCCACTCCTCCTTCTCTAGGAGAAGGTCCTCAAACTTCTTTTAATGTCTATGGAAATGTTGCAATTCTTTAGCTGAGATCAAGTTCATTTGGAGTTTCTAGTATTGTTATTGTCTCTTAGGCATCAAATTAAAAATGAATTTTCAGTTTTATTTTCTTACTGTGGCTGATGAAAGCACAGGGTGTGATTGCATTACATATGCTTTCTGTGCATATGGATGGCTTCACAGAAGCAGGGTCTTGACCCCACACCCTCACCCTCAGCCCCTGACCACAGTCAGGAGAGGTACAGACAACTCTTATCAGTGACCCTTCACAAAGCCTCAGTGTGCCATTGCCTGGGGCATATCACCAGATTCTAATCATTGTCCCTTGAGGGAAGAGCAAAAATGAAACAAAACAAAACACTAGGGCAACTTCTGAATATAGATTGAAATGATAAGACTGCGTTACTCTGGAAATAAGAGTCAGGATAAGTAGGGAATGGCTATGATGAATGTGGAATTATTTAGCAAATCCAAGAATAAGGAAAAATAAAGGGCCACTCTTCTTTGAAGTGATTTTAATGACAGGCTTTTAAAAACAATAAAATAAAGCATCGTATTTATTCATAGTTCCTCCATTTTTTTTTTTTTTCTCTTACACTTAACACAGAAATGCCAACAGATCCTGTGGGTACCTTTACCACCATATTTATTTTATATTCTTAAAAGTTTTTTCACATTTTTATACTAGAGAATAGATATTCTTCTAGAGTAACATAGTGTTCCTTGGAAAGCAAATTGGATTATCGAAATAATTTTTCTAAACTTCAGCAATTTTTTCTACACCTAGTGAAAGATTTAGATGCATCTGGCTACTGAGCAAAGATAGAAAGGCCTGGAAGTTTGCAGGTATGGAAAACTATAGTCAATATCTACCACATCAAAATTTTTAGGTTGGCTTTAGGGACCTTTGTTTAAGAGAAGTGAGACTTGGCAGATAACACCTTAGTCTGCTCAGGCTACCGTAACAAAATACCATAGACTTGGTGGCTTAACCAATATAACTTTACTTTCTCATAGTTCTAGACGCTGGAATTCTGAGATCAGGGTGCCAGCAAGGTTGGGTTCTGCTGAGAGCCCTCTTCCCAGTTTTCGTGTGGCCAACTTCTCACTGTGTCCTAACATGTGAGAGAGAGAGTGAGAAAGAGAGAGAGAGAGAGAGAGAGAGAGAGTGTGTGTGTGTGTGTGTGTGTGTGTGTGTGTGTGTGTTCTGGTATCTTTTCTTAAAAGGACACTAGTTTCATCATGAGGGTCTAACTCTCATGACCTCATCTAAATTAATTATCTCCTAGAAGTCCCATCTCCAAATACCATCACATTGACAGTTAAGGCTTCAAAATATGAATTTTGGGAGAACATAATTTAGTTTACAGCATCATCAGACTCTAGGTTCAATCTTGGGTTTTTTTATCCCTAATGTTGGGCCTGGCTCTGGAGAGCAAGATGCTTGAGATTCTTTCTGCCTGATGTTCTGAATCAGTGCTGAAGCTGTCTTACTGCTAGTTCTACTCTGACCTTAATGGTATCATCTTTTTCTTTAATATTTTGTTTTTTGGAGCAATTTCAGGTTCATAGAAAAATGGAGTAGATAGTAAAGTTCCCATATACCTGTGTACACCCACCACTCACAGCTTTCCCCACTATCGACATCCTGCACCAGTGTGGTACATTGGTCACAATTGATGAACCTACACTGACAGATCATTATCACCCAAAGCTCATGGTTTACACTAGGATTCACTCTTGGTGTTGTACATCCTATGGGTTTTGACAAATGCATAATGACATATATCCACCATTGTAATATCATACAGAATAGTTTCACTGCCCTAAAAATCCTCTGTGCCCTTCTTACTCATCTCTCTCTTCTAACCCCTGATAACCTGATCTTTTTACTGTCTCCATAGTTTTTTCTTGTCCAGATTGTCATTTAGTTGGAATCATAAAATATGTAGCCTTTCCAGGTTGGCTTCCTTCACTTACTAATAGACATCTAAGATTCTTCCGTGTCTTCTTATGATCAGATAGCTCATTCTTTTCTTTTTTTTTCTTATTTATTTTATTTTTTTGGATGAAGATGGCACCATCTTTAATTGCCTGGATTCCTGCCCTTGACTTCAAGTTTCTTGGTACCTAGATTTGCCCCGTGTGCTTCCTCTAAGTGTCTGAGTCTCCAACTCTGCTGCTTAGATCTTGATCCTCACTTGTGGAAACTGAGTTCTGTTTGCTATCCTTCTTTTTCTCATTCATCTCTCATCTTAGATCCATATTTCTTCATGAGCGTAGCCTGATAGCTCACTGGCAACTGTCCTTTGTGTAAAGTCCCTGGCTTTCTGTTCAACCCACAAGTTTGTTTGGCCTTCTCTTGTGTGAAGTCCTATTTTTGCTGGAACCCTGGTATGGCAGTTGATAGGGGACAGCAATAATGCTATAGAAGTGTTTGTGCATTTGTTCCTGGTTAAATGTAATCCTGTTCCAAGCAACAAACTGGAATCTTGGTCCTGATGAGAGAATTCTGCAGTGGTCAGATGCATTCAGTAAAAAATTTACACACACACATACACCCTCCCCACCAAACTAACAAAAACACTGAAATAGTGTTGAGATGAGTTATTAAAATATCTTTTTCTTGTTTTCATTTCAAAATAGGATTGATATTAGGGATTTTTGAAACTTACCAATTAACACTGTTGTTCTTTTTTTCCCCTGAAGATAGAAGCATTTTGTTGTTGTTGTTGCTATTGTTTTTATTTAAATGCAATTTAGCTAACATATAGTGTATTATTAGCTTCAGGGGTAGAATGTAGGGATTCATCAGTCTTATATAACACCCAGTGCTCATTACATCAAGTGCCCTTCTTAATGCCCATCACCCAGTTACCCCATCCCCCCAACCACCTTCCCTCCAGTAATCCTCAGTTTGTTTCCTATAGTCAACAGCCTCTTATGGTTTGCCTCCCTCTCTGTTTTTATCTTATTTTATTTTTCCTTCCCTTGTCCTTTATAAAGCAAATGATTCACATGCAAAATGTGCTACTTTCCCTTCTCCCATTCCCCCTCCCATCCTGATGCTAAATAGGTAGAAATCCAAATAGTGGAGAAAGATGTTGGTAGCTTCATGTGTGCTAGTATTGTAGCAAGTTAGAGAGAATCTGAGAGCCAGGGCTTGCCTCAATATCACTAATATAATACTGACTTATTTGGTTCAATTCTTTTATCACCATCTATAACTGCATTTTTTTTCCTCACAGAGAAATAAAATGGTATGATGCAGAAAGAACTCTGTTAAAAGCATTGGAACATTAACCTTTCTTGGTTTCTCTGTACTGGCATAAATGACATAATTGCATATTGTGTTTGAATCCATGTGGGAAGTCTGAAGCCATGTTGTGAGAATTTATATGGAGGTTGTTCAAGCCCTATGAAAATATGAAAAAGCCACTATATTGAAAAAACAATGCAACAATAACAAAATGCATGGTTGTTTTACTATAGTAGATGCAAATAAGATGGGGGGGGGAGGAGCCAGGCTTGAGAAAACACAGCAATGGGTCAGATAGATAAGATGGTTGTAACCACTGGTATCTAAAGCACCCTCTTTGCATGGTCTTTGAAGAGAATGAAAACAATGCCAGGAATTACGAATGTATGTCATGATTATGTTTAACTTCATTCACAATGACCTGTTCTTGACCCCATATCTGAGAACAATTTGGTAGTTGTTTCTTTTCCAATGGAGTGGTTGAAATCTCTTTTGTTCCTCTTTAAGTGAATGGCTAAATTCATGGTTACAGAATTACAGATGATTTAATTTAACATGAAATGAATAAAAAATGGACTTACTCCCACCTTGATTGCTGTCAGCATTTTAATAGTGGAAGAAGTGTCTTTTTGTGCCTGGGACTGGACAAGATCTGAGGGAGAAAAGGTTTAGAATGCAGGGCTGAAGAAGAATCATGCTGTCTGTCCCTGGGGAGAAAAGAAATCTGTCCTCATTTTGAAATAGCTCTTGGCTATGGCTCAGAAACACTCAATGGGCAGCTTTAGAAATTGTAGCACTTTCTTTGACAAAGACAAAAATCTCTGTATGTCTGTGTACTCTTAAGGGAGCTAGAGGAGGTTAAAAAGTAAATTCAGAAATTCTATACTTGTAAACAAGTACCCATATTATAAGATATTTTCGTGTGCGTGTGTGTTTTCTAATTAGAAAACATGCATTCATCTGTAAATATAAGTAAAATATTCTCAAAAATTTCTGATTTCCATTATTTTGTCCTATATTCAGATCATGTGTTCTAAACCTGCATTAAGGAGTATATAAGATGTATATAAATTAGTTAATATAATTACTGTATAAGAAGATTTTACCATAGTTTTAGAATGTTTTTTCATCAATATTCTCCAATCTTCAAAAACATATTTACCCAAGATGGGGTAGTCCTCATTTTGCAGTTGAAGTGAGCTGGGGCACACATCTTCTGTTTTCTATCAATTACATCTTCCCTCCCCACATTTGAAGGTCTAATCTTAGATTTCCTTCACCTTTACATTGTAGGCAATAGAAACTGCCAGACTTAACATCAATTTTGTACTTGAAGATATTATATAGGGTCAATGGAGTTGGAAGTTAGGATTCTTTTCTGTTTGAAAGTATTTCAACCAGGAAAAAAACAAACTGGTTTTTTGTTGTTGTTGTTGTTGTATGAAACAGTATAAGAAAACTGACATATAAATGAGATATTTCAAAAATATGCTGAGATAAGGCCCTGAAAATTAGTTTACTTTCAAAATGTTTCAGAGTTGTCCTCCTGGAATAAAACAACCTTTGTAGAAAATAGGGAACACTATTTTAAAAATTCCTTGACGGTACTGATGTGAAACCAAGCATATTATCAAAGCATATGCTCAGCCAGGGAAGGCCTCCTATCTGGCCTAATACATATCACTTTAAAAACGCTATTTCTTTGCTATCAAAGTCGTTCTCAGAGAGTGGAGTGGAAAGAGTGTGAACTTTGGAACTAAG
The DNA here is from genome assembly GCF_017311325.1 of Ursus maritimus. NCBI lineage: Eukaryota > Metazoa > Chordata > Mammalia > Carnivora > Ursidae > Ursus > Ursus maritimus. The sequence goes on from NW_024423675.1 coordinate 13,520,334, forward strand.
CAGAACTAGGCCCAACAATCACTGAGTAGACCTAACATCTGAAGACCCCTCAGAGTTAATCTCCACACCTTCCTTGAAGGATTGTTTTAGCAGAATTTAATGAAGTAAAATATGCAAAACAGTCAAGAGACTGTCTGCATATAAAGTTGTCAATAAAGATGTGTTCCGTCTTCAATCCTCAAAGTGGTATAAGGACCCAGAAAAAACAACACGTAGGTTTTCTCTTTTCTATGCTCCCATCAGGTATTATAGGGGAAAGTTGAATATAGATCACCTGACAGAGCCTTAAACAATCACAAACAAGTAATCTTGGGAAAAGAAGAAATAATTAGAATATAAGGGACATTCCCAGTAATTTTGTCTTGGTGACAGTAAAAACTCATATACGCACTAAAAGCCCTGGTCCTTTTGAGCACAGATGGAATTGCTGTCCAATGACCAGAAAAAAAAACAGATACTTACCTCTGAAAACTGGTCACCTGCAGTGATCACTTTATTCCTTGTATTTAATTGTGAAATTCTATTTCTGGAAGGAAAAAAAAAGGTTTGAAGTTTATAAGTTTAGAGAAATAATTATTATACTATTTAACTAGTAATTATGAATGGACATAATTCATAATTTATATTGCATATGATGAAAAATATGACATAAATATAATATGCGGTGTTTTACATGTAAGAAATTATAATATCTCTGTATCTAAGTCAGTTGTATTTTGCATAGTACTTGTGAGATAATAAGATTTCATCAATAAATATTTGTTGTCTACTTAATCTATGTCAGGTCCTGGAAGAGAATGATGAATAAAGAAATCATGGTCTCTATTTTTATGGGGCTTATATTATAGTGAAGCAAATAGTGATACATGCTAAGAAGAAAAGGAAACAGGAAAACATGACAGACTATAGCAGGTGGGGTTTGATGGCTAGGAAAGCCATCTTGGAGAAGGTAACAACTGAACTAAGACCAGAAAGATGAGAATAATTCAACCACATGAAGATCTACGCAAGAGAACTCTAGGCAGAAGGAACAGGAAGTATGGCAAAGTGAGCAAATGAGCACAAAGACCATGAGGGCTAAAGATACATTATGTGTTCAGGGAAAAGGGAAAAAGAAACAGTGTGGCTGGGGCCATTGTGGCAGAGGGTGAACTTGATAGGAAATTAAGTTAGAGAGATGAGTAGGTTTTGTAGGACCATGTGAAGGAGTTGAGTATTACAAACTTCACTGAATGGAGCAGGTATCAGAGAGTTTAAAGCAGGAAAATGCCATGTACAATAACTTTAGTGCTACATGGGGAATGGATTGTAGGGGACAAGAGCAGAAAGCAAAGATACAGTTTAATTTGTTATGGCAGTGAGCTAGACGAGACATGATGGTGGCTTGGGTCAAGATCATGGAAATGAACATGAAAACGTGGATAGATTTTTGATAGATTTTGGAGGGAGAGCTAATAGGACTTGGTGATGAATTTGCAGTGGGGGTGCTGGTAAGAGAAAGAGGAGAATCATGAGTGACTCAAGGTTTTGACTCGAACAATGGAGTAGATGCTGCTGCTATTTATGATATGGGATAGACTAAAAGTAAAAGGTTTCAGGTGGATTTGGAGTTCTGTTTGGGACATGGTCCTATCAGACATTCAAATGGAATTGAGTATAAGAGTCTAGAGCTGATGAGAGAAGTAAGAATTAAAGATAAAATATTTTAGGTCTTCAGCCTATAGGTGGTGTTTTAAAGCCATGGCACTGGATTAATTCACTTGGAAGTGTAAGAGAAGATCTAAAACTGGATCACTCCAACATGTAGAAGTCAGCAAGACAAGAGAGATCCCATAAAGGAGACTGAAAAAGAAAAGCAGAAAAACATGGTACAGCCAATATTAAAAGAATTAATTAATTAATTAAGAACAAAGACATTAATAAAAGCATTTTAAGTCTTCATAATAAAAGCATTTGAAGAAAGTTATACTGGTCTACAAGTGTGAAATGCTCTTGAAAAATCAAGAAGATAAAGGGAAAAACACTATACACGATACACAAACACAGGATTGAGCAACACGGAACAGGCTGGCGATCTTGTCAAGAGCAATTCTAATGGAGTGAAGGGCATAGATGCTCAAGTGGAGTATGTCAAGAAGGTGATGTAGGGAAATAGAAATAGGCTCAGATGACTCAAAAACTTCTGCTTTGAAGATAAGCAAAGAAACGGACTGTAGCCAAAGAGAAACATGGGATGGAAAGTTCTTTCTTCTCTTTTTTAAGAAGGAGATGCTTAATGACCAGATCAGAATGTATGAAGGTGCAGAATCCAAGACACAAGTCACAGGATGACCTTCAAAAGATAAAGTGGGATCATGCCCTCTTTTGGAAGATCAAGGATATGCCATGATATGGAAACTGATGGTAATAGCAGAGTATACTTGCTGATGGGTGATGGGAGAATACCTGTCTGATGGCTTCTTCTGTCTTGAGCAGGAACGAAGCATGTTAAAAGCTGAGATGAGGGTTTGGAGGGGAAAGCAGGAGACGTGAAATAATTTTATGGAACAGTCAGAGAACAAACTTGCAGGTCTATGTTGAGAGCTGAAATGAAATGAGTAGTTATTAATATCGTTTGGTCGGACTGTCCATGTATTAGTTTCCGAGGTCTACCATAACAAAGTACCGCAACATGGGTGACTTAAAACAACAGCAATTTATTCTCTCACAGTCCTGGAGGTCAGAAATCTAAAATGATGTTGACAGTGATGGTTCCTTTTGGGATTTCTGAGGGAGCAATTATTTCATGCCCTCCCTTAGCTTCTGGTGGTTACTGGAAATCCTTGGTGTTCCTTTGTTTGTAGATGTATCGCTCCTGTCTCTGCCTCCGTCTTCACATGGCATACCTCCCTTTGTGTGTGTGTCTGTGTCCAAATTTCCCTTTTCTTCTAAGACACCAGCCATATTGGATTTAGGGCACCTTAATCCAGTATGACCTCATCTTAACTTGATTTACACCTACAAAGGCTCTCTTTCCAAGTAAGGTCAGATTCACGGGTTCTAGTTGGACATGAATTTTAGGTGGACATGAATTTCAACCCAGTACATTCAGTTGTATAATTTTCTTTAGAAATGTTTAGTTGTTTGGGTTGAAATAATGAGTGAGTTTAATCAGGGTGATGTTTATGTAAATTTTTATATTATCATTTCCTGCATATGTTAACTTTAGGCAAACACTGGTTTTTGGTAAGTGAAAAAAAATTATCTTTCTTTGGTAAGAAGATATATTTTCAAGTTAGATTCTAAGTTTTGTGTGTTTCTGATGACTCTAAATGAAGGAAAAAAGCAGACAACTATACATCTTATGCAGCTTAGCTTTTTATTTCAGATAAGTTTCATTATCTGGATAATAGTCAGTCTGGAGGCCTGAATACTGCCCCTGTTCCACCAGTGACTTTAATGAGATCCTGGTTCTGTTCAAGAAACTCTTCTTTTTTGTTTGTTTTAATTGCAAGGACCTCATAGATTTCAAAATAAATTCCTGCTCCTGATTTTACAAATGAGAAAACAGAAGCGTATAGGTGTTAACTGAATTACCAAAGACATTATATTTAAATAGAAATTTAGTTGGTTGAACTCTTAGTGTAGTGTTGTTTTTGCTGTGCCATAAAATTGTTCTGAACCTTTTGTTCTTCATTTATAAAGTGAGGAGAATATATCCCTTGACTCTCTGTAATGGTTATTATAAGTATAGAATGAGGAGAAATATGTGAAAGAGATCTGCAAATCCTATATTCACCCTCTTGTAATTGAGACCAATTTCCATAATTCTGGCTTCAGACAATTGGATCTTAATTCCTAATTCCCTTATTGTAATGTTATAAATATAATGAAGTGCATATAAATATGAAACCTATGTCTTGCTTTAAAATGAGTAAATATTGGAAAATATGGAAATTACTACATTTCTTCTGTTTTACCCACCAAAATAACAATTTCTAATTATCAGATATCTTTCATTTCCATATCATGGATTCTTTTCTTCTGTTTTTCTAATTGTATATGTATCTAGTTTTGTAGAAAGAACTCCAAAGTTATCAATTTGTCAGTCTAGAAGAGCAAATAAAATATCAAGGACAGTGTGTTTGACCACATTTGCAGTTTGTAAACAGGTCTTGGTTGAACAGCTCTGTTTGTGAAGTGGAAATGTTGTCAACAGACCCTTAGTCCCTACAGTCCACAGAGAAGGCTAAATCGGCTTCTGATTTTTACATGATCAATTACATAAAATGTTGATGCAGTTAAGTGATGCCTTGCTACTGTTCATCTCTTTGCACTCAAATTTAACATATGTTTACAAAGGGACACTGATCTGTCAGCAGATTAAAACAGTTATATAATAAAAGTTTGTCAGGACAACAGACAGCAAAATAAAAGTTTATTTTCCACTTCTCACACTTTCCTTTAGTATACAGAATATGGGCCTATATTTCGATTCTAGCCTCCTTTCCTTTCCTCTTCATTTTAAACTTATTGCCTCATCCATTAATTTACAGAATTAAAAACCATAACTGAATTCTATTACCTCTGTTGTGTGCTCTCCAACAGTGCACATCCAAACAGGGCCGTGACAGCTCTGCTCCAGCAGCCCATGTGATCCTTCCGTGGGAAGGAGTATGAAAGGTAGGTGGTCAGCAGTGTCCATATCCTTAATGAATGCCAGCCCTTGAAGCTGGGCTCACCTGCAACAAGAAATTTGAAAACTTTGCTAATTAGAATCACCACTTTAAAGTAAAGGAAGAAAATCTATTGGCACCCTGGTCAGTTTCTAAAGGTCCTACATAGCAGCTTTCTGCAGCACAGATGACTTCTCCAGGCAGGGCCCATTAAGGAAACAGCCTTAATTCTGTATCTAACAACTTCTTTTATGATGAAGTAAATCAATCAGAACGTTTCAGTGCTGAATAAAAAAATAACCATAAAGTCCTATTTGATATTCTGAACCAGTTTACAAAGTTTGCTTGAATCCTGTGACATAGACAAATGAATTCTAGCCTATCATAGATTGAAGCAACCCATGAACACAGTGTTCTTAGAAATAATCTCCAGTTCCCATTTTGGAAGGCACCAAACAGTTTTATAGTCAGAAAGTGAGAACATAGCTAACAGGTATAGATTCTGCCAGAGAAGGAATAACTAGGAAGATATTATCATTATGGATAAAGGGTCATTACTAAAAGTTTTTGTCTTTAGTTCTGACTTATTGCAAGAAATGAAAATTGGTGAAGAATATCCTTTAGGTTCTGTTGAGTACACTCGAGGGATCAGATCAAGCTCTGGGATTTTCCTTGAACTCTGATAAAGTCTGAGAGGAAGAGCCTTCTGCTTGCTTTTAAGCTGGCATCCCTCTGAGAGGCAGCTGTTTCTGTTTTTTGGGCTCCAGACAAAGCCTTTTCTCAGGGGTTTGCTGAGGGAGCAAATCTGCTCAATCCTAGTTGCTCCACATTCTCCAGCCCTGGGCATCCTCAGCGTAATCTGTAGGGCTTTATCCCTAACAGTTTATAAGCAACGTCTGACACCCTTTGGGAAAGGAGGCAGAGAGCTGGGACAAATACTACTGTATTCTACCTGCTTTCTCTGATGTGCTTGCAAGAACAATAAACTACAAATGTTTGAATCCTAGTTTTGCATTTGCTAGCTGTGTGCCCATAGGCAAGTTACATGACCTCTCTCTGTATTAGTTTTATCATCCTTAAAATAGGAATTATGCATTTGATAAGACTGTTCAAAGAATTAAATATGATATTTTATGTGAAATTGTTCCTAGGATAGAGTAGGACTTGTGTAAATAATAATTTCCTTCCCTTGAAACCTGGCATTAAGCCTCCAAGAAAGAGTAGAGATCGATCAGGTTAGGTGGAGTATGATACTGAGGATTTGTATTTGGCAATTCCCTCTTGATCTGGCAAATTAGTTCCTTTGCTTTGGGGAAACAAGTACTTCTGTCCCTGAAGCCTACTTATCCCACCCAGAGTGGGAATCCTTCATTTTTTTCATACTCCTTATGATCTTCACTGACTTTGTGTAGCTTATCTCCTCCTTTGTTAGGGGTGGGATGGGCAGTCCAGTAAGAAATATTTTCTAGTAATGCCTCTCTAACAGATGCCGCTTAGGTATACACTGCTTATACCTTCCTAACTTTATTATTTTTTAAAGATTTTATTTATTTGTTTATTTGTTTGTTTATTTAAGTTGTTTGTTTATTTAAGGTGGAGCAGAAGGAGAGGGACAAGCAGACTCCATGCTGAGTGCAGAGCCTGATGCCGGGGCTTGATCCCAAGACCCCGAGATCATGACCTGAGCTGAAATCAAGAGTCTGACACTCAACTGACTGAGCCACCCAGGTGCCCCATGTCTGCCTTTGTATCAGTGCTTCCTACAAAGGGAGAAGCAAGAATGCCTAGTCTTGCTAACAGAAGTTGCTGTATATCTTTAGAAATACCTTACAAAGTGTATTGTCTACATTTTTTTCCCTCACTGTTTTGTCCTAGTTTTCCTGAAGGCTAAAAGAATTAATTAGTTAGCTGGGGGTTGAGTAGGACTTGGAGGTATAGAAATTAGGGAGAGAAGGGACAGTAGTAATATGGTGGATGAGGGGAGACAGTACAAAGTAATCTCAGGAATCTAAAATTTATACTGGTAGAAAGGGTGAGGGAGAATCTTTGGAACATTTAAAGATTTGTAAGTCATCAAAGTAGAGTACTTGAGGAGTATTTAGGTCTTGGTATGATCCCAGGAATCCAGGCAAAAATAAAGTGACTAAGTGACCAAAATTTCACACTGATAATAAGGTTGGGATGCAGTAAATATGAAATATACTGATTGGACTCAACAATTCTTAGCCTTTTGCGTGGATTCTCACATACAGCCAATCCCACAAAGCTGGTAGTCTTTTACAGCAAACTCACCATGACAGCTAATTTTAATTAATCAATATTTAAATATAAATCACCACATGTGGCTAGTCACTATCTTTAACAATGAGGTCCTAGACTTTATCATTATCCAAAGCTATATCCTCTCTATAATTTTAAATTCAAGTATCACTAACAACTTATAAACCATTACCTCCTACCTTTCAACTCATTCACTATCTTCACTACCTCAACTACATCAAAACTTCTACAAAAGAGTGACCACACTAATTCTATCAGCTTTCTTGATGCCTTCCGTGCTTCTTTGTATCCTCACTTTATTCTTGTCTCTGAGGTTTATCAACATAAGAACAACCTTGCATACACATTTAACTCCATTATCTCCCTATCTCATCATCACACTTGCCTGGCAAAATCTAAACCCTTCTTAAATGCAACTCTTTACCTACTCCAAACCTGCACGTGTACACTAAACATGGCTAAAGAAAAGTACCAGGAGGGGGCCTAGCTGGCTCAGTCAAGAGAGCATGCGACTCTTGATCTCTAAGTCATAAGTTCAAGCCGCGTTAGGTGTAGACGTTAAATAAAAATAAAACTTTAAAAGAAAAGTACACAATCATGCTCACTGGTTAGATTCTTTTTTTTTTTTTTTTTAAAGATTTTATTTATTCGACAGAGATAGAGACAGCCAGCGAGAGAGGGAACACAAGCAGGGGGAGTGGGAGAGGAAGAAGCAGGCTCATAGCAGAGGAGCCTGATGTGGGGCTCGATCCCATAACGCCAGGATCACGCCCTGAGCCGAAGGCAGGCGCTTAACCCCTGTGCCACCCAGGCGCCCCACACTGGTTAGATTCTTGATCATTAATTTCAAGAGGCTCTGAGTGTTGGTCAAATATCTAACTGCATTTCATTATCCTTTTACTCTTCCATAATCCTAAAAAAAATTTTACACTTTTTCTATTCTCCCTAAACATCTAATATGTTCTTTCCTTTCTAAGACCCTTGGCTTATGTTTTTTTATGATTATTTCATAAAGAAAATGCAAAGAATAACAAGAGGACCTCACCACCTCTTCCACTTCCTGTTTTCTCCTTCCTTTCTCTTCCCCTCCTGAAAAATTCAGTATGTTAACGACTGGGTAGAACCAAGCAAGCAGGCACCTTTATAAGAGTTAGGATGGTAGGAGCCAGAGAATAGTAAGGAAGGTATCTATGGAGCAAGGCAGCCCACCACGGGGCTTTAGAACTCACGTAGGAAAAGTAGGCCCTCGACACCACACTTACAAACCACTTTACCTGTTACCAATTCCTCCTGTCCCTTGAATTAATGGACCCTTCTATCCAAGGCTAACCCCTCTGCTTGTCTCCTCAATCCCATCCTCTCTTGACTAGTTAAGGACATCCATCCATCTCTTCTCCAACATCAGTTGATTTACTCCCATCAGAATACTAATATTCTGTATTATATTCTGTTTAAAAATAAAATGCCTTGACTCCACCTTGTTCTTTAGATACTGCCCTGTTTCTCCTCTCTAGAGCAAAATTCCTTGAAGGAAAAATGGTTTTATTCTCTGTCTTCAATTCCTCTCTTCCTATTCTTTCCTGAACTTATTTCAGGCATGCTTTAATCTCTACCACTGCTCCATCAAGCTCACTGGTGGCTTCCACATCATTAAATCAAGTGGCCAATTCTTAGTGCTCATTCATCTCACCTATCAGCAGCATTTAGCATAGCTGAGCAGACACTCGTTTGGGGGATTACTTTGTTTACTAGGCTTTTGGGAAAAATCTTAGTTCACTCAGCTTTACTTAAAAATAATCTGTAATCTGACCTTTTTTTTTTTTTTTTTTTTTTACCATCCTCATGCTACTCTCCTGGTACTGTCCACAGTCGACTCTTCTCTGGATTATTACAGTAGCCTCCTAAATGGTTGTCTTGCTTACACGCCGCCCTTTATTAAGTCTAGGCAATCTTAATAGCACAGTCAGAGGTATCCTTTTACATTTATGTCAGACCGTACTTCTCCTCTGGTAACGCCCCCCCCCCCACACACACAAGGCTTCGGTATTGTTTTTAGAGAAAAATCCAAAATCCTCTAGGATCCAACCCTCCGCTCCTCTCTGACTGGATTTTCTATCAATCTCCTGTCTCATCTCTGGGAATTGGCTTCACTGATCTTCCTTAGGGGCTTTACACTTGTTCTAATCACAGGACCTTGACACTTGCTGTTTCCTCTTCTCCCAACTATGTACGCAGATCTCTCCCTTACTTCCTTCAGAGTTCTACTCCAATGTCAACTACCTAGGGAGACCTTCCCTGACCACCCTATGTAAAACAATACCTTCCCCCATGCCCATGTTCCCATCATGCCCTTTTCTGCTCATTTTGCCTTATTTTTCTCTACAACACACCTTGCTGTCTGACATCTTGTATATTTGCTTGTCTATTTATTTATTGTCTATCTTCCTGCCACTTAACTGCCCTCAGTGAGGGCAGGGATTTTGTTTAATTTGTTTACTGCCATTTTGCTAGCACTGGAGCACTGCCTGACAGATAGTAAGTACTCAGTAAATATATTGAGAGGTTTCAGAAATGAATAATAGATCCCAGTCTTCAAGGTCAAATATTAATTATTCTGAGAGAAAAATCCATTAAGTCATTATGAGTTATTAATACCTCAGTGTAATTTATGTCCAATTACAGCTAAGAAGACTTGAGGGAATGGGGACAGGTGGGAATCAGGACAGCTAGCATCCAGGAATCATCCTTAATGCACTCCGACTCTAAGGTTCTTTTTGTTGCTGCTTAGATTTCATCAGCTGTAAAATGATGTTGCCGGACTAGATTGGAAGTTTTTAGCCTAGGATCTAGGGACTGGATTCCCGCACAATGAGTTTCAGGGGATATGTGTATCTTCTATTGCTGTATGAAAAATTTCAAGGCCATGTAAACGTGTACATTTTTTTTTCCAGATGAGAGAAAGTTCTGTGACCCTGAAATGGAGTAGAAGTCCTTGAAGTCTCTTTTAGTCTTAACTTCATATGATTCTAAGTTTTGAAAGAGGATAACAGGAGACAGCCTGATGCCGCTCTGCACAGCTAGCGGTCTTCCTTCTGCCACAGCCTGAGCAAGTCACTCCTCTTTTCTCGCTTTGTTTTGTGTGACTTGTACATGAAGGCTTGGGACTAAATGATCCAAAGTAATACCTTTTGATTGTAATTCAGTACAAACAAAACACACCAAAACAGACAAACAAATAAAACCTGTAGTCAGCTCGGGAATTCAGACTGGTCCTTGCTGGGCCCTCAGGAGGCAGAACTGTAGACCTGCTGAAGTTCTAAGAGTACTTTGAGAGGTAAGAGAGGGAAGATAGAGAGGTGGTTCCTGCATAAGACTCTAGCTGAGGGACTCAGTGACCTCCTCAGAGACAGAAGATTAATTCTTACAGATGGATGAGTAGGAATGGAGAAGAAAAATCTTCACTGTTGCCCCTAAAGAGACTTGGAATCTGATTGTTTCATGTATAACCTCATAAGTGCTGAAATAAATTATGGAAAATATCTCCTTATAGTGTTGTAGAATTTTATTTTGAAGGGTTAAATGGGTGTGTGTAGTCTAATGCTCCCTTGTTATTCTACTTTTCTCATTAGAATTCAGATAACATTTTGTTATTGAGGAAATGAATTTGTCACAACAATCATAATTTTGATTTGTTTCATTCTCTTAGCTCTCTCCCCCTGCCCTCCAAGCCCTTGCTAGTGCCTGCTATTTCTTTCTTTATAAATGTGTCCTGGTTGCTCTGGAAAAGAAATTTATGACTAGGTTCTAAGAATACACATAGCACTTAGAGGAAGTTGTTTGAAGCCTCTCCTTTCCCAGATAAAAGGAGGTAGGGGACAACTGTGTGGGATGTGGAAGGTTGATCCAGTAATCCCCTCATTCTTTCGTTCAGCACCCACTGCATGCCAAACCCTATGCTTAACACTTAAAGTCAAATGAGACACGCTCCCTGTTCTATTCTCTCACAGCCACAACAGAACAGAGCAGGATGCCCTCACCCAGGGATTTGCTCTGGCATCTACTCTGTGTGCAGCGTTTTGCTCCTCCCTCCCTGGAAGTGGGGAAGCCGGATTGTATGATGACAAGGAGAGTGTCTTTGGCCAGTAGACAAGTTGTCTCCATTCCTCCTGCGGGGGAATGGGACTGAATAGGGTATTTTTTCCGGGCCTGGCCCAAACTGGGCTGTGCCTCGAGGGCCCATTAGGCTGCAGGTCACAGCAGCTGGAGCCCAGGCGCCCAGAGCCAGTCACGCGTCTGTGCTGCCCGCTCCACGAAGCACAATGGAGTCATTGACTATTTATTTACTCCGTACAACAAGGCTGCTGTTGACTTAATTACGGGAGCCTCCCTGCCACCCCCTGGATCTTTAAATGACTAAAAGATTCTCCATTGCAGCTAACTAATCTGTCCTTAACCTCTATGAGTCCTGAGTCTCCCCAACCTGGGCGGGCTCAGTAGGCATGTAGGAGGCACAGAGATTCCGCGGTGGTGTCCAAGAAGCTAGAGACTGGTGATTTTGCTTGAGATCCAGGTAGGGTTTGGCAGGACTGTTTCGGTGTGTTGGAGGACTAGGCTGAATCAGGCGCTAGCCCCAGGGCATGGAGGGTGGCAATGCTGAGCTAGGCTCCGGCTTAATTGCTAGGGGGTTGCAAAGAAAGAAACAACTAAAGGACAAACTCTTGTCTCCAGCGAAAGACAATCAGTGCCTGGAGGCGCAGAGCCTATCGACTTCCGGGCCTTCAAAATTAGATTTGAGTGCCTCCGGGGATCAGGGCTGCTGAGGACTCCGCAGAGCCTCGGGATCTCACCTGGCCCCTTCCTCTTACAGCCCGTTTGCAAATTGTCTCCAGGCTCAGGGGTGGCCTGTTCCCGCTCAGCCTCACTTAAACCTTCTCGAGAATCTCTGCTCGCCAACTTCCTCCCAGGGCAACTTGCTAAGTCTCTGCTCTAGTTAATATTGTAGGGCCGAGGATAAAATAGCAATGGTATTGAATAGATGTTGACTTATCCGACCCAGAGGAGCAGGAATCAGAGATTGTTTGCAGAAGCTAATCGTTTCTGCCGAGAAGCAGGGGAAGCCTGTAGTGCTCCACGGGAAGACTCCCTGTTTTAGGTGCTCCTCCCCACCTCCGGCCCAATAAAAAATCCTCTAGGGAATTTAGACGGTCGGCCGCCTGGCCCGGACTGCGCCCCAGGCTCCTTTTTTTCCAGTCTTTGAATTTGCGACCTCAGGTTTGGCGCCCGCGAGATCTCAAACCCAACTTCTTTCTGCAATTTGCTTGGGTTGATAGTTCAAGGACCTGGGCGGGGGAGCCGTTTGTCATTAGGCACCAGATAGGCACAGAGACTTCTCGGCAACACCCCCTCCCCCGACCCTCGGGAGAGAGCTTCCAGCAACCGAGGCGAGGAGAGGTGAGGTGCGCGGATTCTAGGCTTCTAAGGGGGTACGGGCAGCGCGGGGGGAGCGCATTAGAGTGTACACAGGGGGTGTAGGTGGGGGTAAGTCGCAGGTCAAAATTTTTACCGCAAACCTCAAAGGGAAATGACTGTAGTTGGGCTAAAAGGGCCACTTTGGAGGCTACTAGCTGCTACCCAAATCCTGACAGTGGACAAGTTTCGTTGCTATGGTTTCGAAGAGGTATAAACCCCACCACCCAGAACCAAACGTGCTAGGGCTCCTTATATGTGTTGTCACCACGCAGGGCCCGGCGAATTCCTTGGGGGTTTGCATCACTCCCTGACCGAACATCTCAGTCCCGGTCCCTCCACCCCAGAGGAGGCGGGGGGTGTGCACAGGAGATGAAGTCCCAGCCAGGGGATTTTTAACGTCCAAGCCTGGAGGTGCCCAGAATTCTCGCACTTTCGCTCCTGTGGTCCAGGGGCGAGCGCTGCGTCCTAGTGGCCGCAGCCGCCGGGAGTGTGCAGGGGCCGCGGGGAAAGGAGCGCGGCGCCTTTAAAGCAAGAGGCGAGGAACCCCCGCCAGGAGGCGTGTCTGTCTCCGCTGCCGCCGCCGCCGCCGCCGCCGCTGCTCCACGGTCTCCGTCTCCGCCGCCGCCGTCACTCGCGCTCGGCGCCCGCGGCTGCGCTCCTCTGTCCGGGAGCCGCAGACTTCCCGCCCGACCTCCTCCGGCAGCTCCTCCCCGAGGACCACCCCTCCCCCTCCCTGCCTGCCTCACCCGCAGCGAGAGGTAAGGACTCCCCCCGGCGGGCTCTGCTCGGGGCTGCCTCCCGAGGTGTATGTTCCCACAGGAGGGACCAGGGGTGGGCGAGGGGCTTTTAACGCCCGGAGCGGAAGAAGGCGAACAGCAGCGCCGCGGAGCCCGGTGCGCTCGGGGCACCCGCTGGACCGATTCGCTGTGAGTGGCTTTGTCCCGCTCGCCTCAGCCAATTCCCGTCAAGGATACAACTGGCTCGCTTGGCTGCGGGCGCTCGCGTTCTCCACAGAAAATAATTTAATAAGTGGACGTGTCAGGAAGTGGCCTCAGCTACTGGGACTCACGCGAGGCGAAGAGGGACAGATGGCAAGAATCTGTGTATCTGCCTGCGGGTTTGAAGAACTCCTCAGCCTTCCTTCCATCCGCCCATTTTTCCATTAACCCTGCTCTTTAGTTCTGTGAAGTACAGACATTCATTTTAACCAGTGCCAGTGTTGAGAGCTTCTGAAAAAACTCTCGGAGGGCGCCCCATTAGGGTAGGGGGAGTCACCCACCAGGGTGGATCATAAACGTTAAAAACTTTTAATGACTCTCATCCCCTGACATTTTTACCTTCAAGGAGTTCTTTACTAAACACCACGACCTAGCTGAGACTCCTTAGATAATTTCCAGTTTAGGGAGTAGGGGACGTTAGAAAACTTACTACTATTATCCTTTTGGTAACACACAGATCACCTAGCATTTCTTCATCTTCATACTGTAAGTATTCTGTCATCAGAAATTATCTTATGGATTAATGATTATTTTTATTTCAAAAGAGATGATTGATTCATTTGAGTCTTAATTAGCTTGTAGTTTAGTTACTGGACGATAGGTAATAATATTTCAATTTTGATTTGCCTAACTTTTTATGGGAACCAGTCCTGTAACCATCAACACGGCTTTCAATGGCCTTACAAACTTATGAAACAAACAAACAAACAAACAAAATGAAACACACAGAAGGAAGGTTATTGAGAAATAAGAGATGCTTGGAAGTCTTACCTGTTTGTTTTCTTCTATTAAAACCCACTGGGGATTGCACAGACTAAAATTTTTAAAAAGAAAAAAAAAAAGATTCCAGGACATGTAAAGCTATTCCAATTCAATTTCTTAATTAAGACACACTTATTTTGGACATCTAAAAATTAATTAAAACTCTAAATGTCATTAATCATCACTGCAGCAGAATGTTGGTGGAACAGCTAATATGTGTTCGGAATCACAAGGGATTGCACAGGATAGCATTCGTAGTTAGAAAGAGTGGAGTGCAAGTATGCAACAGTGTGTTTTTAACTGATACCACCTCTGACTATTCTCTGGCATCTCTAATGCCATGGATGAACAGCCTGTTTATTTTAGCTTAGCTTCCATACAACAGGCCACACACATGGAAGAATAGGTCAGGTGTTACTGTAAGATGAGGTTTCTCAAATGTCACATAACAGCGGGACTTCGGTGACAAGTGAAGTGGAATCCTTAGGAAAAATTCCATGTGAAAAAATTTAAATATAGATATGGCACGGAAGAACCTTTGAAACACCTTTGAAATTCAGGTTGTCCTGGGATATGTATTTGCAGTTTCTTGCAAAAGGTATAGGCATTGTCTTTTTAAACGTTATGCTGTAAGGATTATTACACATTTGTACATGCCCCAGCAGGTGGCAGCTAACTAGAATAAGATTCATTTTCACTGGGAGAATAGAAAACTAAAATTGCTTCTCAAGTAATAGTGCCCAAGAATAAGAGGTCACTAGTGTCAGTAAATATAAAAACACAATGAAAGATGAAGCTAATGGCATTTTGTTGTTGTTGTTGGAACAAGCTTTGCATGAACACGATATGCGTTTTGTTCTTTGCTAATTTATCATAGGCTTGATATCTCTTCATGTCAGCTTTCTGTGTGTGTGTGTTTGCGTTAGTGTGTAAGCTTACTTTAGATACAGCTTCTCCCTGTGTGTGCATATATGTGTGCATTTGCAGTTTGTGTCTGACCTTGGAACCTACAGAGCTTTGGCTCCTAGAAATCAAGGTTTCCATATGGTTAAAATAGACAAAAAGCAAATGAAACTATGTATTAAGGTGTGTAAATCTCACTGTTACTAAATATATGATTGTCTGACACCAAATAGTATTTTTTTCCCTGGAGAAAGAGGCAAATTACAAAACTGACACAATTTTAAAAAGAGTTCAATCGGATCAGTGAATACTATATAATGACTTTATCAATCCTTCATATAGCCTTCATATAGCCTTAGAACTATGGTGTATGGTATCAGTATTGGGGAGAAACTTGCAATAACTTCAAAATTTCCCTACTCTGAGGTATCTTCTCTACCATCAAGTCATTCCATTCTATTATTGGGGAGGTAATCTTAGGATTTTCGTTGTTTTTGTTTTAGGTTTGGGGGGGGGTTAGGGTTGTTGCTGTTTTTGTCCTGGGAGTGAACAAAGTTTAATGAAAAAGAAGAGAATTAATCTGATTACCTTTGTAGCAGATGAAAAGCCGAAGGTAGAGAATTCAAGCAATAACTAATCGTACATTTTAGAAATGTCTTTAGCCATTGAACATTGACAGCATGTTATTCAGCATTCTGAATTCTTGGTAGTCTTTCAGGCATTGTTTTAAATACAGAGAAACAGTAGTTTAGTGCTCATGAGGGAACTCACAGTTAATGTAGATGGCTTTTGTAGTAGTATGCCTTGGAAAGGAATGACTATTAGCACATTCTGGGTATGCTAAGCAATCCCAGTAAGTCACGCTGAAATATACACACGACACAGTTGACAAAATAGTCCTCTTGACAATGTGAACAATGCAATAATTCAAAGTCCCAGACTCTGTGTAGTAGAAATATTCACATTGTCACTTCAAATGGCACATTACCCATTCAATGTACTACTTTCAATGTACTCCAGAATAAATCAATGCCTGGAGCGCTGTCCGCGGTCCTGAAGAAAGGTCGTCTCCTATCTTGCAGAAGTTCAATTAGACAGGTGGAGTTGCTGTTTGTGATGCTGAAGACTTTCAGATTAGTTGATGGATGTAAATGAACCTAATTTAGCATATGTGCAAAACTGGTTCTTTGGGGACCAATTAATAGTAAGAAAAATTTATGATGGACTTTTTACTGTTTAATATACTGGGTAAGAACTTTATGAATCTGGAAACTTGATCTTTCACTTTTCCAGCTAGATATCCAATAAATAATCCCACAAAAGCCAAATAGTTTAGAACCTAGTTTTAAGTAGAGAAGTTGCAACTGTAATGTCAAATGCCATTATGTTAACAGAATATGTGAACAAGGAGTTATGGTACATTTTGTTTTCTCAGGTTTTATTAAATGCTAACTATACTGCAAAACTGCAGTATTTTGATTAGTCACAATAGAACATGCTATTTTCAGGTAGTATATATCAATCATATTGACAGGTGAAAAAACTAAGAATATTTATTGTTGCTCTGGCTGTCATTATTATATCTGCTAGGATCAAAAGGAGAAAGAACAAATAGACTAGAATAAATGAGACAACAAATACAGAACGTATTGAACTATACATGTCTTACAGGAGACATTTTAAACATGGACTGAAGGAGTCGCTAGATACCCTTGGTTTTACCACAAGGTGTTCCTTTTAAAGTGCTCAAATAGTCAAATTATTTGATTGAATTGCCTGCTACACTGCAGAACTAGTCATTCATGATACTTATTTTTGACACTGCAGTTATGCCTCCATCTTTTTTAAAAAAGTCAATGCCCACTTAATGCTTTTGCAAAATGTAGCTTTATTCTCAAATCAGCATTTTATAATACCTTAAGAAAAAAATAGAATGAAAAAAATCACTATGATGGAATGAAAGCATTACATCATTTTCTTGCTATCTGGAATAAATAGCATTCATACCCCTCCTTATTTAAAAAATTAGATATTCTTCAAATAAGGTAGAATCTTACAATTTTTTCATAAGGTTTAACCAATGCCTTGTTAGTTGGTTATGAAAAACAGATTAATTTTAAGAAACAGGTCCAGCAGTTTGCCTTTTGTACTACTTGATCACTTAAAATATTAAAATGTAGTAATATACTTATTACTAACCATCTCAGTTTCACTAATGAATGTAAAATATTAGGACTGGGTATTTTAATCTCTATGCCTGGATGACAGCATATTACTTATTTCAACAGCAAAATGTATTTTCATGTTAAAAGAATATATACTGATGTACTTTTCTTTTCCTTGAATAAATTGCACCTGGTGAAAGCCAAGACAGTCAGCCACTGCTTGAAGACTCTAAATATTCTGACCAGGACACTAGACAATAATAAGGCATTTTTAGACAAAACTGTGACATTCAATGTTGCCCAAGCTATGATCCCACATTCTGCCTCTGGAAGAAAAACATACTCAAAAAACCAAAATGATAAGAAATTTGGGCATAAATTATTGAAGCCTTTGGAGTTGGTTATACCAACTTAAACATCATTGTCTTTTTATATAGGCACAATTATTTTAGATGAGCTAAAAAATGGCTGGGAAAATATGATTCCTTCATTTTAACTCAACACTTTCCTCCTAAAAGACCACTTGAAGAAATCTATTTTTTTAAATTCCTGGGTAGTTAAATCAAGGAATGTCCACCCAAGTTTTTAAAGACTATCTTAACTTCTGCAATTGCACTCCAATCTATATTCACTCCTGGACAAAATTTTAAGAATATAAACAAGACCTTCTTTCAACCTAACCACAGATTATATTTGCAGTAAATTCCTCTGCCTTAGACCACTTCCTTTTTTACAACTCCTAGGCAAAGTGACTTTGGCATAGCTTGTCATTTATTAAAATTCATCAGTTGATTGTAAGAAATACGCTTGCATACACCAGTCACTCTCTTAGCAAAGACTCTTATGGAAAATAAAAGCACTTTTCTCCACGTAAATAAATCCTACTTCTTTCTTGAAACTCAAGGCGGGCGATGAGATCGGTTGCATAAGAGATATTGGGAAGCTCGCTGGCAGGGAGCCTTAACAGGCAAGCAGCTATCTCAATTTTTCTCACTTAATCTTGGCTTCACGTCAGAAGCTGTGCAGCAGTGCAGTAGAATAGGGCCTGGCAAAACCTTTGCGAGCAAAGCGCCTTTTGTGCTGGGACTGTGGCTCGCTACGGACGCCTCCGAGGTTTCCAAGGCTGGATTTCCTATTGATTTCCTCCTCCTTTGCTTCCCCAGGCTCGCGCGGCCGGACATTGTGGGTGTGCGTGCTGGATTTCTCCCGGATGCTCCCCGACTAACATGGATGTCCCACCATCCCTTGCAGTGGAAGGTTGCTCCTTGGCGCAGTGAGTGAGGAACATGCAGCGATTGCTAATGGGTTTGGGAAGCGGAGACTCCTTCCTCTCTCTGTGACCATGCCGTGATCGTGTCTGCGGCCACCACTCGACGCATCCTCATTCCTACCCGAACCGGGAGCCTAACGCTAGATCGGGGAAGTGGGTGCCGCGCGTGTGGACACAGAAACACCATGAAGATTATTTCCCCGATTCTAAGTAATCCAGTCTTCAGGCGCACCATTAAACTCCTGCTCTGCTTACTGTGGATTGGATATTCCCAAGGAACCACACATGTATTAAGATTTGGTAAGATTCCCCATCTCTCTCTATTGCCTGGTATCCGCCTCCGAGGCAGCCGGATGTAAACAGGCGGGCTCACTCTGACAGGCGGGTGGGCTCAATGCGTTCTGACCTGTTCGCTGCTCCGGAGCCTCCCGGGGTTTTAAAGAACCCCCGCGTGTCACTTCATTTTCTTTTCTCTTTCTTTTATTAAAAAAAAAAAGAGGAAAAATTGGCCCCGGGAGGGTGAAGTGAGTGCCAGTGTGTGGTGGTGGTCGCTGCATTACCTCCACGCAGTAGCCAGAGATGGTGATGACGCGGGGGGCACAGCCGGCGGTTGCGCCCGCCGGTCTCCGCGGGAGCCTTCCGGGCTTGGCGGGCTGGAAGCGCGCGCCGGGGCTCCACGCCTCTCAGCTTGCGGGGCTTAAGAGTCAGTATCTGGTAACTCTTTGACAAGTTGGCGTCTGTCCGCTTCTGTCTGGGACCCGGACAGGTCCGCAAGTGAAAAGCGCTACCCTTTTCATTTCTTTTGTCCTCGGAGAGCCTTTTAGATTAATTTCACCGCTTTTCCAGCCCCTGGTGCCCTTACGGGAACACGGCGCTTTTCAAAATATTTTTGTAAGAGAGAAGGCTCTACTTAGCAAGAGGAGGCTGCTGCTTAGCTGAAATGAAATAGCGTCATAAGAAAAGGATTTTATTTTGTTTTTAACTTGTGAGTCCTCCTCTCACAGCTTTCTTACCGCGTCCTGATCTAATGAATGATTAACAGTGGTGATTGGGGCGGAGAGTAGCTGTGTATGGGCGTCTAAGTATGCATCTTTATTTCATTGTGGCATGATAAAAGAGTAGAGTGGCAGTTATATAGTAGAGGAATCTATTACTTTCCTAAGGAATCAGGGTTCCTTTAGAGCTCCAAGGAAAATTTGAACGTGGGATTCCGTGAAAACGCTGGTCAGAGGGTTTGCTTGGAGGAAATGAAGCGTTAGCAACGCTCAGCTGCTGTGGATGGCCAATGGAGTTTTAGTAGGAGCAGAACTAGTCAGGGAAAGTTCCCTTAAGTAGATAAGAGGGAGAGAGGAGAAAGCAAGCCAACCAGGTAAACACTCCCACTGTGGGCGCCTTCTTTGACAGTTCAAGTGGATTTAGACCAAAGAGTGCAAGAAACCATGTAATCCTGAGCATGTGTCTTTGGGAGCAAAACAGATACATTAAGTCAGTCAAATTTAAATTGAAGTGATTGCCTGCATCTCCTATCATGTCAGCAGCATCGTCTCTCTTTCCTTTTTCCCATGTGCTTTTTCTGTAATGATAAAATCTCTCATCTTTCGCAGGCTATGTGAAACCAGGGTAGGAATGCTTTTCACATATTTAAAAAAGGGAATCCTACCATTCCCTCCCCTCATTCAACACGTGAACACCTGGAGTCCAGAAGGCTGGTAATGACAAGAGAGAGACTACAGGTTATATCTAAATTCTTACTGTAGCTTTTTTTTTTTTTTTTTTTTTGCTTTCTTCATGCCTTTAGATGGTACTTAAGCACGTTGCTCTTAGCAACAAGCGTCCACAGGAATGCCTGTTTCTTTGGATGAGATTAAACAGGTTCCTGTATCGTTGAAAATGTGTGTGTGTTCAGCTGTTCTCCTTCAAGCATGGTAAATGCTACTGTAAGGTAGTTTTGCCCAATATTTTGAGTAGTACGACTTACTTATTTGGAATACTGAGGTATCTTCTGAAATGTCCTTGTGAATGAGTGTGCCTTAGTGTGTTTGCTTGCGGACTGGGTGGGGAAAAAAAAAGGAGACTTGGAGCCGAAAAACTGCCACCAATACTCTAAAGATTTAATTATTGCTGGTCTGGTCTTGCAGCACAATATTTGCTGAATCATTAGATTGTTACATTCGCTGATCATTTCATATCTTCATATTAAAAATCTTGGCGACTGTAGCAGAGTGTGTAGCAGCTTTCTAAAAGAGCTGACACACACACAAAAATATATTTTCCTAGACCAATGCTTACTAAGAATGTCCTTAAGAAATAGGAGAGTAGGAAAAGACCTTCTC
The DNA here is from genome assembly GCF_017311325.1 of Ursus maritimus. Lineage (NCBI taxonomy): Eukaryota > Metazoa > Chordata > Mammalia > Carnivora > Ursidae > Ursus > Ursus maritimus. Next base: position 13,541,169 of record NW_024423675.1, read on the forward strand.
ACAGTGCCTTGATACCCTAAACCAACAGCTCAGTTTTTAGGTAACCTGTTATTTTCTCCATTAACTTCAAACATCTTCCACGTGGAGATCTATTTTCTCTGATTTCTGCCCTGAGTTATGGGGAAGGATTCTGTACATTGTAATTGTTGGACCTTTTCCCCTCTTGGGGCTATTTGGAGGTAATACTTTTGGGTCTTTTTTTGTTGTTGTTATTGTTATGGTTTTGTTTTGTTTTCATTCTGGGGAAAACATGTTTTGAGTAGACTGGGTGGTTGGTTGAGAGTGTATAAGCCATTTTTGAGAAAGGTTAATTTCAACTTCGACTCAAAGGACCAACCAAAGCCTCCTCCTTAGCTCGGTGTCTTGTAAGTGTAGGGTTTGGATTTGCTGCTAAAGCAGCTATGCCCTGGCAGTGGCCTGCCAGGTGCAGGTGAGAAGTGCTACCAATGCTGAAGAGGTGGTAACTAGTCCCTTCCCCACTTCCCCCACCGACGAGGCTTGACTAGCAGCCGCCAGCCACCCAGCGACTCCGCCTCAGTACTATGGCAACTGCTGAGCCCCGCGAGGAAGCTGTCCCAGCCCCCCTTCCCGTCAGGTGGTGGAGAACCACCCTCTAGGGCTCTATGCTGTCCTTTCTACCCTTAACCCCCGCCCTCCATGTCCCCCTACCCCCCAAGGGCCGTAACTTGACCCTGACCCTGTGTCCTCCTATCAAAGTCTGTGGATTGGGGAGCTGTCTGCACAGGACGCCGACCCTTGCCTAATCCCCTGCGATCCTCCGCAGGTCTTCCGGGTACAAAGCTCAATCGCTTGCACTGGGGCTTTCTGCGCACCCGCTCTCATCTCTCTCTCCCCCCCCCTCTCTTTCTTTCTCTCTGGCGTGCTCTCTCTCTCTCTCTCTCTCTCTCTCGATTATACACACACACCGCAGGCAAATGCACTCTCGCGATGCAAGTCTGACACTTTGGCACAATGACTCCTCTCTAGTGGCCAAGAAACTTAGGCAGCTACGCCTGGGAGTGCCTCTGTCCGGGCACACACCCCTCCTACCCTGACAGGCTTCCTCTGAACTTCACACCCGGGCCTGTTCCTCGTACCGCTTAGCAAACGTCTCCGAGAGAAGGTGCCTGGAGCACTGACCCTAGCGCGGTTTTCCTTAGCTTTAAGACAGCCCAGAGCAGTGAGGGAAGGCACCTATGGTCAGCTAAGAGTCAACTCCTCGGAAGCGAGGGGGCTGGCGCTTCTCCGTGGGTTGCGGCTGTTTTCGTCTCTGATCCCGGCTGTGCACACCTTGGCTTCTCCACAGCGCCCACCTAGTGAGAGGATATCAAGGGACAGATGGATAGCGGACAGTTAAGAGTCAGTTGCCCCACTCCAGGTCAGGTCAAACGTTCTCAGAGCCAGCTTTTCCAGGTGCCTGAGAAGCCCCCACTCCCACCGCTGCCCAGGCACTTTGGGTCCCAGGGCTATGTAAATGAGGCACCTTTGTGTCTCCGCAGCTGCGTCCTGGCCCTGCGTGTGGCTGGAGAGGGCAAAGGCAGGATTCTTCCTTCCGTTCGCGGGGGCGTGCCCCCAATACCACAGTCTCCCTGCTAAAACTACTGCAGCTCTCGGTACTTGAACACTGCATCTGTTACAGTAGCCTCCCTTTCTTCCAGCTCTGTTCAGACCTCTGCTCCTGGTTTTAGAAAGCGGCTCTGCGAGGAGGGGGGTGGGGGCAGAGGCGTGCTATACTGGACTAGCAGTCCCTTTCGTAGTTTGGGGATGTTGACATATTCTTTGAGCAGTCACTCCCTCAAGCTACCACTTATTTTCAGATCTTCGAGGTCGGGTTATTTTTCAGTCCTTATCTGAATTGGCGTTTAGAACCTCAGGAGTGAAGACATCCACCCAAACTTTCTCCCAAACTCTTGGGCAGCTTCTCCAAGCTAGTCGAGTCCGAGGAGCTGAGCGTGTGATATAGGCCATTTCTTTCCTTCAGCTGTTTCGACCTAGCTTTTCTTTTAAGCTGGCCAGTAGAACGACTTTCTTTAAAGGCTTCGCAGGCGAGGTCTTCCCCCCAGATGCACTCAGACCTCCTTGCCACTGCGCACTGGCCAGCACTCTATAGCGCAGCACGTAGCCACCTCCCAGCACACATGCGGAAGGTGAAGACAGCTAGCTCAGGGACAGCTCAGATAATTAAACCCACGACGTGAGAAGGAGTGGAAAGAGTTCCTCTGGAAATCCCCCTATTTGCTGGACATCCCATGTGCTCCCAGATACAATAATTAGTAGCAGATGTACTACAACATCAAGGAGGGTGAGTGAATTGACTGCGCTTAGAAGCCGCCGCTCTCTACAAGTTCTTTGAAAGAGATTTTTCTTCTTTTGGGAGGTGAGGTGGGCGGGAGGGAGGAGTGGCCTTACATCTGGAAGCAGGAAAACTGGCTCTTGAGAGGCGGGGATGGGGGAGTAATAGCGGCTACTGTTTGAAACAGATAAAGCCCGAACACCTGCTCAGCTGAGCTCTGGAAAGCAGGGGAGGGAAATCTTTCCAAGAATTGCCAACACAAGGGCCACTAAAAAAATATCTGTTTTTCACATAAGTTCTCACTTATTCTTAAAGCTTCAAAGACTAACTCTGATGGGATCCATCAACAGAGGCACACTCGTTTCAGAAAATGACTTTGAAAAATGATCTTTTCGTCCTCTAGAAACAGCACCCCTTCTCCACCCAGACATATGGAACTCAACACATTTTCAGGCTTTGTGAGGTTATCTTTCAGAAGTGAACAGGGGTTTATATGTCAGTAGACATTTCTTTGGACAGACACCTTCTGCTTTTTAGTTTAATTCCAGTGATTATTGCAGTGTGTTCATTCCCTGAATTCTCAAATGACACTGTTTCAACATTTACTCAGCACAGGAAAGTTAATGTGAATTGCTCCCACACAAAGGAGGAACATACCATAGACCAAACACAGGATGTATCATTGATTATCAGAGCCTTTTCAAGTCTACGCACCATTAAATAAAGTGTTGCCTGTGATAAAGATGGCATAATCTTTGATTTTCTTTTAATACTCAAAATTTCTGATACAGAAAATGCTTGCTCTTTTGTAGTAGAAATTCAAGGGAGAGGAATTCATTTTCTCTTTCTGTTCTTAAGATTTTACCGTATTATAGTAGGTCCACTTATACTTGTTCCCTGAAAATTATCAATGTCCATTTTTACACATCAGAGTAGAAAGCAGTGGACTATTTTTCAACTGCACTACATTAAATCATTAATCCACTGCATCCATAATACCTGGTGTTGGTGGGAGACCCTCAGTTTTCCCCAGTAGAATGGTCTGATGTATTAAAATGTAATTGTTTATTGTCCCGTATTTGGGTGATGATGTAGCATTATCTTCCATGGGCATTCAATTCATAGTCCAGTTATCAAGGTACTAGAAATGCTTCAAATGAATCTTAAACCCTACATCTTAGCATGTAAGGTAAGGTCAAAACCCCCTGAAAGGGAAGGAAGTAGGTGCACATCATCATTATTGACTGGTCTAGATTAAACACCAAAGAGGAAGATTTCAATCTGATAACGTCATAGGGCTTCCTGTTTTTCTTTGCTGCTTCTGCTGACAATTTTGTAAGGTAATTAAATTGGCTGATTGAAGTCACGGTGGTCATGGGGTGATAAAGACCATTTGGATTTAATGGAATTTAAAACAACAGAGCACTGAACACAACTCTTACCGAACAAGAATTTTAATGGCCCATTCCGGGTGCTGACTAAATAGAATGCCCTTAACAAGTTTAATCGAAAGGGCAAGGCAGATTACCACATTATAGTCTTTATGGTTGAAGATTGGGGAATGAAAATTATCCCTTTAAAAGACTCATTAATGCATTATCAAGATTTAATGTAGGTTAAATAAGCTTTCTTTAGATCTTCATCATATATGTGAACACAGGTTTAGGAGCAAGTTTCAATAAGGAAATATTTTTAAGAGCTGACCTAGTAAATTGAATTATATGTCTCTTACTTCAAACACAAAAGGCATTTAAAATTCTTTGAGAGTATACAGGGTGTTGAGGGTAAGTGTTGACGATGAATTCTTTCTTTAACTGAAAAGAACAAATTTGACTTTTTGTTTAAAGTTTCATCTTTGTTTTTTTTTTCCCTGAAAACAAAGCTTGTCTATAGTCGGGAGATTGCAGAGGTAATAAAGAAGATATCAATATAGTCATAGATTTCTGATGTTTTACGTTGTCTTTTTAATTCTGTCCTTTTTTTTTTTTTTCTTTTCTTACTGAAAATTCTGCATTCAGGTTACCACACTTAATCCATTCAGGTCCCTTCTCCCCAAAAAAAGGGCAGTTCCCTGCTTTACATTGGAAACACCGAAGGCAGCCAGTCCCAATGTAAAAGTCAAGCCTCAGTCTATTACGAGATTTTTCACCCCTTCAGCTGTTTCTTTCCTTGTGGAATTGTCTACTGAAAGCTGTCCATTCCTTTGATAATTCCAAAAAAACCCCAAACCCAAGTTTTCATATAAAAATCTCCAAGATTTTAATTGTACCCAATTAAAAAATTTGTTCTAAAAAATCTGAGTTGATGAAATCGAAAGCAGCAAGCATCCTAGAGGTCACCAGTTTTCACCTGCCAGCCCACCCCACATTCCACAGGTTCTCTAAGGAACACGACTTTTCTCACTCTTCCTTGATCCCCAGACAAGTAAGTCTTGTTTGTCTCTGGCCTCACACCTTTAGGGCCAAACATTTCATATTGTTGTATTTTCAAAGCAACAAGTTTAAAAGCAATTGGTTTAATAAAACCAATCTGATAAAACCAATGTGAGTAGGAGGTTAGAGATGACCATCAAAATCTCTCTGCAAGATTTAAAAAAACTTTTCACGTTACTTTTGTATTTGGGCTTTGACGTACCTCTGCATTTGTGGCAGCACTCAAATACAGTATTTGCTTATGGATTGGTTTCAAACATTTATTTCCTGAACTAAAAACTCAACATTCTTCTCTGGATTTAGTGGAGAGCCAGGTCACTAGACAGCAGGGCTTATTGTGTGAAGATCTGAAAGAGTCTGGGGAGGGGCCCTGGGTGGTACAGTTGGTTGTGTCTACCTTTGGCTCAGGTTGTGATCTCAGGGTCCTGGGATTGAGCCCCTGCATGGGGTTTCCTGCTCCGTGGGCTGAGCAGGGGCTTCCTGCTTCTCCCACTCCCTCTGTGCTTTCTCTCTCTCTCTCTTTCTCAAATAAATAAATAAATAAATAAATAAATAAATAAATAAATATCTTTTTTTAAAAAACGAAAGAGCCTGGGGAGGTTGTGACTTTCAGATATTTTCCCCATGGATACATGTAATTCTGTCAGTCTTCCCTATCGGTTACACATCTGCCCTCTTTCATGGCTTGTTGTAAGACACATATATTCTGGGAGGGTGAGCACATAGTCCCTAGACTGTAAAGTTAGGATGAGTTTATTAGATTGACTGATTCTGTCTGTGACAGAGATGCTCAGATACAAAAGAGAATACCCGGTGCCTAAGGGAGTGCTGAGTGATTAGCACTGATGTGAAGGGAAAACTGAGAAAACAGAGAAATCAAATGCTATTGGATGCCGTCTTTCCTAGATTTACTGCCAGACATCTCAGTGCTTTGTAAATTGATCCTTTTGCTTGTATTCATCCAAATCTTTGAGCATATGTGATTATTTCAAATAAGATGTCAGTGACATATCTCTTCCCAATCAAAAGGATCTTTAAATGCTTTGCATACCCTTTAAAATCAACAAACTACTTTCCCATCATTGAACTAGAGTAAGTATTTGTAAAGTGTTGCCTCTAATTCCCATTTCAGTGTCCATCTCAGTCTTGCTCTGAGTCCTTGACCCATCACCATGGGAATATTTCTCAGCTTAAATGATCAAATAAGCAAATCAAATACTAAAGAAATGTCCTGCTTCAGTTTAGTCATAGCATTTGATCTATTTTATGTTGTCTATTTAATATTGCCCTTCTTTTTACCAACTGAAGCTTTTGTATTCAGATTGTCATAGCTTGTAATGAAGGCCCTTCCTTGCCCAGAAGAAATGAATATTCTCTCAAGATGGAGGGGACTTTAGAGATCATCAAATCTAGTATCCTCAGTTTAGAGATGAATTGCCAAGATCAGTTAAATAGCTTGTTCCAGTCACAGATAATTAGTGTCAGATTTTACACCCAAACATAAATATCCTGACTGTCCGCCTAGCGATGTTTTTCAGTAAATTATGTTATTTTTCCAACGTAGCCCCTGACTCTGTGCGTTGTATCAATTTTAGGAAGAGCCACTGGTTCTGGTAGCTCCCCTAGACATTTGCCTACCTTGTTTTCTTCATCTTCCTTTCATAGAACATTATCTCATAGATCATCCCTTTTCTCTTTTTCTCCTTTTTCGTCATTCTCCTTTTCCCTCTTCCGTGACTGCCAAGGTCCTCTTTCCCTGGTGTCCAAAGCTTTAACCACTTCTCAAACAATAAATAGTAACAGAGTACATATTATGTGTCAGTCAAATAGAAATCTAAGCTCCAGCTTCTGCCTCAAGGAGTTTGTAGTCTAATTAAAGAAAAAAAACTATATATATATAGAGAGAGAGAGAGGGAGAGGTGCAGAATAGATATACAATAGTTGTTTAAAGGAGATTATTGTGGGTTTGAATTTTTATAGAACAGATGGGACTCTGGCTGGGGCCTATAAAAAAATCGTGTGATAGGGAACATGAGGGTGGAGCAGAGAGCTGTATCATTGACAAAAGACTCAGCACAAGAAAATAATTTAGTCAGAAATTAAGGTGAGCTTTGGGAGAGGGAATGGACCAGTGCTGTCCTCCTATCTCGCTTTCTATCTATGGAAGATAGGTAAGGAGATAGGTAAGGCCTTGCTTTTAGGTCATAGGATTTGGACTCCTGTAAGTAGCTTCTGGAAAGCCATTGAAGGTGAAAGGATGAGCTTTCCTTAGTGTGCAACCAGCAGTCAAGTGGTTTCTCAGTCTGTTGCTTGTGTTTCATGAAGAATAAGTGGCTCTCCCTTCTCTGTCTTACTGAAATGAAAACGAAGGATCCATCCTTGTCCTTGATCATTGAAGCCTTTAAGAAGTTCTTGGTCTGGGGTCACAGTTACCTCTGAAGTGAAATCCTGGAATGAAATAAAGCAATGTCCTTTTAACATATGGCCAGATGACATGGTTAAGCAAGGAAAAGTTTCCAGTTAATCTAAGGAAAAATGCATTGGAGGGCAATTTAAAAGTACTGTTAGCTTCTTTGAGGAATAAAAATAAACTGCCTCTGAGAAATTCTTAATGTTTGTTGTCTAACTTGAAGAGCTCTCTATTCCCTGAAGCATATGTGTATCTATATAATAATTATATATATATATATCATTATGTTGTAATTATATTTATTATGTAGTAAAATTATTGTAAATCAGAATTAAAAGTTAAATTTAAATTAAAAATAATTTTAGTAGAGTAAGTTCATCGTTAATAATATTTTCTAATTCTACATGCATTCAGGACCCAAGACTCTGAGTTTAGTTGTTTGAGTTTTGAATGTTACTCTTGACTTTGTCATCTAGTAATCATAAACTAGGAAAAATAATTAAGTTGTGCTGGGCCTTGATTTCCATTTCTATAGAATGGATATTACTTGCTACGTGTCTATCTTCCAAGGATAATATTGGAATTAATAGGAAAATATACAGAACATTCTGCCTAATAGCAGAAAATGACTTTTGGAATTGAAAGTGTAAGTGTTTATTTACCGTGTATGTTTGAAGCAAAGTAATACTTGTTAATTTCATGTACATTTAATTCAACTTCTTAAACTGTGCGTAAACATTTAAGATAGTCTGTCTTTTCTAAATTACTCTCAAATACTCTTCTTTGGAATGCACTTGAAGCTATTATAAACACATTGAAAAGGATTTATTGTCTAATAGAACAAACTTATTCTGAATTGGTAGTTTTATAGAAGAGCAGGGCCATCGTTTCTGTTTCTTCTTTAACATCTGGAGTTTGATTGGCATCATCACATATACAGAACAAGGAAGAAACAAATCATAGCTAAAATAAAAAATAATAAGCAAAGATATCATGCTAAGTCCTTTGATTTAAGATTTTTCACAACTGCATAGTTTTTCTAGTTTTTATTCACAGACGTTTTCTGGAAAGCTGTGTGTGATTTCATATATACTTCATTCTTCATCCATCTGCCCATGATGAACTTTTAGCTGTTATTCAAGTTTTGTATTTCAAGTCACAGTAATGACTGTATTTGATCCATTTGTGTCGATTCAGGAAAGTTTCAAAAACAGATTTGTTACAGTTGTTCGGGATAGATAAGTGGGACTTTTCTGTGATTACACTGGCATCTTTATCAAGGAGCTGTGTTAGGTGGTCTTTCTGGAGCTTATTCTTTAAGACATAATATAGACTTTGGTGCCACCCTTACACCATTAACCTCACTATCTTTCCCAAGGTGTTTCTAACTTACCTTTGGATCATTTTCCCCCAAGATCTAACCCAGTGTTGGGGGGCTCAGCGTAGAGTTTACAGACAGATGAAGATGCCTCCTCCTCCACCCACCACATTGGAGAATCCAGGGGACCATTTCGAAAAGTATATTCAGCTTATAATGTACTTTTATATTTGGAATTTTTTTTAAGTTTTCAAAACTTCAAAATATGAAGTTTATTAGGAAAGTTTTTTGGATGTTGAAGATAATGAGGTTTTGGATCAGTGATTCTCAATGGTCAAGAGTAGAATCAAGGAGAGGCAGTCTCAAGATTTTTATGATAATCTGTAGGAGGAATGGACTAAATATAGGTTGAAAAACACTTTCCTATCTTGTCTAGTTTTTGGGTTTCCTGGAAGCAGCCCACCCATCATGGCAGAACTGATGCTAGAGTAGGTGAAAATAGAGTTGAGTTCTTGCCTCCAGGGAGTGAAGGAAAGAGCAGTTTTTCTTTCAGTCATCTTTCCCTGAGGATTCTAGGGTGATCCCTCACGAAGCCTTCTTGGAGATCAGGGTTAATATTCCAGTCAGTCATCCTCAGCTTGTTCTGTAAGATACACTTCTTTTCCTCTTGCTGTTCCATACATTGATTGTCTTTTACAATCTGGACCAAGTTTTCTTTCTTCCAAAAGGTCTCTGTTTAGGTGGGGATTCTGCTGGGTAAATTCAAGCATTGGCAACAAACTTTGATCAGACCACAGGCTCCCAAACTTTGTTTCACTCAGAATGGAAGGAGCTTTAAATAATTTGGTTCCCAAACCTAGGTATTTTATGGATTAAAATGTTTCATTTTTTGGTTTTATTTAAATTCAAGTTAGTTCATATATTAGTGTATTATTAGTTTCAGAAGTAGAATTTAGTGATTCATCAGTTGCATTTAACACCCAGTGCTCATTACATCAAGTGCCCTCCTTAATGCCCACCACCCAATTAACCCATCCCCCCACCAACCTCCCCTCCCGCAACCCAGTTTGTTCTCTACAGTTCAGAGCCTCTTAAAATTTTCTCCCTCTCTGTTTTAAACCTATTTAAAATGTTTCATTTTTTACAGCTGCACAGTTGTAGTACCTTTGTTCTTTTTTTTTTTTTAAACTCCTATGTAATGTACATAAAAGAAACAAAACTCCAAGGCAGGTTGAGAATCAATTACTGAGCTAGATACTCCAAAGTGTTTTGACCTTAAAATTTACAATTCCTCTGTTTATAATGGGCAGATGCTTCAACTTTCTGGATTGGCAGTTGATGATCATGACTGGACTGTGTAGAACAATGAATATATTTTATAGATGAGGATTGTGGCTTAGATATTTTATTACCCCTCATAACATACATACTGTTAGGCTCTCAGCATACCACTGGAAAAGCTGACTGATTCTTTAAAACCTAAGCATTTGAATATTCATATAACAGCCCACAGCCCAAAGGGACCTTAAACAGGTGTTATATTACAAATAATGTCTAAGATGATATGTAGTTGTGGGACCTTTCCCTCTTAACCTTCTACCAAGGGAGCCCCTAATAGATCAATTTAAAATTTTGTTTCCCCAAAATCTATCAGAAAATAATTCTAGTAGACAATTGCTGTAGTTGAGAGGACACGGATTTGGTTGCCATGAGTACATGCAAATGGCCTAGAATCGAGGCTAAAAATAGAGTCTAACCTAGGTGGTGTTCATTAGAAGTCTCTTGGACAATTCTATGCTCACCCCTACCCCCCAGCTTCATTGCTCTGATTACAGTCTCTGGGTCATTGTTAGGTCATGGTGCCAAGAGTTGAAATCTGGACACAATGTTTGAATTGAAACCAGAATGCTCTTATGTATTTGTTTAAGAGAGACATTGTCAGTAATTCCATATGCCACTTTAACATTAAAACTGATACTAATATAACAAAAATGATAAAAAAAACTGTAACATCTTTATCTGTCTAAAGTATTGGTAAATAAGTGTTTTTTTATATATATTGCCTACTAGGTAAAACATTAGTTTATTAAGTATATTTCTATAACTTAACTTGCTGCCTGGGAGACTATACAGAATTATATATAGAAGACACCTTATTGATGGTCCAGTTTTAGTACACATAGTTTGGTTAAATAGTCTAATGTATTAAAATCATCATAATCACATGCATTATAATCATAATTTTAAGATAAATATTGAAGAAATTCATCAAATTAAATTTACTATTCCTCAGAAGTTTTTTTTTTTTTTTAATTGGGCTCAA
>NW_024423675.1:13551949-13781628 GCF_017311325.1 Ursus maritimus
ATACCAATATGTGTTCAAATATTATAGTCTTTAGTTAAAACAGTTCAGAGGGGATTTAACAATTAACATGTAAATTTAACAATTAACATGTAAATAGTAATTTCAGAAAAATCCTGGTACACAGTTCTCTGGAAGACAAATTATGAAAAATTATTTTATATGACGTGAATTTCACACTAGATTTTATTCATATATATATATTCATCCACTTGAAGTTTCAGAATTACTATGTTTTTAGCCTCTCCATTTGTGTAGGATGAATTTATATATATGTAGGATATACAGAATGCTCACAATAGAGAAAAATTAATAAATTTACATTTACTCAAGGATATTCATTTATTGGCTTTAGGTTAGAGTCTCTGACTTTATTAAACTTGATAGCTGCAAGTAAATATTAATGGAAGTGAATTTCTCTAAGTTCTTTGAATTTTGTACATCTTTTATTTCCTAGCAGGTAGCCAGACTACATCAGCATTTTTAATACAAACAAGGATAGACTCTTAGCTAAGATTTCAAAGTGCCATATTTTGTAAGTGAACTGTGAAGAGAATTTTAACCCTCCAATTTGTTTATTGTTCTTCTATACTGTATATATTATAAGGCCACTACACTTGAATATAAAAAAATCACTACATATTAATAAGAAAAAGCCCTATTTGGTACAAGTAATCTCTCTTCCTCTCTTTTATTAAAATTATTCTTCAAGAAAGTGATAAAGCTAAATTATTTATCAGAAGATAAAGTAATTCTTTGTACTATGGTTATAAGGAGGATGCTGAAAGCTTCCTGTCAACTCTCAATTTTGATTCCATTTTTAATTTAAATTGCCATTGAGCTCACCAAGAATTGGTGAATTTACCAGATACGATTTACCAGATACCAGATATGAATGCTGAATAAATTCACTCTCTCTCTCATTCTCTCTCAGCATTGGTATCTGGTTCAGTTTTTGATTACTGACATAATACAATATTTGGGAAGCAAGATATAATTAAAGCTTCGTAAATATGAAAGTTTACCTAAAATATGGTTGATTATTTAAAAAAATACATCATAGGAAGGCTCCTAATGGTGCTGTTTTTCACTGATAGGCAGCAAGATGTATGTTTTTCTTTTTCTTTTTTTAAGAAAAGTTATTTATTTATTTGAGAGCGAGAGAGAGCATGAGCAGGGGCTGGGACAGAGAGAGAATCCTCAAGCAGACTTCCCGCTGAGTGCAGAGCTGGACTTGGGGCTCGGTCCCCAAACCCTGAGATTATAATCTGATCAAGAGTTAGCCACTTACCCTACTGAGCCACCCAAGCACCCAAGATGTGTGTTTTTCATGTCATTTCCATTCTATAGGTTCTATTTCAATATTTTATTTCAATACCTTGCTAGAATGAAGATTCATCTTATTGAGTTGTAAGGAATTTACATTTAGTTTGATATAATTTATTAGAATATACATATATGGAAATAACTTTCCTCTAATATTTAGAGTATACACTCTAATATATACCATGTAATATATTGCATATTTCTAATATATATATGTGTATATATATATATATATAATATTTACATCTCTGTGCAAGCAACCAATGCTCCAACTCATTATCTGTTCATTCATCCATTTAATCATTCGTTTAGCAAATGTTTAATTGATTACCATATGCCGGATACTGTGGTGGGCTCTAGGACAACTAAGAATTTGAGAGTAAAAAGAACATGGTTTCTCACATTCTTTAGGTATAAGCAGACAAAGAAAAGAAAATTGCAAAACAATGTGACAAGTGCACACAGTAATATGTAAATAATTTTTCTAACATGAAGAGAAATATCTAACTGCATCTACAAGGAGGGGTTTCTAAAGTGTGTTGTTTGCACCTTTCTCTAAGACTTGTGATCCACTGAGGGCTTTATTCTGAAGTTCCATTGTTACTATCAGCTTAGAATGGCTGTACTGTCTGTTTTCATTCTCTCCACTGGCCCCAGCACCAGGAATCTTTAGCTTCCTGTCTCAAATCACAGTGATGCCATTACTGTATTTGTTCTGTACACACACACACACACACATACACACACACACACACACGGGTTAAGTGAGAGAAGGAGAACTAGTCTAAATTATTTTAAGTATTTGAGTACTGCATTAGTTAGGATGTAGACTCAGTGACATATCACAGAAACATCCCTCTACTCCCTGAAAAATCAAAACAAAGTTAGATAGATGTTCACTTCTCTTTCACACAGAAGTCTAGATTTGGGTCGTTCAGGGATGGTGTAGCAGATCTACAGCTTTCTGGGGTTCATGGTGTTTTCAGTTCACTATTCTAGCATCTGTGTGTGGCCTTTCTGGTGTGGCCTTTCTCATGGTCTCAAGTGGAGCTTTAGTGATCTCATGCACCTTCCTAATAGCAAGGTGACGGACACCTCCCGGATGTTGTACAGAGCATTTTACTTCACATCTATTGGCAGGAACTGAGTCATGTGGCTACACCTGAACAGACAGGAGGCGGAGAATTGAAGCCCTGTTACACGAAATGTGCACAGCTGGCGATTTCAGGGTCTATTCCTATAGAAGACATGGAGAGAGAATATTGAAGCATCACTGCTATTCTCTGCTATTCTCTGCCACGGGCATCCAATTGAACATTTTAGGAAGGAAGTTTTTAGAGTTTTCAATTCTGTGTGTGTGTGTGTGTGTGTGTGTGTGTGTGGTCATAAAGTAATGCTTTGTAACACATTTGGAGAATATAAAGAAGTGTAAAATGTAACAATGAAAATAAAACTTCTCATAATTGTTACATTCAACCAAAACCACTGTTACCATTTTGTTTCTATTTACTAGTTTTTAAAAAAATCAAAACAGAATACTTTGGTTGATTATCAGAGTAATACGTATTCGTTACAGAAAATAGAAAATATATAGAAAATCATGATATAAGTATATATTACCTATTATCTCACCATAGGTGACATTTTGAGATTTATCCTTGAATCTTACTGTACATGTACATGTTGGTTACTTAATTTTTTTTTCACTCAACAGTTTATTAGGATATTTTTCTGTCATCAAGTATTTTTCTCTAACAATTTTTAACAGTGTCTGGCTTTCCATCGTATAGATGCTTGTCATTTATCAACCAGTCCCTCTATTATAGGGTCATGAGCTTGGGTTTTGGAATCAGACATACCTCACTTTGAACTTGGCTCTACTGCCGTGAGCTATATGACTGGCATATGCTGCTGAGTCTTACCAAGTTTCCTTACCTGTAAAATGGGAATGTTAATATTATCTACCATACACAGTTATTTTGGAGATTAAAAGAGATAATACACATATAGTGCTTGGTGATGTGCCTGGCATATAAGTACCTAATAGGTGTTAATATAATGAATCATTTAATTAACTTTGCCATACAGAGTACTTGATTTCTATAATTGGTTCAGGCTCGTTTAGATTAGATACTTGTGGATCTTATGCTGTTCTCACAAGGGTGGTTGGACCCCCCAGAAGTCCTGTGACGTCCTTCAGGCCAGTAGTGTGGCCTTTAACAACATGGGGCCAGATGGTCAACCAGAACCCAGTAGACTATTAGACAGGTGACATATAAATTTCATGGTGTTTCTCTGCAGTTATAGACCTGGCCCTCTCTGCCTGCTTCCAAGGATGAGGCCCTGTAGCACTGATGATGAGTAGGGGTAGGGGAGGAGCAGCAGTGGCTTCACAGCACTCCTCTCTTTGCTTTTTGATTTGCTAAGCAAATTCCAGGTGTTTTACTTGCTAATCATATTATCATCCCTGATGCTTAATTATTTTCTGTAGGGAAATAGAGTTGTTTGGGGCTTTCAGGAAATTAAATTGAACTTCAGAAGCCACTTCCACATAACAATTAACATTTGGAAATGGGTAATTCCTCAGGGTTTGCTGCTACGTTAGTTTACCCTGTGTTTTTCTTTAAAGGGCATTCTCTTAAATAGTAGATTTATCTGTTCTATTTATTTGAGATGATATTTTTAAAAACTGGACACGTTAAGTTTTCACAAATTCCTAATAAAATGGTATAAAAATGTGTGGCTGGAGCCTTTAAGCCAGAATAATGCTGTGATCTTCAGAGTGGGGAACTGTAAGTGATTATCTGGGTTCTATGTTCGAGAGGAGTCTGTATCACTCTCAAATGGATGGAGGTATCATCTACTGGTCTGCTCAGAGAGAAGGAAGTGGTTTCACTGTTAACACAGCAACAATGCCTGAGGGGGACTTCCAATTTGCATAAGAAGGCAAATTTCCATGTGGCTGGTGGACACTATCCTCTTCCTTTAATAGTCTATGGAACTTCAGCACTAATGTTTTCAATCCCATTTTTATAAGACATAGATTCTGGAGATTCTGTGTGTTGCCACTCTTGCCCCCCTAAACATCCCTTCTCTAGCTACCCTGATGTGCTCTTCCTAATCTTTTATTTTGCCTTTAAATTCAGTATTTTCTCATTTGCCTATACATGGATACATCCACGGTGGAATCTTAAATCCTAATCACTCCACCTCCCCCTAAAAGGATGTGGATACAGAATTCTTCTTTGAATATTGTCACACATCAGCTTTTAAGAGTTGTTTCCAAGTTATGAGAGCCACAACCCATTGCCAATAACCTACTTTTGCCAGGAAGCTGATTCCAGACTGATCCGGAAAAGGCGTGGATAATGTGCTCTGAAAGATTAGGAATCCAGAGCCAATTCCATCATGTACAAGGTGTGTAACCTAGGGCAACTTACTCAACCTTTGAGCCTCACTTTTCTTATTTAAAAATTAAGGATAATAACAACTCACAGGATTCTTGTGAGGCTTAAATGAAATTGGTCCTTGCACTTAGGAAGCATCCAGAAACATCTCTTTCCTTTTTGTTATCCTGAAAATCTGAGTGTGGAAGAGATGTTGAACAATAAATAGGTTAGCTCTATATTCTATAAGAGCCTGTCTGTCAAATGCAGAGTTCTGTGTGTTTATTGACTGCTAGCTTCAGCTTCTGTGCAGCTGAGATACAAAATCAGCCCTAGGCTTTTATCCCCAGATCTGAGAGGAGGAAGGCAGGCACCTGTAATTATAGCAGCAGTGATGAGTTGCAGCTGAATTGCATAGTGTATTAAGGCTTTTCTTTGCTGCTTGGCTTGGGTATTGCTATAGTGATTCTGGGAGTAACAGACAGTATTTTAGTATTTGTCTTTCTATTATCCATCCTAACATAATCCTAGAATCTCTACAGACATGCAAGAGTTCTTTCATTGCTCTCCGGCAGCAGATAAAAGGGCCTATTATGATAAAGTGCTCTGTGCAGAGCTTAACAGCCCTTTTAGGGACCTGCACTAGATTACATGTAGAGGGGTAGAGTGAAGACAGTTTTTTCACTGATGTTTGTAAAATCTTAGATTCAAGTTTCCATGAGTCAAATACTACTCTACCAAAGTTTAAGACTCTAAGCCTTGGAAATGCTTGTCTCTTGTTTCTTCATTTGCTTTCTTCATGTTGATTGGTCAAGAAGACAGCTGTCCATTAGATCTTTCCAAGGAGGTATGGGGTAGTTGGATTTTCTATGAGGGTG
This sequence comes from Ursus maritimus, assembly GCF_017311325.1. Classification (NCBI taxonomy): domain Eukaryota; kingdom Metazoa; phylum Chordata; class Mammalia; order Carnivora; family Ursidae; genus Ursus; species Ursus maritimus. Next base: position 13,557,537 of record NW_024423675.1, read on the forward strand.
ATAGTTGGGCAGGTGAGGTTAGGTGGGAGGGGGATTCCTTTGTTCCCTCTGCTATTCTGCTTTCATTAATCACTCTGTTCCTCTTTCCCCAAATTCTCATAGTAGAACATTGATGTTCGTAACATCAATTGAACGAGAAATAGCTATTTTAAACAGCATCTGCAAAATGATGTTTATGAAATCGAAAGAAAATGAGCCCTCAAACCCAGGTAATTTACCATTTTCTCTCATTTATTTGAGAGCCCCAGTAACTGGGTCACCTTGACATGCCAAAGGGATTTAAAATCTTTACTGGAACTTATCAAGTGTGCTATTTTAATATGGTCATGTCTGCACGACTTCCCTAGCCTTTATTTATTTATTTTTTTATAATAATGTTTTTTTATTATATTATGTTAGTCACCATACAGTACATCCCTAGCTTTTGATGTAAAGTTCCATGATTCATTAGTTGTGTATAACACCCAGTGCACCATGCAATACGTGCCCTCCTCACTACCCATCACCAGCCTATCCCATTCCCCCACCCCCCTCCCCTCTGAAGCCCTCAGTTTGTTTCCCAGAGTCCATAGTCTGTCATGGTTCATTCCCCCTTCTGACTTCCCTAGCCTTTAAGAGCAGAGATAAGGCTCAACTAGCTGTGCCCAAGATAAGAATGAAGAAAGCCTCTTATACAGCTTACATTGTTTTCTCTCTTACCCTTCTCTGTCTCATTCCTTCCCTATGGTAGACAACCATGATGCCTTGTCTTTTTTTTTTTCTCCTTCCTCAATCTAGGCAGCAGACTGGCTTTAATCATTTCTCTTACCTTGTTCTATCACATGATCTATTCTTCATATGGGTGTCGGGTCTTTTCCCATCACCCTTCTGCTATTCCAGGATTCACTTCCATTTACTTCTGCCCATAATCATCCTATTTTCAGTGTATCTCTTTCCCTCTTTGTGTAGCTAGTGGCTTTGTTAAATACCTAAAATCTCACAGAGGCCTGTGCAGAGAAGCTGGGGTAGTGGTGGAGGTGTTTGGGCCATCTGGTAACATATAATAACACAGACTGCAGCTACAGTGACCATGTTTTATAAACTCGAAGTTAACACACAGGTGTGACATGTAGGGTAGACTTATAGGGACAGTGGTTGAAACTGGGACTGTTCACTACATATTACACAAACAATGCTTGTGTGTGTTTTGCATATTATATGCATTTGTACACACAATATTTATTTAATCCCCATAATAAGCCTAAGAAGTAGGTACTGTTAATTTCCTTTCCCAGTTGCTGAGAAAGGCTAAATAACTTTGCCCAGCTATCCCAAATATTGACTATGAAGCTCAACTCCAACACTGTCTTCTGATCCTTTCAACAACTTTTAGTTGAAATTAGTTGAATTTTGCTACTATTAGATTGGGATGTGAGGTTCCCTGAGCATACTGTTGGGACTAGAACAGGTGTTACATGTTATAGCAAGAACATCTTCCTCCGCAGCAAGAACCATTGCTGTTTTGAAAAAATTCTCAAGTAGCCTTTCCCAATTTTGGTTTACTTATTACATAGAGAAAACACATAGAAGAACATGAGTTATTCTACTTTCTGGAGTGTCAACAAAGTTAAGATGATAATAGTAATGGTGAAACTAACAATAATGATGATGGTTACTTCATACTCAATATCCACAACATGCCAGATACAGTGCAGGGGTTTTTCATATATTATTTCATTCAGTCCTCACAGCCAGTGCATCACCCCCATTTTAGAGACAAGAAGACTGAGGCTCCAAGAAGATAAGTGATTTATCTGGGGCTCCCCACATAGTAAGCATTGGAGTAAGAATTTAAATGCCAGTCTGTCTGGTTCCAGAGCCCATGTTCCCTAGTTTGTCATATGCATTGTTATGGCTTTTGGATATGAATAAACTCAAAGAATTTAAATGCCTACATTATATTTATCCATTCATTTATGCATATTAACTCATAAATGCATTAAGTCAAATCATATAAGATTGTTAATATTTGGCCATTTTGGACCAAGAAAAATGGTAATTTTGTGTGGTTTAATGCAGTGTTTCTTGGTCTCTGGATACTAGCAGGAACAGCACCTGGGAACTTGCTAGCAATGTACATTCTCAGGGGCACCTGGGTGGTGCAGTCTAGTCTATTGAACTTTGGACTCTGGTTCGGCTCAGGTTATGATCTCCGGGTTGTGAGATCCAGCCCCTCATCGGGATCTGTGCTCAGTCTGCTTGGAGTTTCTCTCTCCCCCCGCCTCCCCCCCCCCCACCACAGGGTGCTCTCTCTCTTGAATAAATATATACATCTTAAAAAGAAAAAGAAATGGAAATTCTCAGATCATACCCCAGATCTACTGCATCAGAAACTGAGGATGGGGTTTAGTAATCTGTGGTTTAACAGAACTTCCAGTGATTCTGATACCCACTAACATTTGAGAACCACTGGTTAACATATTTATCAAGCAACTACTCTGTGTCAGGTGCTGTGTTAGTCGTTGTGTTTATAGCATGAACAGAAATGGATATGGTTTCTTGCTCTCAGATAATTTATACTTTACTGGAAAGGACAAAGTTTTGAGAAGCATAAATATCATATTATTCTTTTTAGTGGTATTTATATTTTTATTAAGATTTCTAGATCTCTGCCAAATGACTGGAGCCTTCGGAGGCAAAATAGAGTAAAAAAAAGGGTTATCTTCCCATGACAGGGGAGGGCAGGACCAATCAAGACCAACACAGAGCGAGGGACGAGGGTGTGGGAAGAAAGCCGGGGCCGTGCTCAGCACCGTCAAATCCAGACAGCTTGGGCCCCTTCTCTGCCCTCTTTCTCACACTGCTTCTCGAGGTGGTTCTGTTGCATTTTGAGGCCCTGTTGGGGGTGGGAGGAGTGCACTCAGTCCTCTTTTCAGCACAGGACAACTAAGAATGTTTGAAGTAGGACTCGGTCAGCCTCTAGCCAGCTGCTTCATTAAGCTACAGATCTGCTACCTCTTGCTCTGGGGAGCTTCATTTTGTGAGCAAATGGCAAGGTCTCAGAAAAGACTTCATTCCAGAATTTTGTGCGTCTCTCTTTAGTAAGCTATTAGCGTGATATATAGGATGGGTTGCCTTTAGTAGCCTGGAGGTCGGTCTAGGATATAGTCACATAGAAGGAAGAGGAGAAGGCAGGAGTCAGTGGGTATGAAGAGCAGTGACTGGGACCTTTCCATTGTCTGGGTCTCCACCAGTCTGAGGGGTGTGTTCCTTAATATATACTCATTAATACTTTGTCATCCCAAAGGGAGACATTCCTAATACTTTTCTATTAACCAAGGCATAAGTCCTGAAAGTTTAAAGAACATTACTTTGCTGAGTAATATTTTAAAGTTAGAATCATCTTAGGTGCATATTTTCTTAATTCTTTACTAGCCAACTTTTTATAAATAACACTTAAGCACAAGTAATGCAGCTAGAGTAAATCTTGTTTTTTGTTTTTTTGTTTTGGTTTGTTTTGGTTTTGAAAGCATTTCTAGGTCAGTTGTTCCACCAACAGCCCCCCCTCCCCTGCCCAAAAAGGGAATAAACATGTGTTGTATATTCTCTTTTTAACAAAACAAATCAGTATTTTAAGGCAATCTCAAGTAAATGAACATTGAATATCACTTGTATTCCCTTTCTTCCTTTGGTAACAACTTAGAAAATAATTTGGCAGAAAATTTAATGATGGAATTAGAACCCGAAGGTATGCAGGGAAAGGGAGGATGCTTTGTGATGACTTACGTTTTAAGTACTGATGGCACTTTTTAAAATGACATTAAGAAGGTTGCTCCTATTATTAATACTTAATTTGAATTAAATTCCCAAATGTAATTCCATCCTTGTTACAGGAGAAATAATTCATATGCACAAATAACAGCATATGTGTACATAGCAAAGGCAAGCGAATGCAACTCATGCATCAGGAATGGAAGTCCCACCTCTGAGAATTCGGAAGAATGCTCTACATAAACAGTGCGGGTTTTCACCCAATTGATTAACTTGCTTTTACGGAGTGGGGGGGGGGGAATTCTAAAGGTTATGAAATCAATGCAAGCTGCTCTTAGATTATATCATTTGCTTGAAATCAGGATCCAGATTCTTCTCATTCCCTGAAAGACAAATCATATTTTTCTCCTGGAGTCCTTCAGAAATTCCCAGAGTATGTTCAAGTATTACATGAATAATTCATTTTACTCACTACACATTACAGCACTTAACAAAGGCTGCGGCCAGAATCCCCTCCTCAGGGAAGCTAATTGGAGCATCATTACAGCTCTGATTTCCCAATGTTTAGTGGTTTTATGACCTACCTGATGAAGTCCTCCTTTATTTTTCAGTCCTTTTAGAGAAACACTTCAAGTTTAAAATTTCATTGAGTACATTCTTGGAAGGAAATAATCCCAGACTTTCATATTTACTCCACCACTACTCTCATGTAAGAGGAAAAAAGAAGAAAAAAATAAAGAGACACTTCTGAATATAAATTCAATGTACTGCTCACAAATTTTTCCTTACCACTGAAAATGAAATGGCACGATTTTAATGTTATATGTGTATTTCTCCCTGAATTATTCAACATTGGAACATGACCAGGAAAACTAATTATGGAATATATATATATATTCACATATATACACATATATGTGTAGACATCTCTTAGAACTCTGTATGGAGTCTTCTGTGTATTTTCCTTGATTTACAGTACATTTCTTTCTTATGGCTCTTGTGGGAATTCATGTGAAGGTTCATGTTGCCATAATACCTCACCACTATAATTTATTACCCAATGGGATGTGTCCTACCAGAGAGCACATGGGCCTGTGCGTTGTAGCCCATGCAGAAGTATAAAAAGCCCGAAGGCAATGCTGACGACTCAGCTGAAGGAACTTCAGTCTTTGCGCTTTACTTTCTTTCCCTATCAATCCACAACCACACAAAACAAACCCTTGGCCAATATGAACACTCTTAGATACTTTGCGTTGGAATAAGGGAATTCCTCAATGATTCTATACAGCGCACAGCTGAGTATCTTTTCCAGACTGACTTAGTTTCAGCTGTCTAGACAGACCCCCGTTTACTCACATGGATGGGTTAGTTAAGCTTTTTCTTAGGTACACTTTAAAAAACCCCAGTAGATTATCCCCGAAAAATGAAAACAAACAAACAAACAAAAAACACTTCTTTATTTTTCAGGGCACTTGACCAGTATGCGTATGAAAAGATGTTCAGTTTACTAGCAGTCAGAAAAAGGCAAATTGAAAATAAGTGATATATCACTTCACACTCGTCTGCCTGACAGAACCAGAATAGAGCTGTTGAATCTAGTGCTGACTGGGATGTGGGGGAGAGGGTGCTTCATACAATGCTGCTGGAAGTGGGAAGCATACAGCCTGTTTGGAAAGCAATCTGGCAGCATCTATTAAAATTAAATATACACATGAAAGCTATATACTCATAAGATCCTATTTCATAGAAATAAAACACTATGTATAAAGATATGCGTAAATTCTGGATGTTTATTTCAGTGTTGTTTGTTTTGGCCAAAAAAAAAAAAAAAAAAAAAAAAAGGAAATACAGTACATTTCCATTAAGAGGAAAATCATTGAATAAATTATGTCATACTCATGTCATGTAACATTATACTACTATTAAAAACAACAAATTAGTACTACACCAGATGAGTTAGAGAGCTTTCCAAAAGATATTGTTGAATAAGAAAAGCAATAAGTAAAACAAAACAAAACAAGAACAAAAATACATACCTATATAACAATAGATAACATGCTGTATAATAACATGTAATATATAATAATGTATAATATGTATATTATTTTCCTCCTTTTTTTTTTGGTAAAACAGTGATAAAAATCCCTGTGTAAATGTATATGCTTATGTTATGTCTATCAGTGTACTGTGTGTTCTGTGTGTGTGTTTTTGCCCGTGTGTTGATAAGAATGACGCTGTGTGAGGTTATATAAATACAGAGAAAAACCCATTGATTGTTTACATAGATGCCTGGAAGAGAAGAGGCATGGATATATATGAAAAATGTGGGTATAAATGGGAAGATCAAAGGAGGAATCAAACAAAAAGAATAAAGGGGGGACAAGGAAGAAGACACGTGAGACTACTTAATGCACCTGTGCGAACAGTTATCAATATGTGTTATTACTGTGGAAATGAAAATATTTTTGGAAAAACTTCCTGTTATTCAAAGCTTAGTACATATTAGCTTACTCTTATTGCTTTCCTCAGATTTTGACAGAGGTGCAGGAGGAAAGAGAGGTGATTTTCAGGCATGGGGCATTGAGAGAAAGTGAGAGCAGGTTAAATGGAATTTGGAAGCAGATGGATTTTTGAATCCTGAAGAGACCATGAGGTGGAAAGTAAATAGACACCTTTTCTCTATTTTGGCATTAAATGAGATTTGCCCCTTTAGAACAGAGATGAGCTGACTCCAAGTCAAGTTGAAAAAAACCCTGACTTACATACCTTATTATTCCCATTTTTGTAGAGCAGCTCACAAATCCATGTTATCCTCGACATTTATAGGGAACTGGGTTCTTTACAAAATAGGACAGAACTAAGCTATTATTTATCTTTAATGAAGTACTCATTAAAGCTTTGACCACTTGGACAGTCTGGGTCCCTTCCCGTGGGAAGTTTCCCAAAATTTGGAGCACGGCTTTGGGTAGCTGTGGAAGTGGAAAATGTCTAGAGCCTGAGGAAGGATTATACAGATTACTCATGGGGGTTGGTTTCTCCTACAGAAAATACATGTGTATGGTAGTTCCTACTGTTTTCTGAAAAAAACCCAAAACCAACCTGGAAGTCCAATTTGCATAAAGTATTTAGAATTAATAACAAGTGTTATAAATTTTACTGTACCCAAATTTGTACTGGTCAAGCATAAAAATTAGTACAGACATTCAATGCAATCAATACAATTGATTATATTATTAGTAGAACAATTAGTTATATTAATGTTGACCAGTGCTGGGGTGTGCCAGTGCAGCTATGTTTTAATAAATGTATCTTGTTATGTAATTTATATGATCCTATTGCATGAAACATGGAAAATCAAAATAGTAAATTAAATTTTTCATAACAGTAACACCTCACACAACCACTGGATAGAATTTCAGCACATTGAATTCCTTTTTTTCTTTTCCAATATGCATCTTTTTTTTCCTGAATTTTTACTCAGACTATATGCAATTTTATGCTTTTTTAAAACTCTGTATCATTAAAGTATTCATTAACATGAAGTATAAAATAAAAATGTTAAAGATAGCACAGGATGTGTATTTGTAAATAGTTAACTTTTCCTGCAATCTATCCTATATATCACAGGCAAATTCAGATTTAAGATAAGCTTTGTTCCTAGACCTTTAAATCTAAGTGTCTTCCAGAGTTTTCATTCTGCTCTGTCTCTGACTAGCACTCTCCTGGCTTCTACTAACTCTCCTTGAAAATTATTCAAGAATGTAGTTTAATCCTGTCTCCTGAACATCAGTGTCCTTCTCCCAGAGGGCACTGAAGGGCACACTGATGGGCAAATCTCACTGGCACTGAAATCATCACCTATTATTCCCAAACTACTTTTTCCACCTGAGTTTCCTGGGTTGTTGTTGTTGTTGGTTTTTTTGTTTTGTTTTGTTTTGTTTTGTTTTGTTTTGTTTTGTTTTTCCCTGATGGACCTTTCATTCTATCAGACTTTGAAGCTTAGAGGCATTTTTGATTTCTCTTTCTCTTTTTTTTATGCACATGTCATATTGCAGTCATTAAAAATATTTTCTTTAAGTACATTTGACCCTTGAATAGCATGGGTTTGAGCTGTGCAGGTCCACTTATACACGGAGTTTTAAAAAAATAAATATAGTGCAGTGCTGTAAATGTAATTTCCTTATGATTTTAATAACATTTTTTCTCTAGCTTGCTTTATTCTAAGAATATGGTATGTTATGGATGTAACATACAAAATACATGTTAATCGACTGTTTATGTTATCAGTAAGGCTTCTGGTCAACGAGAGGCTATTAGTTAAATTTTGGGGGATTTTTGATATACATGGATTTTTGACTGTGTGGGAGTTAGCACCCTGCCTCCCCCTCATTGTTCAAGGGTTAACTGTAGTGTAATTCCTTTTTTTTTTTTTTTTTAAAGATTTTATTTATTTATTTGACAGAGAGAGAGACAGCCAGCGAGAGAGGGAACACAAGCAGGGGGAGTGGGAGAGGAAGAAGCAGGCTCCCAGCGGAGGAGCCTGATGTGGGGCTCGATCCCATAACGCCAGGATCACGCCCTGAGCCAAAGGCAGATGCTTAACCGCTGTGCCACCCAGGCGCCCCTGTAGTGTAATTCCTAATTCAAGTCCTCATTATCTTCTGCTTTGTTTGTTGAGAGATAGTGTAGCATTCTGCTTAAGGAGATGGGCTCTGGAGCTAGATGAACTGGGGTAAAATCCCAGCTCTGTTATGTAGTAATGTATGAGTCTGGGCAAGATTCTTAATGCCTCTCCTTGTCTCTGGTCTGCAATACAATTGTACTTACTATACAAGGTTGTGGTGAGGACTGCAGAGTATCTGTTAGCTAGTAAGTACCGAAAGAGTGTAGCACCTGTTATATTGATTCCTACCTCTTCCTCTGTACTCTATCCTATGTACTACTTCCAGATCAGTTTTCCTAAAATGTAGTATTACTCCTCCCAATTGCCTCCTTCTTCCGCCTCATTCTCCAACCCCCATAATGCTTTCCAAATGAAATCCAAACTACTTAGCCTGGTATTTAAAGTCCTACATAATCAGATTTCAAGAACCCTTTCCAGTAGTCCCCTGCACGCTAGACCATCCAAACTGCAGGTTGCTCTTTTTTTTTTTTTTCTTAAAATGCCCAGTATAAGGTTGACATATAATATATTTAACAATTTTTATAGCAAAAGCACAGGCTGAAAACTGGAACAGGGTCTTAGGGAGCCTTGCTGTGCCACAAATTAAAATTTTGGTTGCTCAATTGCAGGAAGTCCTGTGAGAGGGTCCCCTGCAGCTGGGATGGTGGGAGGCTCTGGAGAAAATTGGGGCAGAGGCTGGTTACCCACAGGTATAGATATGTCAATATTTTAACAACTGCTATGGGCAAAGTGAGGCGTACCAACTAAATGTCAGCTCAGGCCAGGTGCGTACCTTTGGAGTGCTTTCCTCTTGCTTAACTGAGCTTTTGTTGAAATTCCAACATGGTCAAGAAGACCTCGATGAAATGCCACCTTCATTCTTACTGCTCTACCTTTCTGAAATCCCAGAGCATATCTAAATAACTCTATTTTGGAAGTTACACATTTGTCTGCCTCTTTTTGTAGTTATTTTGTACTTGAACACATATAATTATGTATGATTATCTAAGTAGCTAGAAAACTTGCTTGAAGGCAGAGACTGTAAGCTTTTCATCTCTGCATCCGTACCCTGGTGCTCTCATCAGTCAGTACTTGCTGAGTGAATAACTTTGAACCAACACTACTCAATACTTTATTTTTTTTTCCTGCCAAGGAATATACTTGTGCTCACTAGTACTTTTGCGTTCTGATTACAAATTACCAGGTTTGAATTATGGTAGTATTTTGTATCTGCAAATTCTGTGAGAAAATAAAAATCTGAAATATTTTATAAAATTAAGTGATTTATTTAAGTGAATTGATCACTCTGTTGGTTATTCTGCCTTTAGCTTGTCAGTCTGTCAGTTTGTCTGTTGTTCACTCATTCATTATTCATTTATCCAATGAATGCAAACAATTCACAACTGAAAGATATTGGTGGTCTCTAAGCTGTTGTAAAATTTCTGGGACAGTCTGATACATCACAGAGGCAAAATGTAACCTTTTTTTAAGGGAGTAACTCCAACAGCATCTAGTGGGAGTAACTCATGTGAGCAGAGCCAGATCTTTTTCAGGCAAAATGCTTCAAACGTAGTTATTTATCTGTTATTCCTAATTGGAGCACCACAAGAACCTTGATATTGTCAGAGCATGTTAAGAGGAGAACAATGTTGCAGATGAAAGAATTCACATAGGACCAGGAGAAATGATAACCTTGTCATTTCTAAATGTTTGATTAATATGTAACTAAAGAGAGATGTAGTGCACATCCTAACTATATATGCGTTGTCCTTCTTTCCTTATGTTTTGAGCAGGGCAAGTCACAGCTGTGAGTCAGAATGATGGCATAAGGAACTCAGAGCTCTGATAATAGACCAAGAATTATCTTGGCAGAGAAATGAAGAGCAGTTACTACTGAGAGTCTAAAAAGAAAGTGCTAAATAGATAATTAACATCTTTCTTCTCAGTGGCAACCTGGAAAAGTTCTTGGTCAGGAGCCATAAAAAGGTCTCAGGCCAATAAGAAGGGAGAAAAAGAACAGATTTCCACAGAGAAGGGAGGGTTTTCCCTTGTGTGTGTGCTTGCTGTGTTTGTGTATGTGTGAAGGACAATGTGTGACCTAAAAAGCTTAACTTACCCTATTATCTACCAGAGCAGACTTGGTCTCCAACATCAGTTTGGCCAAATGAGGCTACATGTTATTGTTTTGTTACATGAGCTTCCACAAATACCTTTATAACAGTAATTCTTTGTACAGAGAAATAATGTCCAACACTGAATTAGGTTAAGAGGCATGAGGCTTCCGGCACATGACCATGACCACAGTGCTTTAGTGTAGTCACATGAAAGTTTTTTTCAGGCATGGACATTTGGTAGCAGGAATCACATAAATGTTCCATGTACTAGCTTCCTAAAAAAAATATAATTCCTTATTAGAAAGCAAGAATCTCCATTCTTTTCTACTTTCCATATACAAAAAGCTAATAATCCATTTTGAGCAATTGTTAAAGAAATGAATACTTTTATGCGCAATTAGGAATCTCGTGACTATGTAATTGTATTTCTCATTAGATCCTGTTGTGCTCTTCCCCAGATACCCCAAGCCCTCATATCTCTCCCTATTTTCTCAGAATTTCCTTCTAGGGCTCTCTACCTGTAATCATATCAGGTCCCTGTTCTAATACGTTATTGTATTTTAGATTTTTCTCTCCTGCTTCCCCTAGGAAGTATTGCTTCATGAGTCATTCATTCAGCTCATCTTTACTGGGATCCTGCTTTATCTCTGGCTCTGCCCTAGGTGCTTACTAAGACAAGATCCTCATTCTAATGGAATTTATATTCTGGTGTCCTCATTCCTTGGACCTTTCTTGGGGTAGTTGTTCTACTAAACAAATTTGTACTGTGGCATCAGTTTCAAACATTGGATTAAGTGATATTTCCTACCCATATAGCACTCAACAGAAATCTATTCTGTAAACATTTTTTGAACACCTAATGTGGTGGTGGGCATACAAAGATGAATAAGGTTCACTTCTGTATTCCAGTAGTCTAGGGAAGAAGATTGATGCCTATGTATTGAGGATGATAATTAAAAATAATTGTGTACTTCTCCTTTGCCTTTTTGGAACAAATTCATCCTAGTCTCTCAAGGCACCCATCTGCTTGAGGTGATAGGAGGAGGTGATGATTAGAATATGTTAAGAAAAGACCATGCATGATAATATCCAGTTTCTGTCATTCAAGAGTAGAATTAAAGAGCACAATAATATGCTTACAAACTGGGCGATTTTCTTGAGAAGAGATATTCTACATATCTTTTTCTTCTCTTTTGGCAAATCAACAAAAGACAACTGCGTGTGGAAGGGAAAACCTTCTCTACTATTTTGGCTTTATAGCCAGAGGAGAAAAAAGATGTGAAACAGAGGAAGAACCCCTACCCCCTTCCAGACAATGACTTTAAGGAGGTAGAGAGAGAAATCTGGGCGACACAATGTGTTCAGGCCTAGGGGAGTCTAAGGTTGAGTGTCTGAGGCACAGACACCGAGGTGAGAGCTATGGATCTTTCACAACAGGAGCAGGTGACCTAAGACAGAAGCTGTGGAGGGCTTTGGGACTGGGAGAATCCCATGTAATCTTTTCTGTAAATTGGAGGTAATAATAACGACTCTAGGAGCTGTTATGTAGATAACATAGAAAAAGTTATGTGAAAGGGCTCCTGGGTGACTCAGTTGATTAAGCATCCAACTCTTGATCTTGGCTCAGGTCTTGATCTTAGGGTCATGAGTTCAGGCCCTGCATTGGGCTCTATGCTGAGCATGGAGCCTATTTAAAAAAAAAAAGTATGCGAAGTGTCCAGTGAAGTGCTTGGCATGTGGGAAAACCTGAGAAGTACAAGTTGCCTCCATTTCTTTTCAGTTTGCCTTCTGGAAGGACTGAATAAAGTAACTTCCTCAATGATTGAAACGGCTCAAAAAACAAAAACATAAACAAAAACTGGCCTGGCTCAATACTTTTCTAGCTGTGTGACCCTGAGCAAATTGCTTAAGCTCTTGAAGCCTCAATCTCCTCATCTATAAAATGAGGACAATATTAGTAACTACGCTGTTGGATGGTTATATGGATTAAAAGAGATATTATATAAAAATGGGCTTGGGGCATCTGGCTGGCTCAGTCAGTGGAACATGTGATTCTTGATCTCAGGGTCGTGAGTTCAAGCCCTACATTGGGCACAGAGCATAGAGCTTACTAAAAAATAATAATAAATAATTTTTTAATGGGTTTAGCCCAGTGTTTTGCATGAAGTAAGGGTATAATAAATGTTTTCTATGTCTCTGACAATAGAGATTTATACTTTTTGTTCCTTCTTCCTATCTTATTTTATGTGCCTAAAACTTAGCCTCAATTTTTTTCTTCATTGAAAGGTCCTACCTCAGGTACTTATTTATTTTTATTGTTTTAACTCCATGTTATGTATGCTAAAGAGCAAGGTATATAGCTTTGTATTTCGTATTTCACAATAGAGTAGGTGGTTCATGAGGATAAGAACTTCTTTTTTTATTCTGAACCTAGAGGTGAGCAGTGTGATTAAAAAGAAAGCTCTACGTTTATTTATCCCCTATTGCCTACATTTGCAGTCACCCAATTAATGATCACCGGTTGCCTATGCACATTACTCCCAAGAGTACCTTAAGGAACACTTTATGAGTCTTGCAGACCAGGAATAGATCTTGAAATAGTGACTAGGGATTCAAAGTCCCTCTTTATTATGCTAGAATAAACAGTGCGTGGCTAGTCACAGTCACATGGTGGCCCCAAATTTCACCATGGCCCACTGATACAGGTATATATATGTGCTTTATAGATCATCCTTAAATATAGAATAACACCTGGCCATGGGTCTTTTTTTAAGACAGGCAAATAGTGCAAAGTGGGCTTCCATGCTTGCTACTTATTCCCGTGGGTAAGATGGGACCACGGTCAGGGCAGTAGAATTCTAGAGGCTTGCAGCAGAAGCTCCACCTGGAGGCAAGGAGGAGCTGATGAGCGATAGAATGGGTGTCCTAGGATCGTCCTCATGGAAGATTTCTGTCATCCAGCCTAAGGGGAGACATGGTCCGGGTGACCTCCCAAGAAATGGATTCTCAGAAAGTTTCCGTCTTCTCAGGCCAAGTCAAAATAGTAGAATCTCAGAGATGGAAGGGGTTTTGAATATCCGCAGGCATCCAGTTCAAACTTCAAAGCACCTTGTAGGTGTCTGATTCAGTGAACAGAAGAGCTGACATGTAGACTTTTCTCACTAATTTGAATCCTTTTTTATTGGAAGAGGAAAGAGAAGGACAAGTCATTTATATATTTTCCCCCCTGAGACATTTGTGAATCTTGGGTAAAATTTTATAGCTCTATTGAGTTTAATTTAATGGTTGGAATATCACCTTCTGGACAAGGAGATTGAAAATGTTCACTTTTCCTACCACTTTCTGGAACAAGATGAAGCTGTCTATAGGTAAGGAAGATTTTCCTAATGTTTCTGTGGTTATCTAATATGTCACATACCTGATCCCACATGGAGGGCTGCCCTTTTTTCTCAAGGATCTGTCAGACGTATTAGTGAAGACACCACTACAGATGGGGCTCTTCTCTCCCCAGCTGGTCACTATAATCCCTGAAGGGAAAACAAAACCACAAGAAATAAGGAATATTTTTTCTTATTTCCTCATAGCTGCCCTGTGAGGACTCCGGGTACTTGGCAAATTTGTTTTTGCTCCTGAGGAGGAATCTGAGGAGAAAAAGAAAATTGTGTCCATCGAGATTTTAGGTTGTTCAAACTGAGCTTGCATTTTCAAAGAAAATAATAGATCACATAGTCCCAGCTCTTAGAGTTAAAATTGTTTTTTTCTTTTTCATTGGCACCATTTTTTTTTTTTTTTTACTATATAACAATTTCTAGATCAGATTTTTGAGTGCTTTTATCCAGTACCATGAGTGTACTTTCCTATTCTTCTTTTTTAATATATTGTGACTCAGCAGCAGGAATGATGTCTTGTGCTTCATTTCCCAATAGCTGTTGTGAGCCGTGGAATCACTCTGACCTTGGTCTGATGTGGGTACTTTCTACTGTTCAGAGCAGAGATCATTACCCTCAGGATTCAATCTCTGCCTGCCCTGTTTGAACTGTGCCAAGGATTAGACAATTCCCCAATTAGCGACTGCATTATGAAGACACACAAGTGACTTTTTTTTTTTTTCAACAGATGAGGGTTTAAAACAGACATTTTAAAGCAGGATGTAGCTATGGCTTGGCTTCCCCTTCCCCAAATGAGCCACACCTCTAGTTTTCTCCTTGTGTAACTCTCTCTCTCCCAGTTTGCTGGTAACACCTCTAGGCCTCTCTTTCTACATTCTCCCTCTGCCATTGCCTCTGTACCGGTGGCTCAAGCAATTTCCTTTACACACATGATTTCTAGATCTCTATCTCTAGTCCTGTCCTCTTTTCATGCCATCAAAATTTCCTTTGTCACCTCAAGAATCATGTGCCCAGACAGCTCTCATTTTCTTCTTCCCAGAATCCATGCTTTTATTCCTACTAATGCCATTGATAGTCTTCATTTACTTGAATTCAGACTCTTGGGTTTGTCTTTGACTTTTTCCTCTCCTTACTCTCATGGCTAAACATTTCCCAACACTTGGAGACTGTTCATTCTCAGGGCATCTGGATCTGGCTTATTCTTATGTTCATAGCTAGGTGCTCATTTTTCTACATGGATGATTCCAATGGTCTCCTCATTTATTTGTCTGTTTTCATTCTTCCCTTCTTTTGATTCATGTGGAAATAGTAAAATGTGCACATAATTTTTTAAGTTAGGATCCATTGTTTATCTTTTTAGAATTCAATTTAAAGATTTCTCTAAGTGTAATGTTGCTTAGTGCATTTAAGATAAATTTGGTTAATAGATTCTATTCAGAATTCTTCAGGAGTAAAACTTTTGAACAAGTTGATGGATTAATATATATATTTAAATATTTATATAGCTGCATTTTTCTAATTATTAGTTTCATGAGCAAAACAGGCAATGAGTTGTTTTTTTTTTCCCCAAACTGTGTTTTTGAAAGTTCATGTATATTATAGTCTTACAGTATGTTTTTTGAGTATCTCAGAATATTCAACAAAACAGAAAGCTTGATTGAGATGATGACAGGTTTTTTTGCTTGGTTTTTTTTTTTTTTTGGTACTGAACTCTTAGTGACATTGTTACTTTCTTTCTTTCTTTTTTTTTTTTTTTTCAGCTGCAAGGCTATGTACGGAGACATTTAGCATTTGCCTTGTGAGAAAATGTTCTGTGGCAAAGCTTGAATAGAGTGGGGGTGTGGTGAATAATTAGGTTTCTTCCATATTTAGATCCTATGATTTATGTTACCCCTGCTCTTACTGGAGCAAGATTTTTATGTGGGAGCAAGTACTAGTCTGGATAAAGAATATGTAATTTGGGGAATTGGTATTTTCTTCAAATTTTTAGGTTCTTCTTGGTTCATCATGTGTAATATTTTCCTAGAACTAAATCACTACACTTAAGATCTCATAGTTTTTTGTTTGTTTATAATTAGGGGCTTTTTTGCTCTTGGTAAAAATCAACAATGATATAAGTAAAAAAAAAAGTCCTAGGTGATATAAAATTATATTGTGAATTTCTTCTAAATTAAGATTAGAAATGTCCTACATCATGGTTTTAAAGTAGAGATTTTAATCTACTTTATAATTGTGTAATATATTGCATGTAATTGTTAAAATACTTTCAGATTTAACTACCTATATGGATATATATATTGTATTTGTAAACAAAATTTAAAAAAAAACAACAAAAAAACACCTCACAGTGTCCTTATTGCAGCCAATAGTTGGCAAAGAAATCTCCCAAATTTACCAAGGACGGAAGGAGAGACATAAAACTCCTGTCAGTTGATGCTGGTAAGCAATCAACAGACCACATTGCTGGCTCATTTCCATACTCAGAAAAACTTTCAGTTTTCAATTCTCACAAAGGGAAGAGCATTAGCAAAAATGTCCCTTTGCATTCCTTCATGAAACCTATTTACTTAATGGAAATCTTAGCAAATATTTTTTTTTCTTTTATTGATAATGGTTTAGCTACATAATAGAAGCATAATGTAGTGAGCATCTAATGTACTTCACAATTGCCAAAAACGGTGCCAATTAGGACAGAAAGGATTGCTCTATTTCCATTTATTTCAAAGACCCTTTTTATATTTTTGGTTGCTATGCAGTAAATATTGTGATTAAAAATTTCCTACTCTGTTCCTGTATTATTTCTGTTATTGTGCCTTTAAGAACTTGTAATTTTATAGGAGATTTCTTAGGAAAAAGAGGGTGTTTTAAATAAATGGGGGTACATTCTTAACATCCGAGGGAGTAGGGGAAAGAGTAGTACAGTGATATCCTTACAGTACATACAGTATAATACTAATCGTTTTTCCCATAGTATCCAAACTGTCCAACTTGCCATCTGAGTGGCCTTGGGCAACCAACAAAATTTCTCTGAAACTCACCTGTAAAATATGGAGAGATATTTACAAGAATACTGAAATGAGTACAATAAATGATATACGTAAAGAAGCTAAGAAGGTGCCTGATACTTACTGCTGTATCTCCTTCCCAGCTCACCTTCACACTCCCCCCTTCTTCCCGCAAAGATCTTACATTTTCATTTTGACAGACAAAAACATACATCAAAAGAAATGAGAGATTAAGCAGTGGGCAGGGAACATAGAATGTGGTGGAAACAAAACTTGGCATGAAATCCCCTAAACTCTAGGAGTCCTGATTTTGCCACCAAACAGCTATAAAACCTTGGTTTGATCACGAAGTCTTTCTGTGTCTCCATTTATCCATTAGATGAAAGTTTAACTGGGTATTCTTTGATTAAATGCCAGATCTGTTATACAGGCAATAGGCTTATTGTAATTCTACTAAGTTAGTGGTCCTCATTGATTGGAAGTAAGTGATTAAAAAGATATCATGGAAGAAGAGGGACATGAAATGAGCTTTAGAGGTTGATTAAGATTTGGTTAGTTTGGGGGAAGGAAATTCATTTGTTATTGTTTTGATCTTAGCCAGCTGAAATGTTTTAATTTTTCACAGAATGACATAATTGACCAGAACAATTTGTTCTGAAGTGACACTGGCCATTAATTTAATTGCTTTAATTCTTTAGATGAGTTGTATTTGAGAGATTTAAAATCACAGGGGATAATGCATCCTGTGAATAGCTCCATTATTGCACTTATAAATAAATGTTTGTGAGGAACTCTTGAATGGAACATAGATCTTTCTAATACAGGGTCCTCTAGAAAGACCAAAATAATGCAGCCTCATTGTGAGATCACCATCAACAAACATGTGCTCAACATCTTTTTTGTCCCTGCCACACTCTTCCAATGAGGCCATATTTGTAATTAATAACTGTGTGACATCATTACTTTCCAGTAAATATATATAAAGTAACATTTAAAAGTGACATGTCAAATATGATTAGTGTTTTTCCTGAGTAAACTGATAGAGAACAGTGTGCTTTAAAACAAAGTCACAAATAAGGGGATTTTAAGAGTCATCACCATATAGATGGCAATTGAATCCCTGGTAATAGATTTGATGGTCTAGAGGACACATCTATGTCTACAAGGTGACCTGCACTTTCATAAGCTCTATTGATTTTTATGACAATAAGAGCAATGACTATTGAAGTTTTTGATGAGTGTATAGAACTAATGAGGTTTTGCATATTTTAGGTCATCCTGATTTCATTTACCTGGAGCCCTAATTTTATTTCAGAATTTCTAAGCCTAATGTAAAATAGGTTCATATGTACCTTAAACAATTGCTCAGTTCCTTAAACAATTGCTCAGTTGCTTGTAGCTTGGTTACCATTTTCTTGGGTGCACTCAGCATTCTTACTTCCTGAAAGTAGGTCCCATTTGGTCCATATATATTTATGTGGATTATTCCTACAGTTCATTGTTCCATGGAATTCATCTCAGAGAGAAACTTATTTATATTTGCCTATAGTTTGGCCATCAATCGCTTGCCCAGTTAATGTTGTTCTAGAAAGCAGTGATGGTTTCACTGGATGCCCAGGGATCAAAGTAACCACTTTATGCAGAAAAAACATCATGGGACTTTTAGCTTTAGAAGGTAGGCATAAATCTGGCAGCTACGTAATGCTTCATAGGCTCCATTACACATGTATTATCTCATTTAATCCTCATAACAACCCCATAAGAAAATTAAACCAAATCTCACCTTTTAGATGAAGAAACTGAATTTTAAAGCTAAGTTGCCGGAGTTCACACAAATGAACATTTGACCCCAGGATTTTCTGATTACCAAAGATATGGGATTTTTCCATTATACTCTAGTGACTCCAATAAACATTCCTTTTTTTTTGTCCACTTCCTTTGTTAAAGTCATTATTATACATATGAATATGTATATTGAAAATTAATTTAAAAATTGATGTGAAATACACTGTAGTTGAAATAACAGAAATAAAATATCTCTGAGATGTAGGTATTACAGATAGTTATCTATTATAACATTCTGTTAAGATGAATATTTGATTTAGAATTTTGGGTTACATAGGTATACCTATTTGCTTGAACTCAAATACATTTTGTAAGGAAAAACAATGTTCTGCCTTAGAGTCTTGTGAAAAGAAACTCTTGAAAAGATTCCTAAGGGAATATTCATCTTGTTCATGACAATTAGTAGAATCTGGGATTAAAAAACTGAAATCATGTTAATAATGTTTCTATTGGCAGATGACCATCTCAATGAGATTATGAAAATGCTATGGAATGAACAAATGTTAGTGGATGCCAGTGGAAAAAATAATTTTCAAGAAATACATACAAGATCCCTTACATGTAGTTGCAGAAAAAGATGATGAAATATGAAATAAAAATAACCTTTCCATGGCAAGTCCTTGAAAAAGAATCTATTAAAATAATAAAACACTAGGAAATAATGAAGGTAAAATTAGAGGGTAATTCAACAGAAATAGGTATAAGACACAGCATGGACCAAATCTTATTTAACAAAGGTGGATTGATGTCAATAAAAACTAGAGGGAAATACTAGATTTTATGTAGAAATGAACAAAGTTGCAATTTGGCTCAGTGCATTAACTTAATCAGTAATTAAGATAATCCTGCTGAGGCACTTGAATCTCTATTTTTTTACCCAATGATTTGGATCCACAAGAACCCAAGGACAAATGCTTGCACTGTCGATCTGGTTAATCAGCCAATTCTAAGACTGGTCAACTTTGAAGGAAAATCATTTGAAGAAGATCATTACGCCCAGTTGGAAGTAACTGGACTGAGGAACTGAAAGCTGTCTATCTTTCTTCTGTGAATAGAACCTGGACCCATGCAGGCTACCCAACAACTATATTTCCCGCCTAGTTCTTTTCAGTTTAAGAAATTAAAATTTATGGCCAGATTCCAACTGAGGGCCCCTCTCTGCCCTGGGGTATATGGACACATTTATTCATATTTCCATCTGAGGGCCGAAAGCAGCTCAAACCCCTTTTCCTAGATTGGCAGTATATTACTTCCTCCTGTTGTCCATCCCCTGCTCCTAAATCTGCAAGCACATTCAGGACCCAGACCTCCTAAGACTTGGACCAAAAGACTCATCCTGTTTGCCAGATGCCACAAGAAATGCTATGTTTTGTTTGCTTTTGTGTATATATATATGTATATATATACATATATATATACACACACTTACTTCAGTTTTACTGAAGATTCACAAAGGGGAGAGTGTTAGATTGTAGGATTTGTAGCTATCTTCCATTTTGCAGGCTTCAATAACCTTTACACTCTCTCCAAGCTCAATCCTTTCCAAAAGCCAGCATCCCCACACATATCACTCCTCACTAAGGGATACTTTCTGTGTAGTCTAGTTTCTCCGTCCTGTCACCACAGGATTCCTGCTTTTGAGGGGATTGCCCCTGCCAGACCAGCCTGTACTTCCTAGGGTGCTGGTGAATCAGATATTATTTCCATACCAGAGATTAAGAAAAAAAAATGGTCACAGTTTTCTATTTTTTTTAGAAGGTCTGAAAGTTGTTCAACTACCAGTGAAAGAACAGTTTCTGTTTTTTGGTTTGGTCAGTTAGTTTGTTTTTGCTTTAACACTTGAAATGCCCATGCTACCCAGAAGATGGTGTTAACCACTTTAGAAGTTGATTTACCTGCTTGTGAGAGTGCATCACCAGTAATTCTGCCTCGATTGGCTTTATGGTCTGGGAAAAGCTCTGTGAAATAAGGAATCTATATTGCCTCATTTTGTTGCTGGAGCCACAGAGTACAAGAAAAGGGCTTGGGGGAACTTCTGTAGTGAAAGGATTTGTACACTTTTGGGAGTCACAAGAAAAGGATGAGCAGAGCAGTTTTTTTAATTCTTGAGAGAGAGATAATTTCAAGGGATAAGAGTGGGTGATAATAATTTTAAAGAAGGAAGAAACATTGGCTGAGATTACAGGGTCTGTTAGGTGGCAGGAAGGAATAGCATGGAGTTCTGGCTTTGGCCACAGATGTGTCCCGAAGCTTGATAGTTGCCTCATGTGCTGCCAGATTTCTTGAAAGACTCACCAGAAGCTTATGTTTTCTACATGCCGACAGTGGGTTTAGAAGGGAGTATAAGATACGAAGAGTGATAGAAGGACAAATTAATGAAGAGCCCCTTTGAACTACACCTGGGCTTGGCAAACTTGTTCTCTATGGGGCCAGATAGTAAATGTTTTGTTTTGCAAGCCGTATGGTATTCGTAGTAACTACCCAACCCTACCTTTGTACTGTGAACCTAGCCAGTACTTAAATGAATAGGCACAGCTGAGTTTTCAATAAAGCTTTATTTATAAAAGAAGGCAGTGGATAGATTTGGCCCAGGGATGATGGTTTTTACCTCTGTCTAGACTTTTCCTAGATTTCTACAAATCAGATTATTACTGTGCATCGTTAGCAAATCATGAGTGAACTAGCAAAGAAACAACACAAGGTATTTTTCCAGTTTCACTCTTTTTCTTGTAATGTTTGCAATAGAATTGGGTATGAATACTTTTGATTCTGCTATTACCTCTCTTTGCATTACACTGCCTCATTTTCATCACTTTTTTCAATGTAATAGAATGCATCACAGAGTGATCATTCTAAGATTGGCTGATACCCTCTTTCAAATATTCAAAGTAGGAAAGGGGTTTTCAAGAAAAAGTGCAGATGTACATACTTATGGAACAAGGGGAGCTAATAACATTCTATATCAAGGTTAAAAAGTGAATAACATACAGTATTACTTTTTCTTTTCAAGGATCAAACAGCTCACTTGGGAGAAAATAAAAGGCATAAATATCTCTAAATATGGAAAATACATATCTCAAAAACTAAGTAATTGAATTCCAGTTTACATAGAGAAATACAATTGACCCTTGAACAATGTGGGAGTTAACAGCACCAACCCCCCATGCTGTTGAAAATTGGCATATCATTTTGACTCCCCAAAAACTTAACTAATAATAGCCTACCGTTGACAGGAAACCTTATCAAAACACAGTCAGTTGACACATATTTTGTATGTTACTTTTATACTGTATGCTTACAATTAAGGAAGCTAGAGAAAAGAAAATCGTAAGGAAGAGAAAATACATTTACAGTACTGTACATTTATTTATTTAAAAAAAAATTCTTGTGTGCACCTGGGTGGCTCAGTGGGTTGAGTGTCTGCCTTCGGCTCAGGTCATGATCCCAGGGTTTCTGGATTGAGTCCTGCATTGGGCTCCCTGCTCAGTGGGGAGCCTGGTTCTCCCTCTGCCTCTGCCTCTCTCTCTCTGTCTCTCATGAATAAATAAATAAAATGTTAAAAAAAAATCCTTGTATAAGTTGACCCACACAGTTAGTTCAGACCAGTGTGGTTCAGGGCCAATTGTACTATTATATAGAAAACCCCTGAAAATATCTGGTGACTGATGGAAAAAGCAGAATATGTTAAATATCAAAATAAATTATGTGGTCATATTGTGATTATTCTTCAAGATAAATGAGTGGATACATGTTTCTAAGTTTTAATCAGGGAATTCAATTTTGTTCAGCCTTATCTTCTGAGGCAATAATAAAGTTAAACTTGGTAAGTAAATTTTAGATGCAAGGGAATATTTTTTAAAAAATAACTTTAAAAGTAATTATCATTTATTACATATCAATGAAAACTATTTCTTTTTTTTTTTTTTTAAGATTTTCTTTATTTATTCGACAGAGATAGAGACAGCCAGCGAGAGAGGGAACACAAGCAGGGGGAGTGGGAGAGGAAGAAGCAGGCTCATAGTGGAGGAGCCTGATGTGGGGCTCGATACCATAACACCGGGATCACGCCCTGAGCCGAAGGCAGATGCTTAACCACTGTGCCACCCAGGCGCCCCAATGAAAACTATTTCTGAAACTTTTTGTAGGATATTTTCAATATGTGCACATACTTAGGAAACTCCAAACTAAAGACAGATGCTAGTTTTCTCTTTTTCTTGATTACTTACTCTAAAAATATGATTACTACCTGAACTCATTTGCACTGTATTAAGTCTAATTTGCAGTATCTCAGTCTGAAATTATATTCATTCTTAAATTACTTTCTTTCCTTCTCAAGGCAGAATATAGCCTGTTTGTTGAGATAAGGTGTAGATGGAATTTTTTCTTCTATTTTTTATATAGTCATGACATCAATAATTTTTAGAAATATTTTAGGTTTATATTAAATATTATACCCAATTAGTCAAAATGTTTTATCTCTAAGTCTTGTCAATTTGACAATATGATTATTAAAATACTATTTGGAAAATGCATTAAGGTGTCTGAATTAGAAAACACTGTTTTATACTAGGCTGTGGTGACTTTTGCTTCTAGTTTTCTTTTAAAGGTGGTAATTATCCAAATTTAACCAAACCTCTTCAGTACATATGCTGAATTCACCTTAACTGCATTTTGTTATAGAACCATACGATTTGCTCATGAGGTAAGAATTTCCAACATGGGGATTGCCCTTCTTCTTTCTTATTAAAAATCCATACCTTGTTTTTTAGATTAAAAAAAAAAAAGGTACCAACTTGACCCATGTGGTCGGTGTTACTAACACCTTCTTTATTAACTACTTTGCCTACTCACTACTCCCTGTATCATTACTGAACCATGAGCATTTTTCCCCTTGGATGAAAGTTTCTCTCTTTTACTACCATATCCTCCTGTCTTCTTAACCGTTACCAATTCTCCCCTATCTGCCCTCAATGTCCCTCCACCCATCTGCTTTTTATTTAGTTGCCTCTACTTTGTTGTATGCATATCTCATTTGGTTTTGAACAAACTAATCCTCAGACTTGAACTTCCTCTCAGACATTTTTTCCTTCTCTTTCTTATATTACCCAAAATGTGACAACATCCCTGGGATTCCTTTCCAGTATAGACTGCCTCTCTTTCAATTCCCTAAAAATCTTGCAACCAAGAGGCAGGCTCAGCATACATCTTGATCTCCACGATTTTATTCTCCTCTTCCTTAGTAATTTAAGTTTTGGTTTGATCTTCCTCAGTGGCTTTCTCTTGACATTGCATCTGGAAACAGTACTCATGTTGATGACCTGCGACCACTCTATCTCTCATTGTTTCTACCTCCTGAAACCGAGTGCCATTTGTCTCTTCAGTTTCAGCCAGTTTGAGAGCTACCTATCATTGTGATTACATTTCTTTCATTACTTGAAAGTATTCTATTTCCAAAATTTCTAACTCTGAACATACCTCCTGTGAACACTACATCTTATCCCATCCTCTTTTCCATTCTCTACTCCCCCCTCCACCCCCATAATGAACTTCTTATTTATCTCCTCCCCCGACTCCTTCTGTCCTTCTCATATGCCTTCTACATCTTGTTCATTCTGGTTCATCTGCTTAAATGTTCAGCTTGTACTCCAGGGATAGCCATTTCAAAAGCATACTTGCTACCACTTTGGAATCCGTTGTTTCTTTGATCTTCTACCAATTTCCTTTCATCTTTGCATAGCCCTAGTTATTCTCCCGTGTCTGTTTTCTCTTTTGTAATGGGCCAGAAAATTTAGTTGATGTGAGCTGTGGAACAAAATCAGTGCTAACTCCACAATAAATTCTTGCAATTTTACGGGAGTTTGGTCACAGCCACGTTTCCCATTTCTAGTTGACTCATGTACTAAAGTAGCTGTGATAAACCTTTCCAGATTTCAGGGCCTGCAGGATTTTTCCTGTCATGGCACACATAAAAACTATTTCTATATGATTCTTTGACTATCATTGAGACTGAAATATTTGCCTTATTTACATTAGCGGACATTGTAAGGACTTAGTGAGATAATGTGTGTAAGCATAGTTTTGCATCTCTAAGGGCTTGGTATCGTCATTCCATGGGTCCAGCTCATGCTTTAACCACCTCTGTGTCATTCATCCTGATCTCCATCTGTGATATCCTTCTCCAAACTCCAAGACTTAAATACTATTCTTTTCTTTGTGACCTCTTCACAGTTAGCATTCAGCTTGTTCCTGTTGGTTTTGCTGAGTAGAATCTTTATCTTTTTGATATTCCTGCCTACAGGATTCTGTGGTCCTAGTGCCTCTGGTAGTAGTTAATCCAGTGCTCTGTATCTAGATGGATAGACTATATGTTTGCTGAACCAAGTTCAACTGAATTATAATTTTTTCAAATTTAGAAGCATGTTCCCGATAGCAAAGGTTTGAGTGAATTTATGGGTGAATTTATAGGATTTTTGTGAATTTTGCATCCTTTGTATCTTTATAGTTCATTGCTTACATTCCATAACAAAGAGTAAGATCCTTATTGCATAGAATAAAATTATACGTCATTAAATAAACAGATTTAAAGCAGCATTTGTGCCTGTTTGTTGGTAATATCTTTCTTTCATGCACCAATTTTAGGTTTCAGTTGCATAAGATGGTTGTTTTGTAAAAGTTTAATCACATTTGCTAATCAAGCCCTTGGTAGTAAGATGTATTTCTGAACATCCCTGAGAGAGGAAAACAGATTGACAGATCACTTTTAAAGCCATCTCTTTGGGAGAATAACTTTATTCAAACTAACCCTATGTTTTCAAAATTGTTCTTGAAAGTTCTGAATCGTGAAGGATGACTGGATCAAATATCAAGCCAATGTTTAAAAAAACTCTATACATATGAGTTCCTTAGTATTTTTGTGAGGAAATTTATGGAAATGCCACCTCTGAATTACTAGAGCCACTTCAAGCCCCTTTTCTCTTTGCTTCTAAGACACACTGAACATGGAAAGGACTTTATGCAGATACCACAATGTTTCTCTACCTTTTTTTCCCCCTTCAACTCATCTATGTGATCTAACCCATTTTTTTTCTATAAAATTCACTTCCTGAAGCAGTGACTTCTCATTGCCATGGGAGAGAACCAGGGAGAAACAGAATTTTGGAGACTTGGAGGGAAATTGTTTGAAAAAGGCCCCTAAGATTTATAAATATGTTCTCCTAGGAAATTGTGCCCCTTTACACAAGTTTCCAGTGGAGGACTGTAGGTTATAAATTTGATTTCTTCCCAGATAAACGTTTTCAAGTTAATCTGACCCAACCAACAATTTATTCAACAAATACTTAGTGAGTACCTATGGCACAATCATACAGTTGGGCACAAAGTTTGTATATTAAAGAAATATTTCCAGCATGTATTCACTCATATATATGTAACTCTAATAAAGCTGATTTTTCTGGTTTATGAGCCATTTTGAGATATGGGAAGGGAAGGGAAGGGAGGAAGCAGACTCTACAGACAGCCACAAGAAGATCGCAAGAATTCACAGATACATCCTCAGAAAAGGGAGAAGACATAATACTTCTCTTTTCCAAAACATGCAACCACCCACTAAAAACAAATACAAAAACAGAAACAAACAAAAACAGTCAAAAGACTCAGCAGCTTGGACTTTGGCTAGGACTGTGAGCTTAGAAAGCTCTTTGTAACTGCAGGAGGCCCTGAGAGCATACCGGCGTTATAATAGGGTCCCATCTTTCAGGTTCCTCTTGGTGCTCCAAATAAACAAAGGTAACCCTGGGGCCAATAGATTATCTAGGTGCAATGGAAAGTGGAAACTACACTGTAAAAAGATTATCATTCAAATGCTACATTTTATTTATTATTTTTAAGTTTTATTTTCTAAGAATTGAAGCTGAGTAAACCTTCTTAAAGCTTTGGTAGTCTTAGATGTATAGCTTTCTTATTTATGCAGAAAATTGAACCCCCTTCTTCCCTCCTTCCTCTCCCCCCCCCTCTCCTTTTCCTTCCTTCCTTTCTACCTTCCTTGCTTCCTTCTGTATCTGTGTAACACACACACACACACACACACACACACACACACACACATCCCCAAAGCAAATACAAATAACCAACTAAAAAACTGGATTTGAAATAGTTTGATTTTCAGTTATGCTTAATCTACCAAATATCTGACAAGTAATATCTGGTAAGTAGATATTTGCTTACCTAAAGAGTACCAAAAATTTTAACCAGTTTTTAATTATTCATTTGTATTAGACTGAACCATGTGTAATCACTAATGTTTGGCCATTTTGACATACAAAAAGACAATTTTATAAAGTTAAGACTAAATAGAGACATGGATGATTTTTTTATTAAATTACGTTTCTTACAAAAACTGACTTATGTAAAAATCAAAATACTAAAAGTTTATTCAATAAATACTTAGTGAGCACCTACTATGTACCTTGTGTGTGATTCTAATTATTGAGAATACAGTAAGAAGCAAGTTAGATATGTTCTGATCCCCTGTTCTTATGGAGTTTACTTTCTAGTGGTGAATATAGAATTAACATAACTGAAATGTAATATTAAATTTGATTAAGTTCTATCTACCAAGAAAAGTGAAGCAGGAAAAGGGGAAGGAAAAAGTTAGGGTGGGATCATTGCTGGTGGGTTAGGCTGTCTTATATAGGAATGTCAGTGCAGGACTCTCTGAGGACATGGCTTTGGAACAGAGACCTAAATGCATGAGGGAGAGATCCCCATGAATACATGGGGCAAGAACATTTCTGACATAGAAAACAAATGCAAAGACTCTGAGCCTGGAAGGAACTTGGGTGTTTGAGGAATTGTAGGAAAGCCAGTGTGACTAAAATTTATGAGCAAGGAGATTAATAGAAAATATAGGAAAAATAGTCAGGAACAAGGTCATACAAAGGCTTGAAAGAATTTTGGATACTGTTCCAAGGGAGATAGAAAGTCACTTAAAGGTTTTGAGCAGAGAGTTATATAAACTGATTTGTTTTAAAATCATCCCTCTTTGTTGTATGGCGGATAGATAGTGGAGGAGAAATAGTGGAAACGTGACTTAGTTGAGAGACTAGTCCCAGCCAGCAATGATGGGAATGGAAATTAATCTCTACTATTAACAGATGAAGAAGTATACGTCAATGCTTTTTCTAACATTTTAGGTATTTAAAAAATCTTATTTGTAAGTTTTTAAAGTTGTCTTCTATGTATATAAGATGTGATTCTTCTAAATCTTTGCTGTTATATTTTAGTTGTGTTTTATTTAAATTTTTTTTTGTTTCAATGTTTTATTTAAATTCTTTTTAAAGTTAGTTAACATATAGTGTAATATTAGTTCCAGGAGTAGAATTTAGTGATTCATCACTTACATATTACACCCAACACTCATTACAACAAGTGCCCTCCTTAATACCCATCACCCATTTAACCCATCCCCCTGCTCACCTCCCCTCCAGCAACCCTCAGTTTTAAATAAGAATCTGTAGTTTATATGTGCATGCACGTGTGTGTGTGTGTGTGTGTGCGCGCGCGCGCGTGTGTGTGTCTTTTTGACGGGAAGACTATATTTTATGTTTCACATATATCAACGATGATGTCCAATATATTAGATAAGTAATATGCTTAACTTAATGGCCACAATGTCCATGTCTCTTACATACTAATTCATCTTGACTTTTTGATGATGCATGCAGGTTGTTGTATACTATATATATGACATTGACAGTCAGGCTCTACCTGAAGAAACCTGAAACTGATATATCCCGTAGGCCAGAATAGTTTGCTGATATATTAATGTTTTTTACTCTGGTAGAAATAAATATCATCTTTGATATGCAGAGTCCCATACCTATTTATTGAGAAAGATAAGATTTTTATATTAGTGACTTCACTGACAATTCATACATCAGCAATTATTTATGAATTACTAATTTAAATGATTCCGTTAGAAATCTAATACATGAAATCACATTTTGTTTTTCTTTTATAAAATTCAAAAGGGCTTATGGTAGAGTGGGGAAAATACAGAGTCTAAAGAAAAAGTGGCTCTGCTTCAGAAATTATTCTACCAGAGCAGCCACTTGGGGATTATGCTAAGTGAAATAAGTCAGGCAGAGAAAGACAATTATCATATGGTTTCATTCCTATGTGGAACATAAGGAATAGTACAGAGGACCACCTTCATTCCCTGAAGGGGAAGAAATCAGAGAGGGAGACAAACCATGAGAGACTCTGGACTCCAGGAACCAAACTGAGGGTTACAGAAGGGAGGGTTTGGGGGGGTGGGGTAACCGGGTGATGGGTATTAAAGAGGGCTCGTGTTGTTATGAGCTCTGGGTGTTATATGCAACTAATGAATTGTTGAACACTACGTCAAAAACTAATGATGTACTCTGTGTTGGCTAACTGAACATAATAATAAAAAAAAATTTATAAACTCTAAAAAAAATAAAGCAGTGTAGGCTTTGGAGTTTGCTAAAAAAATGAGAATAAAATGTACAGTTCTTACCCAGGTACATAATATAAGAAGGAAAAAAACTGAAACAGTAGGTCAATATATAGAAATAGAAAGTTATGAGTAATAAGTTTATTTTCATTATTTACTTTCTGGATTATTATTTGTGTTTCATCCATTAATATAGTCAAGACTCAAGACTCTCACATGACAGAGTAATTTTATAAGTAACTAAAAAAAAATCTTTATAAAGTTGTTGGCAAAAAAATACCCAAGATTTGGCAATAGTAATAAGCAATGATAATAGTAACAAATGTATTGAAATATTTGTATCCTAATAGAATATTTTAATATGAATTTGGCTTATAACTTTTGAAAAATAGAAATAAGCATTAAAATGCATAAGAAATAAAAGGAACAAGTATCTTAACCATCCATGCTTACGTAGTTACAGTAATACATAGTTATGGTAATAACATTTGATTTACTGCTGAGTCAACATAATTGTATAGAAAGTCAAAACTGATCTTAATTTTAGGAAAAAAATTAATATATAAGAAAAGTTGCATCACCCATTTAGTGGGAAAAAGGAGTCTTGTTTATTAAATAATTGTTCATGTGATATCTGAATGCCTATTAGATAAAAAGCAAGCAGAGAAAATATTGGAAAGAAACATATGAAATACCATTGTATATGGAGTTTTTGTGAGTTTATAAAAAAGTCTTTAAATATCAATGGAAATGTTAACAAAGGACATGAAGTTAAAAAAATTCACATACCAAGAAATGTAAATTTTCTAAATAAGAAGTAAAAAGGGCATAGATCTACTATAATAATTTAAGTCTCACCAGTAATTGAATAAATGTAGTAACAAAATTAAAATAGTTATTTAATTAATAAACCGGTAAGGAGTGTATTCTTTGTTTGCAAGAGAACAAAATGATGTTTACCTTCTATTTTATATTACTCTGTGTTTTTCATTTTTTTTAAATAAATATATTACTTTACATTTGAAATGAGCACAAAACATAATTTAGCTCTAGATGTCCTGCAAGCCAGGGCAACATGAAACACTTAGCAGTATATATAATAATCTGATAAATGAAGGTATAGTTTTTGGTATATATGTATATATATATACAGGGTGTACATAAGAAACAGTAAAGCGGAATGAACAAGGGCCTTAACAATGTCTTTATTGGGAACACTTTCGGTTATTTCTAGATCTTTCCCTTTAATAATCCAAGGACTTTATATTAAAATGCAACATGGTTGGGCTTTTGTGAGAGCAATATTAATTATCTGACAATATAATGCTAATTATCAATTAAGAGGTGACTTGCCCACCCCTTTGACATGCCAACTATTTCAGCTGCACTTTTGACAAAGCTTGGATACTAATCAGTTTAGGGGTAAATCTTCTGGTGCATGCCTGGAATACAGATATTCTTTTTTTTTTTTTTTTTTTAAAGATTTTATTTATTTATTCGACAGAGATAGATACAGCCAGTGAGAGAGGGAACACAAGCAGGGGGAGTGGGAGAGGAAGAAGCAGGCTCATAGCAGAAGAGCCTGATGTGGGGCTCGATCCCATAACGCCGGGATCACGCCCTGAGCCGAAGGCAGGCGCTTAACCGCTGTGCCACCCAGGCGCCCCTGGAATACAGATATTCTGATATTAAAGGAAGATCAGTTTGCTTGAGCGGGATGAGGGGGTTTTAATTCTGTTATGATTACGGACAAGCTGACATAACTGTCTAGTCCTACATTATGAATTTGTGTTCGGTCATACACAAATGTATTTCCTAACAATATGGTGAAAATTTACTTTATAAGAATTTTGAAATTATGTACTGAATGTGCATGTATATATGCATACATATATTAGTTATATACAGAATATTCAAAATTTCTTAATTTTCACTTTAAGGCTTGTACAAAAAAGGTTTTCTATACATGGAAATAATTTGTTAACATGATATCTCACATTTGAGTATTTTGAGCTCTGTAGGTATTTGAATTTCTGTGTTTTTAACTCTATGCTTGGCATACCAATAATGCCAAAGTGAGCAAATTTTAGGAATTATGTTACTTATTAACATTGGCTATAACTTCTATTTAGATTTAGGATAAGTTGATTTAATCAATATTCTTGGAATGAATCAAAGTATCTAATAAATTTACTGCAAAGTACAATTAATCTATAAAAATTACACCTCTTTTAAATTATTTGTGCTAAGAGGTTCTAAAAGTATTTTTGTTTGAAAATTTATAGGGCTAGTGTCAATGGTAGAATACCTTAAACATATAACCAAATAGTTCTTTCAAGATATTTCAGATATCTTTAGTAAATATTTCAAAATATAAAGGAGGAGGACAATCAAAGAAGACATTGAACGTGATTTTCTTCAAGTACAGAGACTATAATACAAAAAAAAAACTTCGGAAAAAAAGTTGAAAAATGTGAACGTTTTCCAATTTCAGAAAAGTTGAGAAAAGTAAAAGAACATCATGATTTCCTAAAGTATAAAATTTTCACTTTTTGTTCTTTATAAATTGCTCTTGTAAATTTACTGTTCAGTACATTGACTAATAGACTCAAAAATATTACTGAGCCTATTGAAAACTATTCCAGAGCTCAGATAAAGTACATAAAAACTTTATGAGTATATGGATCATGGCCTTCTAATACAAACAAACAAACAAACAAACAAAAAACACCCAAGAAACAAACAAAAATACCCACAACACACACACACACACACACACACACACACACACACACACACAAAACAGAAATCTGGGAAAGCACAAGTTGTATCCAGAGCTACAATGAAATTTTGTAGCTCTAGTAATAATAGATTCAGAGAGTGAGGGTAAAAAATGACATAGAGTCTGTTTAAATGAATTCACAGTAAGTTGGGGTGATTAACCTTGTTAAAATAGGGTAATATATTATTGTAACATTGCCCTCTTTGTTACTGTTATTGATTCTGTGGAGTTCAAGAAATGTGGTAGATTGAAAGCAATGAATATGCCAGAGATTGTGTGGTCTCAACACCACATCAAGGTGTGATTCTGGGCCAGATGCAATTTCAGGATCAGCTTCAGGTCTTATGGTCCAGACCCCAACTGGCTTACAGTGTGGTGTATACAGAGAAAACACTTATTTTGCTGGTAAGTAAATGGCACCTATGAGGGTGGCAGAAACTACTCCTTGTTTTTCATCATTGCCTACATAAATTAGTTAAACCTTTTTATTATGGTATTTATTGTACTTAATATAGAGTGTTATTAAAAATACCCCTGGAAGAAACAAAAAACACGAAAGAAATGAAATGGAAGAAAAAAGAAAAAATATAAAATACTGAGAAAAAGAGGGGAAGAGAAGAAGGAAGGGAAGGAGGGAGGGAAGGAAGGAGGGAAGGATGGATTGTTGGGAGCACACAGGAAAAAAGGCAATAAAGTATTATTTTTTGTGTAAAGCCCTGGCAGTTATTAGTGGGCCTCAGTTTCCTCAGTGTAAACAGAGAACATCCTACTTGAAAATCTTTAAGGTGGCTTTTGGGTCTTTTGGGTTTGACCCCATTACAATGCCTGTGTCTCCTTTCCCACTCCATCTTTTCATGTATTTTATACTTCAGCCAGATCTCACTACTTTTTACCAGTCTCTAAACTATTCTTCCCCTTTTGCAGAT
Source organism: Ursus maritimus (assembly GCF_017311325.1). NCBI lineage: Eukaryota > Metazoa > Chordata > Mammalia > Carnivora > Ursidae > Ursus > Ursus maritimus. The sequence continues at coordinate 13,590,485 of NW_024423675.1, forward strand.
TATTCACTACATGGTTTTCTTATACCCCTTTTCTTGTTGCAGCTCTACTTAATCTTCATGGGGAGCTCGGTTGTCATTCCTACAGCCTCCTTGATTCCGATGCTGAAATTGATTCCTCCTGCCTCTGCGCTGATGTAGTACTTCTTGGCTTGTACCTCTCTTATTGTCCTTAATAATATTTTATCATCAGTTATTACCTGCATGGTAGTGTCTTTAAAGGCAAGGGTCATCTGGGTTTGCATTCTTGTAGCTTTCATAGGTACCAGCAGCCCTTGATTATATTAGGCAGTCAATAAATTAGTTCAATGGAATTGGATTGATTATGGTATTTGAAGATACTTGTTTATGTTGTCTTATGTAAGTTACCCATACAAAAGCTCCCTTTCTGGGACACATAATGGAGTGGTAGGAAAAAGTACAGAATAAAATCTGGATTTGCATGCCATTTTTGAACTTAATTATTGTGTGAACCTGGACAAATTATTAATTTTTTTGAGATCACATTATTCAACTTTGATGGTGGGTGCTATCTACCTCTCAGGGTTTATTATTATTATTATTATTAATTTATTTTTTAAAGACAGATGAAATAATACATTTAATGTGACTGGCCAGATGATGTACCTTCTGTCAGTTTCCTTTTTATACCTTTTTTAGTAAATATTAGAAACTTTGTTTTGAAATGCTTATTCTGTTCTCTAATTTTACCCTAAGGAGGCACTCTTGATATTTAATAATATCTATTAAAGGGCAAAAAGAAATACCCACTAATATCCAATACCTTATCCCAATAAATAGTTTTCAGTGTATTATTGCTTGAAATAATATTGTAATTAATGTAAATCACTATATATTTATGAGTGTGTGTGCATGTGTGTGTATTTATATACGTATACATAATTTAGATACTCTTCTGTAATCAATTCACAAAATATGGGGGGCACTTTTTTTTGGAGGGCACATTTCTTATGAAAGTCACACAAAGGCTAAAATGGTATTTTAAAAAACATACATAGAAGCAGAGCATATGGATATGCAAGTGAAGCATATGGATCTCCGTATGTTAAACACTTTCTCCAAGAAACATGGCTATACTATTGATAATCAGTATGGTATGATGCCCTGATTTAATTAAAGATTAGAGTCCTTCATTTAGTAGTAGTAAAAACCCTACTAACATTTTAAGAATAACTTACCCTTAGAGCAGTGGTTCTCAAGTCTGGCTACATATTAGAATCCACTTGGGACTTCTAAAAACTATTAATGCCTGAGGTTTCACCCAAAGACATTGTTATTTAATTGCTCTGGGGTTGCAATGCAAGCATGAGGGGTTGTGTTTTGTTTTGTTTTTGTTTTCTTTTTTTAAGTTGTTCAGTTAAGATTGAAAACTATTGCTCTTGAAGTATCAAATAAGACACTGCTTTCAAGTCCCTTTAAAACCACTCCAATAGGTAATTTTTTCCCCCTAAAAAGGTGGCAATGATCGTATGAAAGATATGTTTGCTCAACACTTAAGTTGAGTCAGTTCTAAGCATCAAAAATTGAAGTGCCTTCGAGCAAAAACTAAATAATGCAAACAGTATCTTTATTGGAGAGCAAGTTAGGTTTCCATTTCAATGTGCTCCTTTATTGCTTTCCCATCTTTAAAAAAATGGTATTACAGTTCAATGTAAACCATGTGGGTTAAAAAGGGGTGGTAAATTGAGAGTACTGTCTGAATGTGGTCTGTAGGAATATCTCACCAGTCAGTAGTCTGGACTTCAACAAGAGATCGAAACTCAAACCATATGATTGATGGTAATAAAAGAAAATGACAGTTTTATTTTTGCAGTAAGTTTGCATCTTTCGGTTACTATAAAAAAGCAGGCTTTTTTGTAACATGATAGTGCTAAAAGATTTTTCCTGGTTAGGGTATTGCTTGTGAAAATGATGTATTGACTTTCCAGATATTAAAGTTTTCAAAATGGATTTCCCTCTCTACGTTTCAGTGACCTCCAATAGATAATGTTATTATTCAACTGTAACCTGCCATTAAGATCAGAATAAGAAATAGCAACTTTGGGTTTTTTCATCTTTTTTTGTTTGTTTTTGTTCCCTTCCCAGTAATTTCTTTTTTTATTCATCTTCAGATTTATCCATCCTTGGCAATTTTGAGCTAGAAGAAACAAATTAAGAAAAAAAATTAATTGACTTTATTTGCTTTAATGCTGCCAGCCCATATTATCTGCTTTCTTAAATGAGTTTGGAATTGCCAGCTTTGAGGGTATTACACTACATTTTGGGTTGCTGCCAGCATATCCTGAGCAAATATATTTAAATCAGAGCTAAGCTGCTTAAATATTCATGTTATGCTCTTATTATGGTTTAGAGAAATGTGAAACCATTTAAGATTTGCAAACCTGTTACATGGCCAAAAAATGTATTTGAACTGTCAGAAATATGCTTTAAATTGATAATGTTAACCTAGTTTAATAAGGAAAGGTTTCCACAGTCTTATTAGTTGTGATGCATTTAAAATGTTTAATTTGTTTGTGATTTTCCAGTCACTAGAGCAATACAAGTGTAATATTTTTCTTCTGAATTATCTATTGGAAATGATACCCTCCCCAGAATGTTATGTTATTAAATATATAGATGCTTCCATTCCATGTGCTTTATAGCTATACTTTGATTTTATAAGCACCCTTTTAACACATATACATTCAATTTTATTGTATTAATATTCCCTTCTTACTTCATTGGCATGTTTCCTTAAACTTACACACATTTTAAATTTTATATAAAACATCAGCTTACTTCCCAGTGACAGCCTTTGAGGATTCCCAATTGTTTGAACAAAGCATAATATATCAAAAAGGATGTAATCAAGAAAGCCGAGCATCAAATAATCAGTACATGAAGCGATAAAGGAAGCAAAGGAGAAGAAACTGAACTCACACTCTTAATACAAGGGGCAAAATTGAGCTATTTCTACTGCAGGATAAAGCAAGCAGCCCTGTTTCGTTGCTGCCTCCTTCCTCTGCCCCTTCTCCCCCTCCTTAGTCTTCTTTCTTGATTGGTGGCATTACCAGTTGAAGATTTGAAGCATCTGACTGTATAAAACAGGTTTGTTTCCTTTACTTTCCTTCAAGATAAAGAAACTATTCAGAATTTTTAAGTTCCAGAGTAGCAAAAGCTATTTATTTATAGTCATAGATTCTAATGACAGTAGAATGATCTGTGATTTATGTGATGGAGCATTTCTAAAACATTCTGAAAGATTCAATATAGATTCATGAAATGCCAGTGGGAATTGCTGTGGTCCAACCTCCCGCCCTCACATGAGTATGACCAAGCATGCTAGACCTTCTTACCAGGGGAAGAACCTGAAGGCCAGTGCAGCTGTCCCAGGCTAGCTGCTGGTGCTGTTTTATGCCTTCTGTTTAAATGTTCGGATTTCAACTTAGGAGACTAACTAGTCATAGCAATAGGCCCGGCCATGAGACTGTCTAGTATAACATGCCCTATTCCGAGCTTTTTAAAAATAATTTCTAAAATAAAACCTTTGGAGGGTCCAATCAATCCAACCGTTAGCTTCTACAAATTCTACTCTCTATGTTGTAGTGGTAGAGAGAAGTTCTGATACATTTCTTCATGTGGAAACCACAGGTTGCTGTTTGCTTCAGTGAGACATAAGCCTCACTGGGGCAGAGCTTATGAGGATTACAGAAGCATCAGCTTTAGTCTCTGCTAAGAGAAGGAGTTAATTGGGGCGCCTGGTTGGCACAGCGGTTAAACGTCTGCCTTCGGCTCAGGGCGTGATCCTGGCGTTCTGGGATCGAGCCCCACATCAGGCTCTTCTGCTATGAGCCTGCTTCTTCCTCTCCCACTCCCCCTGCTTGTGTTCCCTCTCTCGCTGGCTGTCTCTATCTCTGTCAAATAAATAAATAAAATCTTTAAAAAAAAAAAAAGAGAGGAGTTAATCCTATTGTTATATATTTGATGGGTTCTCAAGATTTTCAGACGTTGATCATGAGCATGTGTATAATTCTTCATACAACAGTAGCCGTATTTTGTGAAATTCAGTGTTAGCTCTACCTGAGGATTCTAAATTAGATCAGCAACGCACAATCAGAACTATTTTTCCACCTTTTAAATTAAATAAATCTGTTTTTAGGTTCTGAACTTGTGTGCTATTTATGAAAGAGAGTGAGCAATCTATTTGCTCTTTAAGATGATATGGTGAAAGAATGAAAATATTCTGAATATTATACGGACAGTGTTTTGAGTAAAAAGGAATGTTCACTTTAAGGTAAACGAAAGAAAAATTTGGTTTTGATAACAATATAATTAATAATTAAGCCTACTTTTCTAATTAAACCTTTTCATTATAGAAGTTAAACAATGGTATCACAGAAAAATTGGAAGACAGGAACAAGAAAAAATTTCACTTATACCTGTCCCTAACATATTCATTAGCAGTCCAGTTATTTTCTTTCAGATTTTTATGCATTTTTTTCGTAAACAATTTTGTGTCTGGCTTTTTCATATAAGATTAAATTATACACATTTTCCCATATGGCTATGTTTATAACCGTTAGGATTTTGTTTTTGTTTTTACTTCTTAGGTTAAAAACATTGTGGTTGTTTTTAAATTGTGATCAGTTCCAATTGATTAGAAATCCAGAATCTACTCCCAGGTTAGGATTTGGCTGTAACTGTGAAACCTCTTTTTCTCACAAAAAAGAATGATGAAGGAAGCTGGCTATAAAGATGACAGAAAGCTAATAAACAAAGAAGGGGCAGCCCATGATTTAAGTCAGTCCATCAATAAGCAGGTACCAGTGATAATTGGCATCAATATTTTAATATTAAACATTATTTCTCCAAATCAATGTTATTGGATTCACCAGATATTCAAGGATGTCTGACTAACGGAATGATTTGTTTTGGCCTGGGTTATACTCTGTTAGGTTTTTTAATAGACCTAAACTGTGCAGATTCTTTTCTTACAAATGCTTCAAATTACACTAGGATCCTGGAATTCCTTTACACATACCTGTACGTTCACAGTTTTATATGTAGCAAATGTATTACTTTTGACAGTGTTCTTTCTTCCTTTTTTTCATATAATACTGCATTTCAACTACTATTTGAAACAATTTCATAATCCTTCAATTTATCTTCCATTTTGTCTTTCCTATTTTATCTGCTGGATTTAGTGATAACAGGAATACAACTATCATTTGGGGGAGGTACTGTGTGGAGGGCCGTGGAGATCAATAGGATATGGCAAGCTGACGTAAGAAAAGGGGCAGAAACTTTCTGGACAAGTGGGTTGATTTGCTTATTTTTGCTGTGTTTTATATGTCTAAAAAAGAAGAAAAAACAAATGGTGGATCATGTTTTTAGAAATGTTCTGTTTAGTCTCAAAGATTTTAGCAATAGATTGTATTTTATATATTGAACACCTTTTTTCCAGTGTTCCACAATTCAAGACAATGCTTTTGATGTGACTAGAATGGGAGGAAAGCAAAATTCTTCTCAAGAGAATGGAGAGTCCTTTTTAAATTTCTTTTTTTTTTTTTTAAAGATTTTTTTTTATTCATTTGACAGAGACAGCCAGCGAGAGAGGGAACACAAGCAGGGGGAGTGGGAGAGGAAGAAGCAGGCTCCCAGCAGAGGAGCCCGATGTGGGACTCGATCCCGGAACGCCGGGATCACGCCCTGAGCCGAAGGCAGACGCCTTAACGACTGCGCTACCCAGGCGCCCCTAAATTTATTTTCTTATTGCCCCAGTTCTCTGCTAAATTGTTCCTGTCTGCCTCCTTCTAGCTTGCCATGGACCAGTCTCCATTGTTATAGCAGCGTCATTGGTGCTGTGCCATAAAATAACTAGACCTAAGTTAGGGTTACACTTCTCAAGTTAATTTTAATAGAATGTAGACATTTTGGGGAGTCGGGGAGTCTATAAATTGAGGGTTCAGTAATTTTCCTAAATTCTTTTATAGTGGTCTGACTGCCTGAATAATATGGATAGATAATGGTTTGATTTGGAAATCTTCATATAAACACGGCAAACCTATATTTGTGCTGTGGCCTCATTTAGATATCTTAAGGGTTTAGTAGGAGAGAAAATAGTGCTATTTACGGCTTGCTAGAGTAGTTTGTTTTATGTTGGTGTGTGATCTGCTTGCACTATAGTACTTCTGATGGTGGATGTCATCAGAATCAGAATTGCTGCATGAGAACACGGTCTGCTCAATATATAATCGAATTAAATAGCTGGTAGCTTACCCTGAATTAGAAGGGAAAACTCAAAAGGCTGGGGTACAAGAAAACTTAAATGTTGTTTTTTCTGGGAGTCAGATGTAAAATTTTAGGTAGATCATGTAATGTAACACTTTTGGGTTTTTGTAAATGGATTTTGACTAGATAGTCTAGAAAGTCCATTCCAGATCTGAAATGACCTTTAAATATAGGCTTGTTCCAGTTCCTGAAGTTTCAGCTACCATGATAATTTCTACAGATTAAGGCATTATTTGCAGGAAAATTTTATTAACATGTAACGTTACTGTGAAAGTAATCCATTATCCCAATAGGACTCACTAATGCATTAGCTCAGCTTATGAGATGAACTGACTGGCATTCATCAGAGAAAATGTCTCAAACGGGTATTGGTGTGGGACCTGACACAGAATAGGCCCTCGATGGACACTCATGTTATTTGAAAAAGGAGATAATTTTGCATGTTTGATTCATGAACTTGATCTGGAATACAAGATAGTTCTAATATAGAACTTGTCTTGGGGGTGTGTGTGTGTCTATATACCTTAAGGTGGTTGGGCACAGTCAGGAATGGGGGCAGATTTTAAAAGGAAAAGAAGGATATTGAAAAGAATTTTAGAACACACTGAAAGAAAACTTCATTAACATGACAAATTTTGATTTGCATATGGCCTAAATTGATAGGAAAGGATATTATGAATGCCTCGAATCCAGAAATGCTTTAGTAGAATCCAGAATGAGGTACTGAAATATTTTCAATCTGAGATGGAATGCTTTCCTTGAAATAATTTATACTCAAACTTGATTAGGCCGAATATTGTTTGTCCAGGAAGCTACTTGGTGGTGGGACTTAGGGGAGGAGAGATATAGGATCCCCCAGTTAGAGTTGTTCTGAAAATCAAATTCTAAAAAGCCGAGTAGTTAAGTTTACCCAAATAACCAGTAATTATTTGAAATAAACATTGTATATACTCTACCTAGAGAACAATATTTGGCACATAATAAATGCTCAAAAATTTTTTTGAAAGAATGAAAATGAGTCAGCTTCAGATGTGTATTTGGTATGTACATGTGTGCATTTGCATGTAAATACAAACTTAATTTTGAAAAAATCGAGAGGTTAAAAAGGAATGTAAGCTATATACTGTATTTCTTTATAAATCTTGGGTTTTGGCAATATTAAGACTTTTATTTTTAGCTATGTGTATTTGTATATCTAAGTCTTAATTTTTTTTTTTTTTGGTCTTTTCAGATGTTATAATCAGGCAAAAAAAAATAGCATTCATAGATAAAAATATGCCAAAACATTTTTCCAAAAAAGAAAAATGGCCAATAGGTACATGAAAAGACCCTCAGCATCACTAGTCATCAGGGAAATGCAGATAAAATCACGATGAGATATCACCACACACCTGTCAGAATGGCTAGAATTCAAAAGATAAGAAATAAAAGTGTTAGCAAGGATGTGGAGAAAAAGGAACCCTCATGTACTATTGGTGGGAATGCAAATTGGTGCAGCCACTGTGGAAAACAGTATGGAAGTTCCTCAAAAAATTAAAAATAGAGTTACCATATGATCCAGTAATTCCACTACTGGGTATTTACCCAACGAAAATGAAAACATTAATTTGGAAAGATATATATACCCCTATGTTTATTGCAGCATTATTAACAATAGACAGGATATAGAAGCAGCCCAAGTGTCTATTCATAGAGGAATGGATAAAGAGGATGTGGTATATATATACAGTGGAATATTACTCAGCCATAAATAGAGTGAGCTCTTATCAATTGCAAACATGGATGGATCTAGGAGATATAGTGCTAACTGAAGTAAGTCAGACAGAGAAAGACAAGTACCATACGATTTCACCCATAGGTGGAAATTAAGAAAACAAATGAACAAATAAAGAAAAAAGAGGCAAACAAAAAACCAGACTCTTAAATATAAAGAACAACCTGGTGGTTGCCAGATAGGAAGTAGGTGGGGGACAGGTAAAATAGATAAAAGGGGTTAGGAGTACACTGATCATGATGAGCACTGACTAAATGTATAGAATAGTTGAATCATTATGTTGTATACCCGGAACTAATTACCACTGTATGTTAATTATACTTTAATTTTTTAAAATCTTCAAAAAATATACCAAAACAATCACAATGCTAGAGGACAAGCCCAGAGTTTAGATGATTGTTTCTAGATTATTTGGGGGACAAACAAAATGTAATGAAGTTCACCTAAATAAAGGAAGCTATGACAAAAAATTTAGCATTTAGTGTAGTTGAATTGTTGGGCTGACTGCTAAACAATTCTAAAGGGAGCACTGTGGTCTTTTTTGCATGTGTATATGCTTAGGTGAAGCTAAGTACTGAATGAGTAAGAATGACATCCTGATGTGGCTGCAGATTCAGATCCTAAGCCATTGCATAGGAATTTATGAGCAAATTCTGAGTGTGCATCTGTTTTTTTTTTCATTATGTACATAATTTTAATATCAACATCAATATGAACTAGGCAATTGTAACAGAGTATGGGAAACTTGGTGAGGCATAGCGTATGTTAATCAGTTTATACTTCTTGAGGTCACATATTGATTAAAAACAAATCTTGGTATCTTTAATGTGCATTTAATGGAATAATTGCTTTTGGAAATTCTGGCAGGGTGGTATCAAATATAAATTAACAGTACAGCAATATGGCATTTAGCAACCCTGGGATTTCATTTTGTTGTTGTTGTTACACATGTGTATAACCTTGATTAGCCAAGTTAGTCTCTCCACATCTCGCTCTTACGGGATACTTAATTTTCTTATTTATGGCTAAGTCCGACTTAATTAACATTTGCCTATTTGTAGAAATAGATGTCCATTTTAGTTTCTAAACATAATCTTTGGTCTCTGAACATAGCCAAGTTATAGTTATTTGCTAACTGCTCCAGTGGGTTCTTTTATCCCTTTTCTCGAATTAGGAGCTTCAACTATATTAATACTTAGGGTTTTAGTGCTTCACAGAAAGTTATTCCTTTGTATGTTTTCTTCTACATGAGCAAGTTTTCCTGGAATTAGAAATTATAACTTCTTGATCAGACAGCAACTCCTGGATGTCACAAAATCCTATGGCTACTACTCTGAATAAAAGCAAAGGTGAGTGCTCACTTCGGCAGCACGAATACTAAAGTTGGAATGATACGAGAAGGGAAAAGCAAAGCAAGGGTGAAAAGCAGTGAATGTGAGCAAAATGTTTTACAGTAAATTTAAGATTGTTAAATTTTTTATAATGCCTTTATTTAAATGATTAAAATCACATTAGGCCTTTAAAGTAATTTATTTTGAAAGGCAAAAAGTGGAAGCACTCAAACCATCATTTTTAAAGACTCTTTTGTGGAAAATAAGTATTCCATAAAAACACACTGTATAAGGGCGCCTGGGTGGCACAGTGGTTAAGCACCTGCCTTCGGCTCAGGGCGTGATCCCGGCATTATGGGATCGAGCCCCACATCAGGCTCCTCTGCTGGGAGCCTGCTCTTCCTCTCCCACTCCCCCTGCTTGTGTTCCCTCTCTCGCTGGCTGTCTCTATCTCTGTCAAATAAATAAATAAAAAATCTTTAAAAAAAAACCACACTGTATATATTGTAAAAACATTAAAATATAGATTTCAGTTAAGATAGATATTTGTTGCCCTGATTGTTGCACTGATATCAGATTAAATTATTTTTATTCTATATTCTACAAGTGTTAAAGAAAATTTCCAGAATAATCTAGAGTCCATGTTGTTACTTCAAGAATCTTATGCAACTGACTTAGCCCATCATGATATGTTTGTGAAAAGCTATGACACAATCTCTTTTTTTGACCAGGTTTGTTAAATATTTCCTTAATGGGGAAATTCATATATTTAGTTCAGTGTTCCCAGTATTTTTCACATTTTGGCACAAGTAGAAAATGATCAGATTATCTATCGCCGAGTGAGGGTAAACAGAGGAATGAGGATGCTGGCAATACAGGTTGCTGGCCCAGGCTTGGGCCACTCCAGCCACCTGCAGTGCACCCCCAACATGTGCATTGGTTGGGAGGCTTTGATATAATTGACACTGAGCACTGACTCAACCTCAGTTCTAGGCTCCTTGGGTATACAGCTCCATCAGACAGGGTCAGAACCTTCTCTCTATCCTGTGCCTGCCACACAGACGCTCACTTGGTGAAACCTGGCCCACCTCTGCTTTGCAGCTGCATCTAGCCCTACAGCAGCAGCTTGTTAGCATAAAAACAGCATGTTTGCCAATTCTCTGACAGAGATCCTCCTGAAGAGGCTCATTTATCCACATAGAATATTACCATTTTAAATTTATTTCAAAACATAGGAATTCTCATTCCAAAAGGCTAGATTTATTGATTTAAAAATAATTTTGAATCCAAAAGAATATGGTCAGTATTGCCTAAAAAAATTAAAATGCATCTCTCTTTGTAATTATAATCCCCAATTTTTTACATTAATATTTTCTGAAAGTATAAAGTATCAAGATTCTCATTTTTGCAAAATTGGAGTCTTTGATAACAGGAAAAATAAAAACTTCCTGGTCTGCCACCTTCTCTCTCTGTGCTATTCTGGGTAGGGGCTAAGACATTCAGCACTCTTTTGCAAGAAAGGTTTTTTTTTTTTTTTCTGACCAGAAGCAGGAACTGTCAGCTCACATGTAATGAAAACTATCCATGCATGATTTCTAGCCCAATTTGTCAAACTCCAAGGGTCCTTTGAAAGGCAGCTGACATTTCTGATGATTACCTAAATTGAATCGAACCTTTGAATGTTGTCATTTTAAAGCATGTAAGAATCAGTCTAAAGAAAGAGTTATAGCCAATAATACAATTTCTGTTGATGTGGAAGAAATCATTTAGTCTTCCATTTAGAAAGCACAAATGCATTTGCCATGCATTTTAAGAAAATTTATCATTATATACTCTTACTGAAATAACTTTCCCAATCTTTGTTAGTATATTCATAGACAGAGAGAGACTAAACACATTTTTGTAGAAGGCACAATTTATTTAAACATGGTAGTGATGATTCTTCCTACAAGTATATCTTAACTATGCAAAAAAATATCTATCTATATATGAAATTTGAGATTTATAGTGTTTCAACTGTATTGGACCATTTGTGGTGGCCAGTGAGCACGTCTCAAAATGTAGAGGTTCACTGTAGGGCATCCTCAATGCATGCTTCTTACATTCTCGGTTACAGATGGTATTCTGCTTTGTAACATGGAAATTGCACAGCACTTGCTCAATCTTCAACTATGTCCTCCAAAATCTGCCCCTACTTCTGCCACTCCCATCTCCCAGTTTTCTAGATGTGCCGAGACAGTTGTGAAGCCAAAGTGCAAATAGCCCCTCCTCTGTGAAGCCTTCCTAGCTCCTCCAACTTTGTCTTCCAAGAAGTGTGCCAGTGTGCTCTCCCTGGAGCCATTTGGGTCTGTTTATACACCGACAGATGTTCAAACGAGAAAAAGCATTCCTCAAGAGTAACTATTTTATAGACCAAAGACCCAGTATAGAACATTCTAATGTAATTAATGTGGGGGGCAGGGAGGAGGGGAAGGGCCATGATAGTTCTTCCTCCTCAGTTGGAAGTTTGTTTCTTCTTGACTAGAAGAATAGCTCCTAAAATAAACTTATTAGTAATGTGACACTGGTTTAAAATCTAATTTGTAGCAACATATATTCTTAACATGGGCAGAAGGGGTTGCAAATAAACTGGAATAGTCCTTTGCAGTTTGGATTACTTTTTTAATACAGTAAGAATGATACATCACATTAACCCTTTGACCCATTTTGTATAGATAGAGAGGATATTTACAATCCCATCCTGGAGAAATTAGCATGTAATCTTTGAACAGCAGGGGGTTATCTCCATACAGAGAATCTTCAATTTTCACTATGCAGTTTCTTCATTTTCTCTGGAAGGACACCTGGAAGTAAACGTGGGTTCTCAAATATCAAATTCTGTGTCCTTAGAAGCCTGAGGGAAAATAGAAGGACATTCCTGACAAGTAATTTTTTTAGTTTGATGAAAAGTTGTCTTTTTTATTTTGGCTTTATAACAAATCGACCCCTTGTAATGAAGTTTATGTAGGTAGTCATTTTATGATAAGAGTTGGAGGTGACATATGATTATTTTTTGTAGCAGTGTGTGTGTGCCCCGTGTGTGTGCCATTGCTCTAGACATATAACAGGATGATACAATGTGGAGACGAAATGGTAACTCAGAAGAGTTAGCTAATTTTCCAGTTCTTAAATCCTGGAGATGAGGCCATGTAGACACTTGTAAGTGTTGGCTCTGGGTACTTATATTAGTTTTCTATTGCTGATAGATACTTCATGGCTTGAAGTTTTTCCCAGTTCTGTAGGTCGTAAGTCTGCTATTGGTCTCACCAGACTAAGTGTCAGCAGAGCTGAATTTCTTCTCAAGGCTCTAGGGGAGAATTCTCTTTCTGCTTATGTAGTTGTTGGCTGCATTCCATTCCTTGTGGTTGTAGGACTGATTTCCTGCTCACTTGCTGGCTGTCAGTGGAAGGCTATTACTAGGTTATAGATATTATCACATTCCTTGCCTGATGGCCCCCTTCTTCCAGTTTCAGAACCAGTAATGGCTGATGGAGTCCTTATATTGTATTTTTTCCAACCCAACACAGCCATGAAAAATTCTCCACTTTTAAGGATTCATGTGATTACATTGAGCCCACCAGGATGATCCATGATAATCTCTACATCTCCTAGTCCATACTCTTAGTCACATCTGCAATGTAACATAACATATTCACAGGTTCCAGGTTTAAGACATGGACATATTTGGAAGACAATGTTTATATGTACCACGGTGCTGAGGAAAATAATCTTAATAGTTCTCAGTTGCTAAAAATCATTTAGCATTAGGGATTACCGGGAAAATAATCATTTTAGGTTAAATTGGGCTAATGAAAAGCATTGAATGAAAACTTAGTTTTGTAAGTTCTAAATCCCAAGTCTTTTGACTTCCAATAGTTTTTCTACAGAACCAGCATAATGCATTCTCTGACATTCTTAGCTATTTTAAGAGACATGGAGTGGAGAATTTCTTCACAGGGCTGTCTGCCCTTAAATCTTAGTCCTGACTTACTTGTTGTGTGATCTTGGGGAAATCATGTAACCTTCCAGGGCCTAATTTTGCCTAGGTAAAACAGAAATGCTAATAGTAATTTATTTCAGGATGTTAAATGTTAATATGTTAATATGTATTTCAGTGAGAATTATTAGTGACTGGCACTGTGTAACTTATGTATAATTATTGTAGAACCATACATTGCTACTAAGTACCCACAATGTTCTTCACTTACTAAATCTTTTTCTAATACAACATTTGCTCCATCTGAACCTGGATCTAATATCTTTTCTTTTCTTTTCTTTTTTTTTTTAAATTGATGGCCAAGTAGGTGGGTATCATGAGAAATTGTTGTCTTAAAGTTAGCAGCATATTTCGTATTTCTCAGGAAAAGGTTACATTCACCTAAGAGGGCAGGTTGTCTTTGTTTCAGGGGGAAAATGTCACTGGACTTTTTCTTTCAGCAAAAGTTTAGAGTCAAAATAGTCCTCTAACGTAAGAGATCTTCTGGATATTGAGGAACAATTTTTTTTTTCTTTAGAGAAAGTGTGTGTGTGTGTTTTAAATTGTAGGTATAGGTGCATATTAGAAATAATATTTCCTGTTAGGAAAGAAAAAGGTTGTCTTTTCTGGAACTCTGGCTGAATAAGAAACTAGGATTTGGGAAAAGAAAACCATAGTGAAGGGCCCATGACTTGAATGGGGACAGGATGGGCATGGGGACTGGAGAGCCTTCTATGCATTGTTAGGGCAGCTTGGGGCTCAGCCTGTAGATGTTGGGGACATTTATTTCTAGAGTACAGTTTTAATCTTTGCTTTATGGTATGAAATTCCCCAAAGCCTACAGAAATGTCTCATTATGTACTCTGGTTTTCTTTTATCTGTGCTCTGGGAGTTAAAGTCATGCCTGTGCCAGTGTTTGTAAGGAATTTGTAAAGAGGAAATTAGTTGGTGTAGTCTAAGTGGAGACAGAAAGGAGAAAAGAGAGGTGTTATGCAGAAGAACAGGGCAGGGATTGGATTTGGCTTCTGACAAGGGGAGAGTTAGCATTCAGCACTCATTTACCATCCGTGGATATATTGCACAGGGATTCTCAAAAGTAGGGGAGATGGGGCATGGTCAATAAAAGGTAAGGATGGGCTTGGATGACTGCTGGGTGGGTCTTGTAGTAAAGAAGTCTTCCAACAACTTAGAACATCTGAATTACATTAAGAAAAGACTCTCATAAATACTGTAGGAATGCAGTTGGGTTGGGATGTTTTTATTTTAGGCATGACACACTGACTACTTGGTCAGCAGCAGGTGAGTAGGAAGGGTGGCGGGAAGCTCTAGTGTGGACAAACAAACAGCACTGGCTGTAGAGAACTTTAAATCCATAATGAAACCAATGAAACGTTGAAAAAAAAAAAAGAAAAAGAAAGACTTTCACATAAGTAAGAGTCCATAATGTTGAAGATTATTGTGTTCAAGAAAGCAAATACCTTCCTTTTTCATTGATCCATTGAAATGCCATAGATTAACAGTCATCTTAAATATTTCAGATACATCTTTTTGATAAATTATCTATCAAAATAGTTTGAAATTTCAGTGAATCACAACAATATGACAAATCATCATTTCAAAGAATATTCTGTTAATATAATCTAAGAGTTTAAATAATGACATTTTACAGGCAGTATTTTAGAGACAAAGTGTCCATAGTCTGTAAGAAGCCACATAAAATATATAAGTTAAAAAAATAAACTATAGACTATTCCTAATTATCTTTGGATAGCATTTGTTGATTACAGTATTACTTAATAAATGCCTTCTTACTGTAATGGTTACTATTATTTTTGTAATGAAATCCATGGTGAGAAAGATAATTTTGTTTTCCTAGTTAAGGGGGTCATTGACTGTCTTGGTGCCAGACATAATCGTTGGAATGGGACTGAAATAGGAAGAATATAAATTGTATTTCATGTTCTACATTGAGTGTCTTTACATCAAACTAGAAAACTTAGTTTCAACTAGGAATATACTATCTGGTCTTTTGGAGAATGGTTTAAAATGCCATAGTTCTTTTTTTGGGGAACCACTTAATTGCACATGAGATAAGAAGGTTCTCTTCTTGTAGGCACCTCCAGAACTTTACCTCTATCCAAGGACAACTCCAGGGTTCTAAGCTGTACTACACAGATTGAATCAGGTCATGGGCACAAGGCAAAGGGATTCCAACATGACTAGAGAACAGCATTTACTAAGATTGGTTCTGAGGAGCACTACTATGCTAAATATGGTTGTGTTCATCCAAAAAAGGGTTCACGTGGAATACTGGATTAGAATATATTATAGACTTTTCTTTACTGAAAGCATTCTCAGCCCCTTCAATGCACTCATATATAGAGTTTGTGACATATTTTCTTTATTTCTGGGAATGTGCTTAGGTGAAGTGGCTGTGGATAGGATTAGCAAAGGAACACACATGGAACAGAGTATCAGCCCAGGTTTGGAAGCTGACAATGAAGACAGAAGCAGAAAACAGACTAACAGGAAAATGGGATATCCTATACAAGATCCAGTTAAGCCTAAAGAGAGGGCCAGTGTCCTTAGCAATAATAGAGTTTAGTAAATGACGTACAGCACAGGGATAGATGCATGAAGCAAAGCAGGATGAAGAAAACATGATTAATGAAGGAGATTACTACTTACTACTCTGGATTTCAGACGTTTTGTTTGTTTTGTTTTGTTTTGCTTCCTCTTGGGCAGGAGCCAATCTCAGTGGAACAGGTATAAAGCTCGCCTGTGGTTAAAGGCAATTGCACTGAATTTTATTCTAATTTTTATCATAACTTCTTATAAAAAGATTTTGTGGTGGATTCTTCAAGATGGAACAGTATAAGTCTTTTAAAGGGATTACACCTCACAGAGTTGGAGTATGTGGAGGTTAGATCAATAGTTCTTTGTAAGCCAATCTTGATAACAGGACTGCTAAATTCTTGCTCCACTGTTTCGTGACCTGTAGCACTTTAATAGTCCTGAAATGCAGTGTGGCCAAGGAGGCGACATCTGAGAGCAATGGATCTTGAATTTTCTTGGAGAACTTATTATAAAAGCATGTTCCTGGACTGCAGATTTAGAGTGTCTGACCCAGTAGGTCAGCAGTGGAACCCAGGACTCTCAATTTTTGGTGAGCTGTCTAGATGATTGTGAGCTAGGAGGCCCAGGGACCACCCTGAGAAAAATATCCTGAGACCTTTCTGGTAGCCAAAAGATCTCTCCTGTCGCTGGAGAATATCAAACAGAATGCTTGTGTTATTTAGATCAAAGGAATTCAGAGATATTAAGTTTCCAGTCAGGTCAAGTGTTTAGCAGCCTTTCTCAGAAAGAAAATTATCCTCAATTTGGAGAATAAGATTAGATTAATTCAAGTTTTATGGAGGCTGAGTGCTGTTTTGACTAGAGGGCGGCACTGTCTAAAAGCATGAGGTAAGATCATCTTCCCAAATGAGCTCAAAAACAAGAACAAGAACAACAATAAATCAAAGACAGGTTTATTTAGATCTTGGCCTCCAGTCAACGTTGTTGTCATTGACACTCTAGGCTGTTTTGGTTCACACTTGTTCAGTTGTTTCCAAAATATTTCCTTCTGTCATGCCAGTGTTCTTAATTTGTCAGAGGATTTCTTTCTGGGTCATGGTTTCATCACCTTGAAACTCTTCAAACTTCATCCATTCATTGAATCTAAACTAACTTATTATTAATTTAATTTAATTTAATTTTTTTTAAGATTTTTTATTCATTTATTCGACAGAGATAGAGACAGCCAGCGAGAGAGGGAACACAAGCAGGGGGAGTGGGAGAGGAAGAAGCAGGTTCACAGCAGAGGAGCCTGATGTGGGGCTCGATCCCATAACGCCGGGATCACGCCCTGAGCCGAAGGCAGACGCTTAACCGCTGTGCCACCCAGGCGCCCCTAAACTAACTTATTATTAAACTCATTCCATTTACCTCAGAGAAGCACAGTTTAGTCTATGAATTTATACGATTTGATACAATATTCATTAATATGCTTCCATTTTATTAATTTTATTTTATATATAAAGTAAAACAATTAATATGCAATTTGGGCCATTTTTATACCTTAGATTAATATTGGTATCTTACTATTGCTCGTAGTATTTCAATGAGTTGAATAGCTCTGAAAATGACCAATTCTCAATAGGAAGTTCTTTGTTGAGGCTTGCCCTGCATTTTTACTTCACAATTAGTAGTCAGTTGCTGTGTAAATCAAATCATTTTGAGTTAGTGAAAACATGTTTGTTACTTTGAAATATTAATATTTCTAAAATAAAAGCTGTCTCTGTACTTAAACTTGTCATGTAGCATATATCTTGTTTCATTTACCCATTTTCTAGGACATAAATAACTCTCTTGAGAAGTAAACCTTTCTTTGAGAGAAGGAGACATCAGCTATTTTAGGCAACTACAATAGCTCTGGTGTATTTTGAAAGAGTTCCTGTGTTTGCATGAGGTTTAGCTGGGAACCCTTGCAGAGGATGAAGGGTTACTCTAGAAATGTTTGCTGTGGACTATTTAAGAAATAGTCATTAAAAAAATGATATTAGAAACATTTACTTCTTGGGGTGCCTGGATGGCTCAGACGGTGAAGTGTCTGCCTTCAACTCATGATCCTGGGGTGCTGATATTGAGCCCCACATCGGGCTCCCTGCTCAGTGGCGAGCCTGCTTCTCCCTCTCCCTCTGCTGCTCCCCCTGCTTGTGTTTTCTCTCACTGTCTCTCCCACTCTCTGTGAAATAAATAAATAAAATCTTAAAAAAAAAAACCATTTACTTCTTCATTGATTAGATTTCAAAGGATGGGTGAAATTTGAAGGTGTTCATTTATTGTTTTCAAATAACTTATAAAAAATAATTTCCTTTCTTCTGAGATTTAAGTACATGCTAATATACATAAATAGTGGTTGTATTGGTTAACACAAGAAAATGAAATGTCTTTCAGTCGTTTCTGGTTTGGCAAGTTGCATATTACACGATGCATTTCATGCTCTTTTCCAGCAACAGAAATATGAATTTATTGTATAATTTAAAGCCATTTTCTATTGTAAAATTTTAAACGAATTGGAAATTTGATGAAATTGAATTGTTTGCGGATGAGAGAAAGTACTATGAATGGGGAATACATGTAAATAATTGAAAAGTGTATAAGAGAAAAGCCAAGAATTCATTTGCATTTTTGAATAAAGCCAAACTTTCATTTAATTATACAGTAGTGGGCCTTAAATATATATTTTTAGTCAAGTCTGTAAAACTGCCAGATGCTAAAGTAACATAGATAGGCCAATTATGGATTGTGTTTTATTAACATAATCAGAGATTTTATAAAAGATAAAAAGCTTTCAAGGTTTGGATCAGAGACAAAGGTTTTCAATGTCTCTACATAGCCTGGTACAAATGCACAATGATGCAAATGCAGAGTAGGGCAAGCTAGTCTTTCATCCTTGTTTTTACCAGTTGAATAAACTTGGGCTCTAGCTCCCAATACCCAATAGTGCCCATACCTGATGTAGTGAGAAGAAAGAGGGGGAAAAATCCTGATAGGACACTGCTAAGGAAGCACTTTTTATACCCTGAGTGTTAACATTTAAAAATACCTATCTACTCTATCCCAACCTTCTTGTATTATCCAAGTTCAGCAACATATAAAACATGAGCATATATGCATCATGCTACATTTTAGCTTATGTACTGAATACACATATAAAACCTCCTACAGTGAAAAGTAATCTAGATTATGCTGCTCCCATAGTTCTTTCTCATTTTTTTTCTAGATTCCATCAGTCCAGTTTCACTTTCTATTCCTCTATTAAAGCTTAACTTCAGATGAAAAGATTCGGTGTTTGAGTTTTTGTTTATATTGGGGGCCTAGATCAAATAGGAACCCAAGTTGCAATTCTAGTTAACTTGGATGTCCTTTTATAATACGCGTTCCTTTGGGAAGGACCAAAAGCTTCAGTTGTTTTCCATGTGAAATACAATGGAAAATTACAGGCAGATTTTAGTTCAATAATTAAAAAAAAAGTTGAAATGTTCTCAACAAATAACTTGTGAAAGAGGGGTGGCTTCCTCTTGCAGTTTTAGTTTGCTTTTGAACCAGCTGCAAGAACCCATTCCCTTTGGAAACAGGTACTGGGACATGTTCCCCTATACAACTATCCTTACTGGATCCTTATATAACTTACCACGAAATAGAGTAGGTAGAGATTTCTTGAACCATAATAATCTAATAAACCACGGAAATCCAAATCCAATTATGAGAGAAGAAGCTTCACCAATATTACAAGGTATCACAGCACCGCTGTGTTTTCTCACTCGATCCTTCTCTCTACCCCTCCTCACAACATAAATAACTCACATTCGTTTTGTTGGACAGCATCGAGTGTGGCCCCAGGGAGGAGTGAGTAGCCAAGAAGACTACTCCAGTTCCGGTGAAGCTACTGGGATGGCAATCACTGGAAATATTTTTATAGTATTTGGGTGGTCATTTTGCAGAACTGTTGAAGGGAACACCTCAGTGTGAGTGAGAAATTTACTATATAGTCTCTAATACCTACCAACTAGAACATTCGAACATTCTATAGCTGTAACCTCATTCCAGAGAAAGCAAGGGGGTTTATTCAAGACTATTGGAACTTATGATTTCAGATTTCTTGATCAATGAGCTAAACTATTTTAACACATGTGGTACTATTTGTCATTTTTATAAGAGTGAAACAAGGTGCAAATGAGAAAAGGGGAAGCTGTTTCTGGCATTCAAGACAGGACAGCTTTCTTCCTCACAGTCCTTAATACATGACTCAACCCCAGTCAAAGGAAATTATTTAAAATAGAAAATAGCATTCCTTTTCCTCTTTCTTCTAGAAGATGTTAATCCACAAGGCCTGTTTAGTTGAGAGTCTGTCCAAATAGAATTTCTGTTATTACTGATGAAGAACTGATATCACTGATAAGTAAACACCAGTGGGTTACACATTCATAAAGGCAGGTTCATTTAACTCTCTGAATTAAGTAGCTGGTAGGGTATAAACTTCCAAATAGAATTTCTATTATTACTGATGAAGAACTGATATCATTGATAAGTAAACACCAGTGGGTTACACATTCATAAAGGCAGGTTCATTTAACTCTCTGAATTAAGTAGCTGGTGGGGTATAAACCCTAAAGGGTCTTGTTTTTCTCCACTCTGTGTTTTAACTATGCTTTATTGAGTGTTCCCTTCCCATACTTTATTAATACCTTGAACAGATTCCATAACTTTCTAGTCCCTTTATTTCTTAAAAATCAGTCCAGTTTAATATTTTCTTTTTATTTCATCCTGTGTCATCTTCCAACTGCATGCCTGAAGCAGTTGGGGGGTGGCGATTTCTTGGAGTGATGCAAGTGTTGGGCATATAGTGTGCTTCTAGACATCTCTTCTTTCCTTTTCTTCAGGACCTGGCTCCTGCAGGATGCAGAGGAGCAAGAGGCAGAAGGATGAGCACCATCTACTCACATCACTGCTGTTGTAGGTCTTTGTGTTGTTGATCAGAGGTTCGGCTAACACTCCCTAAATGCTGATGCCTGATATGTGGCTGGTATGGGCACATGAAAGTTCTTCAGAAGCTCTGTGGGGCCTTCCCACTGGACAGGCCCTTGACAAGAGAGGATGGCCTTGACTTCTGCCATTCCGCTTTATCTCTGTCTCAGCCAGCTCAGCAGCTTGGTTCTGGGGTCTCCTTACGGATGTATAGTTCTCTTAGTGTATTCCCCAAAATGACTTGAATGTGGTCCTTTTCTCCTCATCTGAAGGACACTCTTAACATTCTTGCATGGCAGTTGGTGGAGTGTGAGCTGCTTCGCTGTAGTCCCTCTCTCTTTGCTCTGCCATCTCTTTCCATTCCTCTTTTACTTTGGATGGGGGCAACCAGGAAGTTTGTTTCCCAAACAGATCTCTAAAATGTGGAGCAAAACATCAGTCCCCCTTCTTGGAGACTTCAATTTTTAGATGTCATTCTGTACTACCCTCACACATACGTAAGCACTTAGCTTTGAGAGTGGATTTCTCCTTCTTTCCCATAGAAGCCCTTTTACTGTGTTGATTGTGAAAACCCTCTCTCTTCCTGCCAGGAGATCTCCTTTTATATCCTGGGGGTGGGGGAAGGGAGGGGATGGTCTGTCTTGGAAGGGTGGGCTCAAGCTCTGTGTGAAGGTCATCATCTTCAGAGACTTAGTGAGTCTTTGTCCTTGGTCTGTGAGCTTATCACCAACTACTGAGAAACAGGAAATTCCCTGTTCACTATTTTTCTACACATTGCTGTTAGACTGTACAGGGAAAGTAGCAAGAAACCAACCTAACAGATTCTTAGCTAATATTTGACAGTGTAATAGCCAAGACTCTATATCTTTTGTCCATCAGATATTTTATATGTGTGAAAACATTTAGCGGATTGAATGATCTACAGTACAGCCATTATATTAGAAATACCAGTACACATTTGGGGAGAAATTATTAAGGCAAATACAGTAACTCAAATATAAATGCTACCTTTTGATGTATTCATTTTGTGTTATTATGCGAAGTGATAACCACGGTTGCATCAGTCCCATATTTTTACTTTCTTCTCTTACTGTGCAAATAGCATTTTTTATTTGCACATACGTTGGGAAGAGTTCGGGACTTGACATCTGAAGAACCTGAGTTCAAATTTAGCCTTTTCTGGGTAACTGCATTGCTGTGACTTTGGGCAATCCTTTACCCTCTTTGGACTTTAATATTTGGGGGCCTTATGTATAACACTTTGGAAGGTTATCTCTTGTATTATGCCGAATTCTAATCCTAATGTTCTTTAGAAAATGCCATAGAGTCAATGACATAATGTGTTTTGCTCAATGTTTTCCAAGTGTCACCTGATTTTACTATGTCCCCAGAAACCTGATATTCTAGGATGATTTGGTATCTGTAACTTTTACATGATCCTGTTAAATGGATGTTTATTTTCTTTTATTTTTAAAGAATTTTTTTATTTGAGAGAAAGAGAGACAAAGATCGCAAAGAGAGAGCAAGAGCAGGAGGAGAGGGAGGAGAGGGAGAAGCAGGCCCCCAGCTGAGCAGGGAGCCAGACTGACTGACTGATGCAGGGCTCCATCCCAGGATGCTGAGATGATGACGTGGGTGAGCCGAGGGCAGACGCTTAACCAACTGAGCCACCCAGGCACCCCTACATGATCTTTTAAAGTAAATCTTTAGCTATTTTGACTTACAAATTTTTTTAAAGATTTTTATTTATTTATTTGACAGAGAGACAGCCAGAGAGAGAGGGAACACAAGCAGGGGGAGTGGGAGAGGAAGAAGCAGGCTCCCAGCATAGGAGCCTGATATGGGGCTCAATCCCAGAACGTCGGGATCACGCCCTGAGCCGAAGGCAGACACTTAACGACTGCACTACCCAGGCGCCCTGACTTACATATTTTGATTACTGCCATATAACAATTTAGAGACAAAGTAATAAACATATCTTATAGCTAAACACCAGAGTCACAAAATGACTTTAAACATTATAAATAGTAGCTAACATGGAACTGAGATGCTTTAATTTTTAAAATTATCTTTTTAAAATTAAGATTGATATTGGTGTTTTAGTCTTATAGTTATTTATTTGAGAAATGTAATATATTTCTTTAAAATAATTTAGTCTCCTCTTTAAATAAAATATTTTAAACTAAAAAAAATTATTATTTTTCTAATCCATTAACTGGATGGGTTAAAGATCATTAAACCTTTAAACATGCGTATGTAACCAAACCATAAGCATATCGGCAAATTGGTATTGAGAGAAATTATTTTTCCCTTAGTGTGCTTCTCCTTCGTTAATAACACAAGTTTGGTATATATATATATACATACATATATATAAAATATAAGTTCTATATAAGTCATGGTATCCATAAAGACATTTTCTTCAATAAAGAATGTTTTTCTATTGTCATGACACATATGAAATATAGCTCTCTCAAGATACTTGGATATTAGATTTGTATATTTAATCATTTTTATTGTTATTTAACATAGATTAATTACAGTATTTGTTTGCCATAGAGCAATAATCTTTCTAAAAAATACGTCTTCATAAATTATCTTTTTTTTTTATCTTTTTCTTTTAAGTGGTATATGATTGAAGGTATCTGGATTTCTCCTAAGTTTCCTCTTTTGGTATACCTTACCTTTTGGGAATTTTGGCACCAAAAAGATTGCCTTTTCAAAGACATCCCTTCCTTTGCGCCTTATTTTTTGTTTGAATTTTTTTTTCTATAGAGATATAATACTATTTAGAACCAGTGATTTTGAAGATTAACTTTTGTTTTGGTATTTTTCAAAATATCGAAGGTTATTTATTTTGACTTCAATATTCAATATAGAGTCCTAAGAGACACATCTTAGATTTCCCATACTGAACATATGCATATAAAATAAATACATCCACAACATATTTACAGAAATATAAAAGTGCTGGGTTTTTCTCCCCCCTACTTTTAAAATCAAGAAAGCCTCTTATGACTTGACAGATAAAATGTACAGCCTAAAGATTATTCAAAATTCATGAAGTTTATGCAGACTGAAATTTATTTTAAGTGTGTGAATAAGAAACAATTTCCATTTCAGGTCCTTTTTGAGCAGGCACAATACATAATTACAATTAGCTGATTGGCAGCTATTCCTTCCAGTGATTTAAAATCATTATGCAGTTTGCTGCACTGTCCGCTTTCAAAGTTCTTTGATTGCTAATTTTAAAGAATGATATTCATTTCAAAATGAGAGAAATGTTATATATTCAGAATTGGAAAGCAACAAATCGTATTCATTTTCAATTTTTTAGTTTAACAGAAACTTTAGAATAGATGTGAGCAGGGAAGAAAAAGAGGTTTAATAACTAAAATTGAGACTGTCTCTAATTGATCATATCTTTCTGTGTTTATTCAGCCCATTTCAAGGAAATGCTCTCATTTCTGTATGATTTTTTTTAATAATACATCTTTTTCCTTTATTTCTGAGACTTCAGCCCTATAGTAAGAAAATGCCTTTTTTTTAAGTTTCAAGCAGAAAATAAAATTAACTTTTTGTGGTTTTGTTGTTTTTTTAAAGCCCCTTATGTTTAATTCAGAATCTGATATGCTTCTTTAGGAAAGTGTTTTAATAGTTTATTTCAGCTTTGAGGTTTCATTCACTCATTACTTCTTTTGGGAATTTTAAGGCTTTTAGGACAGGTGGCACCCAGTTTTTCTTTGTATGTTTCTATATACATGAGCTAGATTTTGAGAACAATTAGAATGCCATTCTTTGTTATTGAACAACATAGATATCGTTCATGTAAAAACTTTAGTCGGACTTAATTTACAGTGCTAGTAATTTGTGCTTTATTTGGCCTAACACTACTTATTAGAAAAGAAATACTTTCTTCCAGCAAACAAAACAGGAATTCAAGCTCAACTAAAAATTTTCAATGACTAGTTCTAAGAGACTACACATCCCACCTTTGAGATACTTGATATTTTTGTTCCAGAACCAAATAATAACTAAATCAATTGGTTGTATTACTAGTCATGGGCCTGTTTTTGCCCATATTTTCAACATACTGGATGCCCTTAGGTTTGTAGCGCATTTTATTTATCTGCTCTGTCATAAAGTAAAACACTTATGTTCATAGCTTTGAGGAATAGATATGATGATCGATCACAAAATGGAAAGCACAAAAAATGAGCAGCAGATGTTACTTTTTCTCATTTTGCTTTGTTTTACATATCACAAATTAAACTCATATAAAATTTTGTAGGAATATTGAACAGTACATACTCTCGCTCTTGGATAGCTAACAAAACAGAACAAACAAGCCCTCCTGCCCAGTTCTTTTTAATTTAATGTCTCCTCTCCCCCACATTGTCCTATTAATGAATCTTGTGTGGGATGCTTTCAGGGAAGTGGTGTAGAGTGGATTTGGGGTCAGGGGGTAATGAAAAAGCAGCAAAACTCACAGAGTATTAAATGTTATGCTTATTTGAAGAGGACCAAGAAAGCCAGAATATGGGAAAACCTTTAGTATGTATTTCTTACCTAATGTCAGTCTTATTTATTTTTAATATAATAAATGTCCTGAAGATTTATTTGGTCAGTTAAAATGTTTGGCTTATTATGAGAAGTTCAGACTTAAATACTGTGCTTTGCATTTTGCTGCAGATTTTTCTACTAATATATTATGAAAACATTATGCCTCTAAAAATCTTATTTCTATGATAATCATATTCCAAGACCCTTACCCTCTATTTCATATTCCTATTAAGCTGTTACATGTATCACTGTTATATCTAAGTCAGTGAAATAAATTAAGATTCCATAGGAGAAAAATAGAAGAGTGGTATGTTTTCTCCACTTTGTGCTTTCACTATTGCACTGGCATATTGGGTATTATATAACTTATACAGGTAATGTAAGTATTTGATTATATGTGATACTGTTTAAAAGGAAGCTCACATTAAAAAAAAAGAAAGCTCACATCGTACTGTTTATCACAATATCTACAATTATAAATTTTTAGGAAATCTAAAATGTGAATCTTTACATGAGTGATTTCTACTCTTGTAGCAGACAAATTTTTCTTCTTCTGGTAGTCCCACGCAAACAAACACTTGAGTGCTTCATTACATGGATCATTTGTGCTTCCTAGATAACCAGAAGGTGTAACACTTGTGTTGATCAATTATAGGAGACTTCCCTTGAGGCCTTAGAAAAAGAATTCTTGAAAGAAATTCTTATCTGCTTTGCCTGACTCTCTCTGATGACTGATAACACATCTAACGGCTAATACATGTTAGAAGCTGACACACATTTAGGAAAGGTGTATTGTGCCCTAGAGATCTGATGCTTTCCTTCACTGACTAGAATTCTATCATTCTCTTGTGTCTAGTGAATTTAGAAAAGTCAACTTGGTGGGCAAACACGTAACTGAATTTGTTATATTTGTTTTAAGATTTTTTATTTATTCATTTTAAAGAGAATGAGAAAATGCCAGAGTGAGTGAGAGCTTGAGCAGTGGGAGAGGGTCAGAGGGAGAGGGAGAAGACAACTCCCTGCTGAGCAGGCTGCCCTCCAGGGCTTCATCCCAGAGCTCTAGGATCCTGACCTGAGCGGAAGGCAGACGCCTACTGGGCCACCCAGGTGCCTGAATTTGTTGTATTTTTTAACATTACAAATATTGTTATTTGTCAGAGACCATCAAAATGATATGTTAAAATTGTATGTGAAATGTGTTATAGAGAATGTAGTTAAAAGAAATTATTTTGGCTAAGATAAAAGTTGTATAGTAGACTTTAAACTTTAATCATTTAAAAGTTGGATCAAGTTTTTAAAATGTATAAATTATAAATAGCTGTTTTATCACTTTAATGTTTTTCTCTTTAATGAGAACTTTTATTTCTGTTTTTGGTTGGTTTGTTTTGTTTCCATTAGATTTTGTGTTGCATTTTTTTGAAGAGTTCAGGGTATACTAAAATTTTTCTCTCTTCCCAAAGCAAAAGGAAGCAAAGAGTTGCATAAAGTATTCAATACTTTTCTGTTGATGACGTATGGCACTATGTGATAGATATAAAATGTCTTAATGACATAAAATTTATACAGCCTTGGAATTTAAATGACAAAAAGGCAATATTATGTGGATGAGTGGAACCTAAGAAAAACATAGATGGGAATGAAACTCACTAGTATCTATGCAAATAGACTAAAATTTCATAACCGGCCCAGATTAAGAGTAGAAGAGTAGTTGAATGTTATAGGAACACATAAAAGATAGATACTTTGAGAGGTACAGTGACACATACAGAAAAGAGTCAGGAAAATACCACATTTGATCTGCTTAATTGGGGAAATTTTATGGAAGGACAAATGGATAAAAGCATATCATAAGATGAAACATTTCAGTTTCTTTGTTGTAAGACATTGAAAAATATTAAGAGGGTTATGCCATTTTTTTCTTTCATTCAAGCAAATATACAACTAACCCCCAGAAAACATAGTACAATAAATTTAGAACATAACTGTTAATGGATTCAGCCATTATGTGTTCTCTAGTGCAGATAAAACTACTAGAGAATAAGTAGCTATCTATATAGTTATTTTGTCTTCATCCATCTTGCATTTGAAATATTCCACAGTTGCGGAATTGTTTGTTCATCTCTGCATCAATCTTCTGTTATTTTTACTTTTATTTTTATTCGTTTTGGTGGGATAAGAAGTGGAGAAATGCAAATATTCTCAGGAGAGGTAGTCAACTCTTTAAGGGTAGCTAACTGGTAAGAACTTTGCAATGGACAACTACCTGAGACAAGTTGGTGGACAGTGTATATTGTAGTAATTAAGGAAAAAGGCTTTGGAGTCCACTAAGACTTGGTTTGCATCTTGATCGTATGATCTTAATTTTTAAATCCATAAAATGTTAATGATTATGGTATCTACCTTTTGGGATTCTTGGGAGAATCACAGAGATAAGACATATAAGAAGCATGGCACATGAAAGAATTCACTGAATCTTACTGTATAGTAATTATACTTTGGAAGGTAGGAGAAAGAAGAGGTGAAATTTTTGAGTGGTGGTTCTTAAAATACGCCTTGAGTTCCTCATGAGAATGTTTACCTTTTTAATGTTCATTTTAATGATCTATAAAAAAATCATTTTGCCTTATGTGGTTAACCACTGAGATGACCAGAGGGTAAGAATATACTCTCTCATTCACACCATATTCAAACCAAGTGCTGTCAAACCAAGGATCCACAAATAAGTTTTACAATGGTCACAGGAAAACAAAGAGTTAGGATCTTAGATCATCACGCAAGGTACAGTAGGATAGCCAATCTAGAAGAAATTACCCCATTATCAAATATCAAGCAATTTATCATAGCAAAGAAGGAAACTATAGTTAATTCAAATTTATTAGTTGTAGAGCTTTTTAAATGTTATTTTTGTAAATTTTTAAACTCCCTATGGACTAAAGTAGCAAAAATTCTACCTATTCTCTGTATGTATAAGAAACTATAAAATAAGTTAAAATGACGAGTCTGTGAAAACACATCTTCTTTGAAGAAGGTGCATACAGTTTTTAAGTTTGAGACATATCTTAAGAGCTTGGAACATAAACTGGAGGGAGCTGTTTAGGATGGTATGCTCAGAGCTATGATTAAGTATCAGTCATCATTGGGCTCTGGGTTGATAGAAGGGGATAGTAAGTCTGTATTAGGGAGAAAATTGGCAAAAGCATCGCAAGTATAGTGAGGGGTACTGAAAGGCAAATGTTTCATATTTCAGAATTTACTCTTGACCAGCCTTTCTTCATAGCTTCGCCGACCAAACAGTTCAACAGATTATGTTTCTCATTCATTGTGATCTCCCTTTCTTTGTAGCTGTTCTTCGATTGGGTGGCTAATGATGAAACATGGGGCTTGGGGCAGGATTCAAACATGTTGGCTACTTCTCAGTCCATTCTATTGGCAAGCTGTGGACCTTAACCATATGGTGAGGCAAGGCACTTATATTCATTCTAGAGGTTTATTCATATCTGCCTGCTGCAAGAAATTAGCACTGTTCACACTTGTTTAGCCTTCATAAAAATCTTTTTAGCTGAAGCACAGGGATAAGGTCACCATCTGCTACATAGAAATGCCAATATTAAATGAGCAACAGGAGGAAGGTGTCTTTCATTCTTAGGGACTTTTAGAAAGAACTTCAAATAGATTAAGTACTAATTGATTCTTCTCTTCCTCAGTTTAGACCATAATTTACATTTAATATTGTCAATTGCATTGTAACAGCTGTGGAATCTATCAGTGTATCATGCTTGCCATTCCTAGAAATAGCACTACAGGTAGCTTTTAAAAATATGAATGTCTTCAAAATCAAATATCCGCTGTTGGTGCCAGACACTTCTTGAAACTTAAACTGAGACAGCTGAGCGAGCATCTTTGATTTTTTTTTTTTTTATCACAAAGTTTAGGTAGATTATGGACTATGACCTATCTTTATGAAAAAGTACATTTTTAAATGGGGATGTATAATATGAATGGGATTTTATGATTAATATAACTTCATTGAAAATGAGGAAACTTAATAAATATAGTTCTTAAACCCAAATTTTCACTTGAGTGGGTTTTTTTGAGTCCTTGAAAAATATTAGGTACTTCAAAAATCAGATTCTATCACCAGAATTTCATGATGAGAGGATATCGAGGCTATCTGTATGACACTCTGTTGCTGTAGCTCTGCGTCCTGTGTATTATAGTGAATGTTTACTCTGTTCAGAATGTTCTGTAAACAACTCACAATGATGACTGGATGAAAGATTTAAAAATGGTTTTAAATAAAATCAGAATGTTGAGATTTTAAAAAATGCATTACATGCAAAAGAATGAACTATATTTGTGTTTTTATAACATCTGCTTTAAAAGGTTGTGTTAAAAATTGAAGCCTGGATCTAATGTTAATGAATGTAACATACATTTCCCTCATTCCACCATTTTTACTTGGTTTGGTTGTATTTAGCCTTTTGTACGTTACTTGTAGCAGTATGTTTTCAATTTTCAACCATTGTATGGGCATTTTTATTGAAATAGATCCTGCTGTTCGTAACTACAAAATCAGTGGACTTTTTCAGTTGAGGGGAAAATGAGACACAACAGGCAGGTGAATACCGAACACACAAATATAAACAAACAAACAAAAAGAATGTGTAATCATGAACACGGAAGTTGATAGTAACTTGTCCTCATTTTATTTTGGTTTTCAAAAGTTGGAATTCAAAAATTCAAAACACAATTATACAAATTAAAGAGAAAATGTCTAGACAGATCCAAGCTCTCATTCGTATTGCTATGGTCACTAATCTCATTTCTTTGACCGTATTTTTTTCTGTAACCTTTGTTTCTTAGCGGTCTGTACCACTTATCCTAACTTTATTAGCAGTGACTATGAGAATACCTGCAAAGGTGCTGTATGAATAGTTATACAGCATAAATGTTACCTTCTCAATGAGGGAGAATTTTGTCCTTGTTTTTTAAGATTGACATGACTTTGGCATAGTTGAAAAACTAGCCAACTCATTTATCATTATGGCTGTTTACCGTGTTTGTTTATATAGACGTCTCCACGAAGATCAGAAAACCCAAGTTTGAAGTTACCAGACAATGCTTTGATTTGTTAAAAAATAAAATTCAACTGAGTAAATCTAAAGATCTAATTGCTTTTAGTAAGCAATTTGTGAATCAGGCAGCATCCTATCTAGCAAGTAGAGGGGAACTTTGAGGAGTACAAAAACGGAAGGTTTTTATAGGAAGGGGGGTGGGGCAAGAAGTTATTATTAGCAAAAGAAAATAAAGTATTGTTCTAGGCAAGATCACTTTCCCTTAGGGGGAGGAGCAGAGGATCAGATTAGGTGGATTTCCTTTTCTTCCTTTAGGGAATGAAGGGTCGCTGTGATGGATTACCTCATTGATGCTGACCAGACAATTCCAGGTTGATTGGTTTAAACTGCAATTAAGTCTTGTTTTGCCATCCCAGCGGCAAGTGACTCCACCTTGGACCTGTGGCTTTCGAACAGATTTTAAAAAATTAGTTAAAAAAATAAATGCTTATATTTTTGAGTTTTCTAAAACCTTTTACTGTTGAAATTACTATTTTCAACATATTTTATCTTTGGATAACTTTAACTCTTTTCTTACCTGTTAGAACAATAAATAAGTTATTAACATTAATATATAAGTTACCTATTTAATGAAATGGGTTCTGTTATTGATATTTGTACACGCCAAACATCAAATGTCATCACTTAGATGCCCTTTTAATCTTTACATTTAGTTACTGAAAATGCTTTACTTTGTGAATGAAACTCAAATGTTTTTCATTTAGAATTTCTCTTGATTTTTTTTTTTTTTGTTATTTTATTTGGGCAGTACCTCTAATTGTCTATTCTGAATTGTTTTACTGTAAAATATTCTAATTTTGAGAGGCAAAAATCAGAGTATATTCAATAGGGAGAACTGTGGGACTTGCCAAGTCTATAAATTTGTAAAGCAGCACAGATATCAGCAGAAAATGCAAAACACATTAGTTTTAGCCTCCCCTACTGTGCTCCAGGGCAAGTCCAATCCCCTTCCTTCCTGGGATTTCTGCAAATTTATAAAGGCTTGTGGTGGTGAGGAAAGTTCATGTGGTTTGGTTATCCTGCCAAAAGAATTTCTGCTTATTCTGGAGAAGGTTCTGTTCTGCAAAGCATCACTTCACAGAAGAAACCAAGCCTCTTTATCAACACCCACAAAACAAACAGTGAAATCAATTATTCCTAAGAGCAGTAAACCTTGCTGATAAGTTTAGGAGAGCAAAGTTGGGGGCAGGTTATATCACATCAATGCAAATAACTTTCAGTTGGAGCTTAACTAAGACTCCTTGATATAGCTCTCAGGAATTGTATTTGGCTCCAATTTCATAGCATTTCACTGGCTTCCCTTTCCTCTTCCTCTCATCCTCTTATCTAATGTTCTCTTTCTCTTTCACCAGGAGGAAAACAAATACCATTTTCATACTATAAAGGAAATCTTATTTTCTGCTTCCTACAGAGGCTTGCTATTGCTTTGTTGCTTTGCTTCCACCTCTGCAAAGTATTGTTTTCTATAGCCTGGTAAGGTGTTTTTTTTTTCCAGACAAAGAAAGTTTCATCCCTACTGGAGTTTTTTGTGCCAACTTTTAAGATAGCACTTTATTTATTTATTTTTTACTTTGTTAGTAAAAGATGGTTAAAACAACTGGGATTCATGCAAAATGTGATTAGTGGTCCCTGCTTTTGCTTTTCCCTCAGTCGTTTTGTTAATCTTGGGAATATTAGCCTATTCAAAACAGGTAGGAGTGTTCTGTAATTACAGATATTGGTAAAGAAATATGGAATTAATTATTGAGAGCTTGAAAGCAGTAAAAAGCATGAGTGAGCATAAAGTAAGTATGTAATGAAAGGAAAATAGACCATGAAGAGTGTGTTGATAAACAGGAATGACATAGCCAAACATATAATGATTCTCTATGAAAATGTACTTTGGGGGAGTACCTGACTGACTCAGTTGATAGAACATGTGACTCTTGATCTTGAGGTTATGAGTTTGAGCCCCATATTAGGTATAGAGATTACTTAAAAATAAAAAATCTTGAGAGAAAGAAAGAAAGGAAGGAATGTTTCTAAAGCATTTTGCAATTTAAAAGTACTTGGTTTGGGATTTAATAGGTGAGTGAGTACAGACATACGTCAATGATTATTATGTACACCAGTGTTACCAAAGTACTAATATTATTATCCCTCCTGTAAATTTTCTCCCTTAGATTCATTCATGTAACAAACACTTATTGAGCACCTTCTATTGTCAGGCCTATGCTCAGCACTGGAAAAATAAAATCTGTCGTGCTCCCTCTTCTCAATGGAGTTCCCAACTTTATCAACAGGCGAGATAGGGGCTGTCAGTGATATGTCTCAGATTAGAATATGCTGGCCTGATTAAATGGGGTTACAAAACATGAAGATCTACAACAGATTGGACAGTTCAGGCTTTCCAAAGCAAGTGATACCTGCTGGACATTAAAGAACGTGTTATTGTGAATGCAACAAATGAGAAAGGCATTTTTATGCAGAGAAATCATTGTGAGAAAGACTGGGTGGGACACAGCTCTGCATTGTCTGGGTGTATCAAGTAATTCCGTTTTTCTAGGAAAAAAAGGTATATGTGAGGCTAGAACTGAAGGTGGGATTATGGANATAAGCAGGAATGAGATCAGGAAAGGCTTGATGATTTGAACTAAGGACTGTGAAGGACAGCATAAAAATAATGGAAAATCTTTGAAGTTTTCTAAGCAAAGGAATGGCATCAGATTTGTATTTTAGGAAGATCACTCTGGAAATAGTGGGAATGTAAGATGTGTGTGGGGCAGGCTGAGGAGTTTAGGTAGATTTGAAATACAGAAGCAAAGTGAGAGACTTGTTAAGAGACTTTATTAGAGTAATCCAGATAAGAAATGAGAGGTCTGGACAAAAGCAGTAGGAGTAGGAATGGAGAAGAAAGGATGAACAGATGGTTGACTCAATATGATTTAGGGACCAAGTGGAAGTGATAAATGATGGGAAAGGAGGACTTTAAAATTATCTCCTTCTTTATCTACAACTTACATAAATCTTTTCCCAATGTCTGTCTGAGGATGTTTTTGCTTCATTTTTTAACAAATTGTACAATGTAAAACCAAGAATAGTTTTGTATTTGATAGTTTTAATAAGCACTTATTTGCATCCAATGTGTAATTTTTTTTATATATTAGCTGTGTGATATAAAGATGTTTGAATGAAAATGGGTTTACAAATGAATCATAGCAGTGTTATATTATTCCCTTTGTTATGTATCTTTCAAAAGCAGTAATCATTATTTTTAAATTTCTTTTTTTAAAATAGATCTTAAAATGTTGCAGAATTCATAGTGGGTGTTCAATTTTTTTATGGCATTCTAGTTTTTGATACCTGTCCTCCTTAGGGTTTTCACTGTGACAAAGGCTGTGCTGGGCAAGGGGCAATGTTGTAACTTATAGTAATTTTTAGTATCAAAGAATATTTATTAAATAAGCAGCTTCTATTTCTTTCAGATCTTTGTAGCATGATTAGTAAGGAGTGCAGAAATATCACTTCTGACTCCCTTGAGTCTGTGTAAATGTTTTCCTGAACCACATTCTTACTTATCCAGACATGTCTTTTAAGCAGAATGTTACCTTTAAATAATCACCTTTGAAAATGTCCTCTTTGCTGGGGCACCTGGATGGCTCACTTGGTTAAGTGTTTGCCTATGCCACAGGTCATGATCCCAGGGTCCTGGGATGGAACCCCATGCAGGGCTCTCTGCTCAACGGGGAGACTGCTTCTCCATCTCCCTCTGCCCCTGCCCTGTGCTTGTGCACACTCTCTCCCCCTCTATCTCTCTCTCTTGCAAATAAATAAATAAAATCTTAAAAAAAAAATGTCACCTTTGGGGTGTCTGAGTGGCTCAGTCAGTTAAGCATCCAACTCTTATTTTCTGCTCAGGTCATGACCTCAGGTCATGAGATAGAGCCCTGCATCAGGCTCATGCTCAACGGGGAGTATGCTTGAGATTCTCTCCCTCTCTGTCTGCCCTTCCCCCCACTCAGGCTCTTTCTCTCTCAGATAAATTAATAAATCTTTAAGATAAATAAATAAATAAATAAAAATAAAAACATCACCCTAAATAACAATTCCTATGACTGTTTCTTCTATTATTGCTCTGTGTCAACTTTCGTTGGTTTACTTTTCCTATCTACTCAACCAAAGAGTTATTAAAAATAGGAAATTAATATGAACATTTTGCCAACGCATTACTTAGATTACAATGAGAAATACTGGGCAGCTATTTAGAGTGTTTTGTAGACTTTTTCAAGTGAAGGGAAATGTGTCAGCATTAGCTTATAACCTGAGTTTAATTTGTTTATTTTCTTATAACTTTGCAGTCAACCTTATTTTCATTTACACCAGATATTCTGTGAGTCTGCTGATTGCAAAAGACAATGAAGAACAAAATGAGAATTTCAGCAAAGCAGATATTAGTCCCAGTTGCTTGGCTCTTTTGATAGCACATATGAATTATTCACCATCCATATTTAATAGCATACGTTATACTTCTTAATACATCTATAACCATCCACTTCCAGAGGGAAAACTGTCCTGCTGCTTGTGGTTGTTTAGTTTTTCAATGAAAGCTGAAGAGAGCATTGAATATTTCCCCAAAGACCCACTACAGTCTGAATATTACTACTTTAGCATATTATCCTCCATTGAGTTTTCTGAAAAGATTTCCTGGGGAATCTGATCAGATTTTTAAAAAAAATTTAAAAACATTCTATTCTGTAAGTTTTCTAATTGGCTCTTCTACTGTTTGACATTAAAAATTTATAAATATAATACATACATATTATAGTTATATATTGGTAAGTTCATATTTATATCATTGATATGAGGAAATGATATCTGGTTAGATAATATTAAGGTGACATTCAAATGGTTGTCTTAAAGGGGCATTGAAAACCTCATTATTATTATTAGGGGTTATTGAGATTTTTCTTAGACAGCGGAGAAGTTTGCATCAAAGTGTATTTCTTTAACCTAGAAAATATACTGTTTTTTTTCTAAATTATTTCTGTTATATTTCAATCCTTAAATAGATTATACATTTTTAGAGAAGTATGAAATTATAAGTGCAGAATTTAGGAGTTCAGAATGCTTCTTCTGTTATTGACAAATATCTTAATCACTGGAAACATTTATCACTTTTATTGGCATAGCTGACAGACAGCAGACTGCTGCTGTCTTGCAGGAATCAGGCTGCAGAAGCATGTCATAATTCAATTGAAACACATTTCTCCTATCAGGAAAACTAAATAGCATCAAATACCCTTGACTTTACGTAGTGTGATGACAACAACCTTGACTAAACACAGATCATTTGCTACAGCAGAAAGAATAGGTCTAAATATCTGTATACTAAATCCTATATCTTACTCCCAATTATGAAAACTAGTTATACTTTTAGAATCATTTATTTTGATGGTACCTTAGCAATGAGATGATTTGGTTTCTTCATTTTATAGATGAGAACATTCAAGTCCCTTAGAGGTTAAATGAGTTTCCTAAGATCAAGCAGCTGGTTAGTGGCTGAGCAGTGATTATGAGCAAGACTCATAATCTCATACCAGTACAGTATTCTTTTTGCATTGCATTATACTTATTTTTTAGGCATAATAAACTAATTTGAATGATTAGCAATTTTTCTTTAGCCTTTCAAATATATATCTTTTATGGGAATTTTGTGTAACTTTGAAAACTCCTAAATTAAGTGCAAAATACACTTGTGACATTTTTGGGGAACTTGCTCTATGATATTTCCATGAAATATGGTGATAATTTTGTCTGTTAGTCATTTTGTTTCAGTCGTTAGTTCTGAAAACTAATTCTTATGGAATTTAGAGAAGGATTTGCACCATAAATATTAGTAGATTTGATTATAACAGTCAGGGAGGTTTTATAGGGATAAGGGCAATTATATTGAAATACACTTAGATGATAAAACATGAATATAAAATGAAAGTCTTTAATATGAATATTTGTTTTAGAAAAATAACACAATTACAGCTACATTTCTGCATAATAGGCAAAGGAAAGCTACAGTTCTTTTGAACTATGATATGTGATCCAAAGGATCTTTATATTTTCAATGTATGCTGCCATTTTTCTGGTTGGTGGAAAATGTAATTAGCAGGCACAGTTATGCTATTTTGTATTTAGTAAACTAGCTTTACTTTTTTGGGGGACCAGGACTGGTGATATGTGTATAAAGCATTGTGATACAAAATCCATAGATTTCTAGTTATGATTTCTATTTATGCTGTTTTCTGATTACATGGAATTCAACCTATCAACCTTTTAGTAACACAGTTGATGAGTTTTGGTGGGTCTTAATCTTGTGTCAAGATTTTCCCTGGGAGAGATGTTGCCTGCGGAAAACCATGCTCTAGTATTTTCAGTCTCCTTCTCCCTAAAATTTTTAACAGGTAAAATAAAATAAAATAAAATGAAAACAGCCTTAAAGTGGAAAGACAAGTGATGTGAGCGAGGGAAATTTTTAGTTTGAGAGGGTGTGGGAGACAGAAGTTTGTGGATCAGTAATGACCGAGTATTTATGAGGCTTGCTTCCTTGTGGGGTGTCCATTGTATTATTATCAGAACAGCATAATGGAAATGGAATTTGGTAATGTGGCAGGTAAGCAAGCCGACTGTGGAAACCTACCAAATGAAAGGGTTTTCGCTCCAAGCTATAGATGAGAGGAAGTCTCCAAGGCATGTGATCCAGGAACCATCATGAGGTGGTATGCCCAGAAAGTATCTTCTTTCCAGCTTACTTTTAGCATTGGAGCCCTCTTCACCAGCTCTTTAGTGGGTGAAGGTAGACCAGTCTGGGAAAGAATCTAAGTGATCTATTAGCTCTTTGCTTATGCTTTTTTTTTTTTAATCTAAAAGTGGACCTCAAAGATCCATTCCATCAAATCTATTTCCATGAATTGACAGTGGGAAATCAGAGCCAGTATTTCATGGAAATAAATACTGGTCTAAAAGGTCAAAGCCACAGACCATTCTAGGACTTAGTTTGCTTCTGACCAACATTACAGATGTCTCCCCTCCTCTCAAGCCTCAGTCCTTCATTTATAAACTGGAGGTAGTGGTATCAGTCCTAACTTAACCATAGCATTTTTATAAAGATAAAATGAGATGATGTTTATGAATGGTACTTGTCATTATTTTTCACTTGATGGGAATATTGTTGTTTTACAGCCTTTTGACGAAGAGCTTTGACAACCATCTTGTAAATTATATGAAAATCACCAACATGTAAAACATATATTCAATGTGACTTACACATAGTAGCAGACATAATATGACATATGTATAGGAACAGTATCATGTGGCTTACACATAATGGCCCCTGCATTGTTTTTATCAGTCATTTGTTCAATTAACAAATATTTATTAATCCCAAATTATAATTGTACTATGTAATGCTTTAGGTGTTGGGATATGGAATTAAATAAAAAAGATACAAATATTTAGTTTTATGGAGCTTGCCTTTTGTCAGGGAAATAGCAAAATTAGAAAGAACTTTTTCAGGGTTGTATAGGAAGTGACACATTAAAACTGAATAAGTTTCATTATGTCATTTCATTAGTAGGAGAAATACTACCCATTAGAAGGAAAATCTGTATTATTATTTTTTTAAGATTTATTCATTTTAGAGAGAGAGTGAATGGGGGGAGGGGCAGGGGAGAGAAGCAGACTCCCTACTGAGTGGGGAGCCCTATGTGGGGCTCAGTCTCACGACCCTGAGATCATGACCTGAGATCATGACCTGAGCCTAAATCAACAGTTGGATGCTTAACTGACTGAGCCACCCAGGCACCCCAAATCTGTATTATTTTTTAACTATCAAGAAGTATACAACCACTCTAATCTCTCTAAGGTTAAAAAATATAAAGTCTAATTCTTTTGATTGTTGATGAAAATGGGCATCAACTATAAAGGTATAAATTCTCATCTTTGCCCTTCTTTTTATTTAGACTGTATTTGAAAACTGAACATAAGGAAGCTCTAAGTAAACACAAGTCTTAAAATTATTAGTGCTTCTAATGATATTTTTATAACATCTTCTACTTTTCTTATAAGTAATCTCCTGCCCCGTATTTAACCAAGTTATTCCGACCCATTTAACTATTATCA
Organism: Ursus maritimus; assembly: GCF_017311325.1. Classification (NCBI taxonomy): domain Eukaryota; kingdom Metazoa; phylum Chordata; class Mammalia; order Carnivora; family Ursidae; genus Ursus; species Ursus maritimus. The sequence continues at coordinate 13,629,314 of NW_024423675.1, forward strand.
AAGAATGTAAAGAGTGCCTATGAAAAGTTTAAAAGTCCTCTCCATCAGTAGAGTTATAACTTCCATAGTCTATGAGTCTCAGTAATGCAATCCCTTCACAGGCCATGTGGGTAGAGGATATGAAAGAGGTCATGGATTGTGATTTTTAGAAAAGCTTTGATTGTATTCTGTGGGAGAATATCTTTATCAACAGAAGAGAATAGTGCCTGTTGTTATAGTACGAACATGTTAGAGGTTCTCACAAGTGGTAGGGTGAGGTCGGTGTGTGGTTAATCTGAGAGGTTGCTGAAGTCATCTTCACTTTGGAGGCTTGTTCCAGTTATTTTAAGTAATATGGATGTATGTCTCTATTCGTTTTGGGGAAACCTGAGATCTAATTTAGCTTTACCATATGTGATTTAGATGCTACTTTTCTTCTCTGGACTTGTGTTTCCTCATCTAAAATAAAGTGGCCAGATCCAATGAGATCTAAATTCTTTTGTTTAGGTTCTTACATTTCCACATACACATAGTTTTTGTTTGTTGATTTGTCTCGTTAGGCTTCTGCTTTATTTTTAAAAATGATTTTCTTGATTTTGCACTCCTGATACCAGGTAGATGTGTCTTTACTACAGGGGATGAATTTATATTTATAGAAAATATGTAAATATAATTATTGGAGTTTGCTTCATAATGCTGAGAATTACAGGAAGAAGGGACAGGCTATAGGAAAGAGAAGCTGAAGAGTATTTCAAAAGGTGATTATTTTTTAGAAAAACAAATTCAATTCTGCTTAAAATAGTTTTGTCTAAAGTAATGATAGAGTTGAACATCTATATTTTAATTAGAATTCTAATAACGTTGCTCTTTGAATACTGTGACCATTAGATTTAATTTTTGAACATAAACCTACTTATAGAATGCCCCCGTTCATCTGTGGTTCCAGATTTTGCCAAAATGCATAATAACTCAGAGAAGATTATGCCTTATTTGCATAGGAAGGTGATACACGATTAGCTTTTATTTCAGAAGTAAAAATCACCATGACTGTCATCCTAGAAAAACACTTTTTTCCACTAAGTGACTGTCACTGGAGACCCATGAAAAGTGGAAGTGGGGCACTTTATGTTCCATGGGAACTCTCCAAGAAGAGCCAAGGAAATGCCTGGAGGCCAGTTGATTATTCTACTGTGGAAACGCATTCATTTAAAACACAGGTAAAGTCCAGTTGGCATTTTTGTTTCCCCAACATTGATTTATTCATTTTTTTCCTTAAGAAAATGGTGGTGTTTTGAAGCACATATGTAAAAAGCTGAATTTGTGAAATCACCATTTTGACTATTATGGTGACATAGTATTTGATTTTCATGGCAAACGTACCAGTTTATTTTCTTTTGTAATTGAACAGTGGAAGTCAAGGAAATCTTAGAGGCTGTTCAATTGACTAGCCAGCTTTCTCCGGCAAGGTGCTCTTCCACAAAATTTTCATTTTCTAAGTGTGTGATATGATTTTAGAGGATTCCAGATAAGCCCAAGTATCCATCAATACTTCTCCAGCAGGTATTATGGATTATGAAATCTCATCCTTAGAGAATTTGTTCTCTAAATGAAGGTGGTTCTAGAAGTATATTTTATCAATTTAAAAAATATGATATATTTTCCTCTGAAAGACAGATTCAGGTTCAGTATTATAATATAGCTAATAGCGAAAGGAAAGTGTTAATATGGTGGTGATATTCTTAAATAACTATAGCTGTTAACTGTCATAAATATGACTTAATCTGATTAAGAGTATGCTTAGCAACATACTAGTCCTGTGAAGAGATGGAGCAGTAGTGTGGTCTTTATTTACAAGGACTGTTTGCATGGAAGAATGAAACATGGATGTTTACAGAGATAACTATAGGCATTGAATAATAATATACTTAGAACTTACTACATGCTAGGTGCTATGCTAAACATCTTTCATGGGTCATCTCATTAAGTAATCAAAAGGGTCCCTATGAAGTGGGACTACTGATATTTCTAGTTTGCAGTTGTTAAGATAGACATAGAAAACTTAAGACATCTCCAAAGTCATAGGGCTTATGCACATTGCTGAGAGAGTCAAAACCTAGGAAATCTGACTACAGTCTGTGCTTTTAACCTCCCCATGAACCTGAATTCATCAAGGGCTATAGTCTAGACAAGAATTGTTGTAGGGGTCCAGAGGTGGCAGTGATAGTTAAGGAAGAGATCATGGAAGAAAGGGACTTAACTATGTTCAGAAATGTGTCTTGTATTAGCTCAGACGGCCATAACAAAATGCCATAGACTGGGTGGCTTAAACAACAGACATTTATTTTTTATAGTTCTAGAGACTGGAAAAATCAAAATCAAGGTTCTGGCAGATTTAGTTCCTGGTGAGGACCCTATTCCTGTCTTGTAGACAGCTGTCTTCTCACTGTGTCCACACATGGAGGAGAGAGTGGGGGAGCTCTGCTCTCTCTTTTTTTTATAAGAACACTTGTTGCATGACCCATTCTCATGACCTCATCTGAACCTAATTACCTCCTAAGGCCCCATATCATACATCCAAATATCATCAAATTGGGGAGCAGGGCTTGAAAATATGAATTTGGGGGGAGCACAAACCTTTAGTTTGTCTTGAAGAGGCATTACTATAGGATAAATGTTGATAAAGGAGATCACAGTCACACTGATTTTAAGTTTATTTATAAGGTTACTAGATGTACTTCTCCTTGTTGATATTTGGCCTTTCTCTGGTATAACTCTTCCAACAAGAAGAACAATATAGCAAAACTATATAGCACAGCAGACTTAAGAAAGTAATGACACTGACAAGAGCAACACAACAAAATCTTCGTTTTAGTATAGGCACTAGGCTAAGTGCTTCTCATAAGATGTTTTTTGAATCCTAATTTCCATTTCTGATAATATGTTGAACTGGGTGTTGCAAAAAAATATTAGTGACACACAAATGTACCACAAACACACATATTTTTTTGAAAGTGGGAGTCATCTTGTGAGAAAGTAAGAGAAATCTTCAGTAATCAGAAGCAGTGAGAATATTGACATCCCAAGAAGTCTGCTACTCCTTGGTGCCTTTGACTTCACTGAGCCACATGTGTGAAGGTCAGGGACAAAGCCAGGGCCTTAACAAGGTGGAGGTTGGGTTTAAAATGTCTTCCATAAGGCTGCAACCCCCAAGTAGCTATTCTTTCAGTGAGTAAATGAGAAAAAAGAAGGAAGTAAACCCCGTTTGTCCAAATACAGAAATGTGCCTGTCATTCTAGACCGTGTTTTTGGGTGAGGGGGAGAAATTTTCACACTCATTTGGAGTTGGGATTTACATTGCTAGTACTAATGGCCTAAAAAATGCCAAGTCAGAATTATGGCTGTCTTATGTCGGTTCCCAGGTACATGGCAAAAGCAAACCACAAATCTGCTCTGGAGGAATGCACTTTAATTTGTTAGTGTTTGACTTATGAAAATGTTTTATTTATAAAAAATTCAAACATATAAATATGAAGAGAGTAGTACAGTGAACATCCATATACCCATATCTGAGATTCAACAATTGTCAGTATTTTGCCAAATTTGCTTTATATCCGTCTCATGTCTCTGTCTCTGCCTTTTCATTTCTATCTCACAATGAACCATTTGAATGTAAGTTGCAGAGATAATGATACTTCACCCATAAATATTTCAGCATATATCTCCAAAAAAATACTTTCATATTACACTACTATTATTTTCATCACACCTGAGATAGTTAGTAATAGTTCTTTAGTATCATCTCATGCCTAGTCTATATTCAGATTTCCATGGGTGATGCTAAATTGTCTCTTACAGTCATTATATTCCCTAACTAGAGTTCTATTGTACATTACATAGTTTACACACACACGTGAATACACACCCACACATGCATACACATATTTATATATGCGTACTACATATATTTTATGCATACACACACACACACACACACACATGCCTGAGTAATTGAAAGTTCTAAATGCTCATAAGTTTAAAAATTTTGGCAAAAACCTCTTTCTATTATGTACTTCCATTGCATCTCATCAGGAGATGCAAGAAATTAGGATGTTGCACTTTTAGTGAGGCTAAGGTTGATCACTTGGTTAAGGTGGTGATTACCAGATCTCCTTGTAAATATAATTATTTTGTTTCCCTTGCCATTGGCAAGTATACTTAGAGTGCTTTGCCTCTAGTTGAATATCTTGTTTCCAAATAACTGTAACTATTAGTTTCAGCATCCTATGAAGATACTAGCTGAATCAATTACTTTATTGAGAGTTGATATTCATCAGCTGATACTTAACACTTATTAGCTGATGTTCTGCTCTAACGATAAATTTTCCTTCATCAACTGGGAAAGAACCAAAGTTCCTCATAAAAGGTTAAACATTATTTTTTTTTCCTCTTCAGTTGCCAATTCTCAGAGATATGGGCATAACAGTCACCTCTAATGACAAATAAATGAGTCTCTCCTCCTTCCTTTTTTCTCTCTTATAAGCATCACAATAGTCTCATTAAAAAAATATATATATATATTTCATGAGTCATAATAAACTACAGTTACTGTTCTTTTCAAGGCCACATTGCCCTAAGCTATCTCCTGTATCTTGTTGACATGCCCTTATTTGCTTTTGAGGGTTTCTATCTGTATAGCACAAGAAGTCCTAGGCTATACTTTTATTTACCCTGCCCCCTACCTGGAGTTGGGCACTTATCCAGGGACCCCCCAAATTTATCAACAGACAATTCCCTTGGACAACTTTACCAATAACATGGACTCTCCCTCTCTCACATGTATATACACAAAATAATAATAAATAATAATAATACTAACAACGAAGTATATGGTGAGATAAGTATCACTGGAGACAGGACAGAAAATAAATTCTCAAATCACATTTTCAAAGACTATGAATATTATGATTATCATATTCAGAAAAGCACATGTGATAACTATATTAATAGGACTAAAAGGGTTGATGTCTTATCAAAGGAATAAAAACAATAACAAAAAGACTATCAAAAATAACATATTTAAAGTATATTAGATGGCTTTAATACTAGATTAGAGATAGCTAATTAGTGAACTCAAAGATCTGCAAAATATTCATAGTATAGCACCAATGTGAAAGAGAAAAGTTTTAGATACAGAAGATAGAAGAAGAAGACATAATGTATATCTAATCAGGCTGCTAGAAGGTGAGATTAGAGAAAATAGAAGAAAGGCAATAGTCAAAGAGGTAAAGTCTAAGAAGTTTCTAGAAATATTAAAGACATGAATCCTCAGGTTAGGGAAATCCAAGTCAAAAGAGAAATTCATACCTAAATACATTGCAGTGAAACTTCATAATATCAAGAACAGACAGAAGAGTCATAGGAGCAACTGGACCGAAAATATAGATTACCTACAAAGGAACAAAATTAGACTGACAGCTAACTTCTGAATAGAAACAGTGGAAACCAGAAGTTAGTGAAATAATATCATCAGATTTCTAAGAATTATATTCTCAGTAATATTACTTTTCAAAAATATGGACAAAATAAAAACATTCTCAGACCACAAAAAATGAGAAATGTTTACTAACCAATAAATCATCACTAAATGAAGCTTTAATGAATATAATTTAGGAAGAAGAAAAAAAAAGCCTTGAAGTGAAGTCAGGGATACAAAAATAATAATCAGGGGCACCTGGGTGGCTCAGTCATTAAGCATCTGCCTTCGGCTCAGGGCGTTATCCCAGTGTTCTGGGATCGAGCCCCACATCAGGCTCCTCCGATGGGAGCCTGCTTCTTCCTCTTCCACTCCCCCTGCTTGTGTTCCCTCTCTTGCTGGCTCTCTCTCTCTCTCTCTGTCAAATAAATAAAATCTTTAAAATAAAAACAAAACAAAACAAAACAAAAATAATTATCAAAGAAAATGATCAATATATATGTGAATATGAACAATCATGGATTGTAGAAAATTGAAATGATTTCTAATTTGTAAAGTTATAAACAAGGCTAAAATACTAAACAAAAGCAGAATGTAGATCTGAAGGATAGTGATTGGAATTAAAGGAGTCTGTTATCTTTGCATTCTTTTGGTTAAAGTTAGATAATGTTAAGTTAATGTGTATACTATAATTTTTAGAGTAACCATGAAAAGAACAGAAATAAATATTTAGGGAAAAAAGCACAGAGTGGACCTGCAGCAGTAATCAGAAGTCCCGACAAGGAGCTTGAGCAGGTTGTAGTTCTTGCTTGTATAAGAACATATTCTCTAAAAATATTTACATTAGGACCCTTGAGTTTTAAAAACTTTAACAATTATTGGAGTGGTGAAGAGATGGTGACAGAGTAGGAGGACCCTAGGCTGCTTCATCCCATGAATACAACTAGATAACTATCAAATCATCCTAATACCCCAGAAATTGACCTGAAGACTGACAGAACAAACTTCACAACTAAAGGTAGAGAAGAGGCCACATTGAAGAAGGTAGAAAGGGTGGAGAGGAGGTATAGGAGAGAAATGGATCCTGGTTGCTGTGGAGGAAAGGAGGCTGTAGTGGAGAAGAAAAGAGAGAGCAGAACACACAAGGAGATCATTTCCCCATAGCTACTGACTTGGAAAATGAGAGGGATTGAATTTCATGAGTTCTTGCAACCAGAGAGGCTTAAAGCCTGGAGTTTTAAAGACTTTATTTATTTGGGAGAGAGAGTGAGAGAGAGCATTCACGCACAAGCCAGGGGCGAGGCAGAGTGAGAGGGAGAAACAGACTCCTGGCTGAGCTGGGAGCCTGATGAAGGGCTCAATCCCAGGACTCTGGGATCACAAGCTGAAGGCAGACACTTAACCCACTGAGCCACCCAGGCACCCCTTAAAGCCTGGCGTTTTAAAGGTCAGCAGGCTTGGCTGGGATAGAGCCCAGAGGGCACTGGGCTGTCCCGGAAAGAAAGCAGGCAAACAACCTGGGAGTAGACAGTCTGGAAACAGCAATCTGAAGAGTGCCTGGAGTGTACAGTGGGGACATTATTTGCTCTTCTTAGAGCATGCCCCTGAGAGGCAGGACTAACAGAGACATTTCTGGGAGCAAAGGAGCTGGCTGGAACCATTTCCCTCCCACATTCCTTGGCATAAACCCAGAGCCACCTGCAGGAAGCAGTGCAGCACCAACACTGGCTGCCTGACTTGCTTATGCTAAGCCCTACCCGCCTGAACCCCCACAGAAGACCAGCCCAAACCACTACCCACACTACATCTTCCAACCAGAGAGTTTTTCAGGGCCTCAGTTCTCATAGAGGTGGCGACAGGTCTCATTTCACAAGGGACCAAAGCACACCTAGTTAAAACTCACCATATTTAGGGCAGGGACCAAACACTGTCCACAGCCAGAAAAGGGAAACTGCAGATGAACTGGCCTGAAGGATAGAGCAGCCATAACGTAACAGCAGAGTAGATGCAACACGCGCTGGAGGCACTCCCTGAAGCACCAGGCCCTGGGCACTACAGGACCTCTTCTTCATAAGGCCATTACTTTCATTACTTTGCAGGAGACATAACTGATTTTTTTTTAACACAGAGAAGAAGGCAGAGACTTAGATAAAATGAGAAAATAGAGGAGTTTATCCCAAATGAAAGAACAGGATAAAGCCATAGCCAGAGATCTAAGCAAAACAGATGTAAATAGCATGCCTGATGGAAAATTGAAAGCAACAATCATAAGGGTGCTCACTGAGTTTGAGAAAATAATGGAAGATATCAGTGAGACCCTTACCACAGAGATAGAAGAGTTAAAGAAGAATCAATCAGAGAAGAAAGGTGTAAGGCACAAAATTAGAAACATGCTTGATACAATGAACAGCAGACTGGAAAAAAACAGAGGAATGAATTAATGACCTAGAAGACAAAGTAATGGAAAGCAACGAAGCTGAACAAAAGAGAGAAAAAAGAATTACGCAACATGAGAATAGACTTAGGGAACTTAGTGACTCCATCAAACATAATAACATTCATATTATAGGAGTCCCAGAAGAAGAAGAGAGAGAAAAGAGGGCATAATACTTATTTGAAGAAATAATAGCTGAAAACTTCCCTAATCTGGGGAAGGAAACAAACATCCAGATCCAGGAGGCACAGAGAAATCCCATCACAGTCAACGAAAACAGGCCAACACCAAGACATATTGTAATTAAATGTGCAAAGTATAGTGAAAAAGAAAAAAAAAAAGGTGTTAAAAGCAGCAAGACAAAAGAAGTCCTTAACTCTCAAGGGAAAACCTAAAGGCTAGCAGGAGATTTTTCAACAGAAACTTACCAGGCCAGAAGGCTGCACATGATATATTCGTGGTGCTGAATGGGAAAAATCTGCAGCCAAAAATACTCTATCCAGGAAGGCTATCATTCAGAATGGAAGGAGAGATAGAGTTCCCCAGACAAACAAAAATTAAAGGAGTTTGTGACCACTAAACCAGCCTTGCAAGAAATATTAGAGGGGACTATTTGAGTAGAAAGGAGAGACTAAAAATGATAGTATAAAGGCAGAAAACACAAAAGCAGGTAAAATGAGTATTTCCGCAAAAAATCAGTCAAGGAACTCACAAAAACAATATAGTAACATGTGCCTAAAATGTGGGGAAAGCAGGAAAAAAGAATGGATTCAAATGTGAACAACCATCAATGTTATATGCACTGCTATTTGCAGAAGAGGTTATATACAAATCTGATGGTAATCACATATCAAAAACCACTAATAAACATGCAAAGAATAAAGAGAAAGAAATACACATATATCACTAAAAAAATCAGCAAAACATGAAAGAGAAAGACAAGAAAGGATCAGAGAAAATCTCCAGAAATAATCGCAAAACAAGTAATAAAATGGCAATAAATACATATCTGTCAATAATTACTGTTAACGTAAATGGACTAAATGCTCCAATCAGAAGACATGGGGTGTCAGATGCATAAAAAACAACACCCATCGATATGATGCCTACAGGAGACTCATTTTAGACTTAAAGTTGCCTGCAGATTGAAAGTGAGGGGATGGAGAAATATGCATCATGTAGATGGATGTCAAAAGAAAACCAGAGGAGCAATACTCATATCGGACAAAATAGACTTTAAAACAAAGACTGTAACTGGAGACAAAGAAGGGCACTATATAATAATAAAGGAGACAATCCAACAAGAAGATATAACAATTGTAAATATTTATGCACCCGGCCAGAGGCACCCACATATATAAAATGATTAATAAAAAACATAAAGGAACTAATGGATAATAATAAAATAATAGGGGACTTTAATACTCCATTTACATCAATGGACAGGCCATCTAAGTAGAAAGTCAACAAGAAAATAATGGCTTTGAATGACAACCTTCACCAGATAGTCTTAACAGATATATTCAGAACATTCCATCCTAGGGACACCTGGGTGGCTCAGTTGGTTAAGCATCTGCCTTTGACTCCGGTCATGATACCAGGGTCCTGGGATCAAGTCCCACATCAGGCTCCCTGCTCAGCAGGAAGCCTACTTCTCCCTCTGCCTGTTGCTCCCCCTGCTTGTGCTTTCTCTCTCTCTCTGACAAATAAATAAAATCTTAAAAAAAAAAAAAGTACATTCCATCCTAAAAGAGCAGAATACACATTCTTTTCAAGTGTACATGGAACATTCCCCAGAACAGATCACATATTAGGCCACAAAACAGGCCTCGACAAGAAGACTGAAGTCATACCATGAGTGTTTTCTGACCACAATGCTATGAAAATAGAAGTCAACCACAAGAAAGAAATCTAGAAAGACCACAGATACATGGATGTTAGATAACACGCAACTAAACAATGAATAGGTGATCCAGGAAATCAAAGAAGAAATTTTGAAAATGTGGAAATAAATGAAATCACAATAGTCTAAAACCTTTAGGATGCAGCAAAAGCCCTCCTAAGAGGAAAGTATATAGCAATATAGGCCTAGATCAAGAAGCAAGAAAAATCTCAAACGATCTAACTTTACACCTAGAGCTAGAAAAGAACACCTAAAAGAGCTAGGAAAAGAACAACAAACAAAACATAAAGCCAGCCGAAGGAAGGAAATAAAGATTAAAGCAGAAATAAATGATATAGAAAAAAAAAAAAAAGCAGTAGAACAGATCAATGAAACCAGGAGCTGGTTCTTTGAAAAAAATAATAAACTTGATAAACCTATAGCCAGATTTGTCAAAAAGAAAAAAGACCCAAATAAACAAAATTACAAATGAGAGAGGAGAAATCACAACCGATACCACAGAAATACAGAGAATTATAAGAGAATATTAGAAAAAACTATATGCCAAAAATTGGACAACCTAGAAGAAGTGGATAAATCCCTAGAAACATCTAAATTACTAAAACTGAAAAAGGAAAAAATAGAAAACTTGAACAGCCCAATAACCAGCAAAGAAATTGAAGCAGTAGGAGTGCCTGGGTGGCTCAGTTGTTAAACGTCTGCCTTCAGCTCAGGTCATGATCCCAGGGTCCTGGGATTGAGCCCCACATTGGGCTCCCTGTTTGGCAGGAATCCTGCTTCTCCCACTCCCACTCCCCCTGCTTGTGTTCCCTCTCTCGCTGTCTCTCTCTGTCAAATAAATAAATAAAATCTTAAAAAAAAAAAAAAAGAAAGAAATTGAATCAGTAACCGAAAACCTCCAAACAAAAGTTCAGAACCAGATGGCTTCACAGGTGAATAAGAGTTAATACCTATTCTTCTCAAACTATTCCAAAAAATAGAAAAGGAAGGGAAACTTCCAAATTCATTCTATGGGACCAGCATCACTCCAATCCAAAACCAGATAAAGATACCATAAACAAAGAGAACCACAGGCCAGTGTCTCTGATGAGCATACATGCAAAAATCCTCAACAAAATATTAGCAAACCAAATCAAACAATACATTAAAAAAAAATTCATCACTATCAAGTGGGATTTATTCCTCGGTTGCAAGTGTGGTTCAATATTTGCAAATCAATTAATGAGTTGAATTTTTCCAAAGAAGGCATCCAGATGGCCAACAGATACATGAAAAGTTACTTAGCATCATTTATCATCAGGAAAATGCAAATCAAAACTACAATGAGCTATCACCTCATACCTGTCAGAATGGCTAAAATCAACAATACAAGAAACAACAGGTGTTAGCAAGGTTGTGGAGAAAGGGGAACCCTCTTACATTGTTGGTGGGAATGCAAACTGTGCAGCCACTCTGGAAAACAGTATGGACGTTCCTCAAAAAGTTAAAAATAGAACTACCCTTGGATCCAACAATCACACTATTAGGTATTTACCCAAAGAATATGTAAATACTAATTCAAAGGGATACATGCACCCTAATGTTTATAGCTGTATTATCTAAAATAACCAAATAATGGAAATAACCCAAGTGCCCATCAATTGATGAATGGATAAAGATGTGGAATATATATATATATATATATATATATGTATGTATGTATATATATGACGGAATATTACTCAGCCATAAAAAAGAATGAAATCTTGCCATTTGCAAAGACATGAATAGAGCTAAAGAGTATTATGCTAAGCAAAATAAGTCAGGAAGAGAAAGACAAATACCATGTGATTTTACTCACATGTGGAATTTAAGAAACAAAATGAACAAGGAAAGGGAGAAAAAGAGGGAGAGAGAGAGAGAGAAACAGTCTCTTAACTATAGAAAACAAACTGATGGTTGCCAGAGAGAAGGTTGAGGGGGGGTTACATAGGTGATGGGATTAAGAAGTGTACTTGTGATGAGCACAGTGATGTGTGGAAGTGTTGAATCATTATATTGTACACCTGAAACTAATATTACACTGTATGTTGACTAACTGGAATTTAAATTAAAAAATTAAAAAAATTAAAGATGATGGAAAATTTTTTTAAAACTTTAACAATTATTTTACTGATTATACTGTTTATAAAACTAGTAACTTTGTTATAGAGATTTTGGAATACCAAATTATATATAGTTCACGGTAAATGTACATCCGAAGATATTTGAAAACAAATAATATATTATTTAATACCTTATAAATATATGTATAGAGATATAATCAAGAAAATTATAATTTTTTCATTTAGAGATTGTCAATATTTTGATGCATCCTCTTCAGCCTTTTGTCTATTTTATCTACTATGTTATCTACAATATATAAACTTAACATTAATATACTTGTATATGGTACATATTGTATAATCTATTATCTATGTTTCTATACTACCTACCTACCTACATAACTATCTAAATTCCCATTTATTAATTGTGTCATTCAGACTTTGACATACAGGTAAGATTGGATTAGTTTCCATGCATTATGGAGAATTCATTGACTTCCCCAAGATGTTTGAATTCTTGGGCACATAGACAATCCCTGATTATTTTTTATGACAATATCTTAATGTTGAATTATTTAATAAAATGTTAGGAATGTTTTTAAGGCTTCTAATTCACATTGCCAGATACCATAAAGGTCATATCAATTTATATGTCAAACAGAGTATATGGAAATATATATTTCACTTACCAATAATGGGCGCTATTACACAAATGCATATTTTGCGTGTGTGTGTGTGTGAGAGAGAGAGAGAGACTTTTCTAAATACATTTTACACTGATTTTTTTTTCCCCAAAATTATATACTAATGGGGGGGGGAAAGATGAGAAATGAAAAGTGTGCGCTGGTATTTTGTGTATCTGGAATTTTCTAAGGAGAAAAATAAAATAGCCAAATGCCTGCATGACCAAAAATATCCAACCTGAAATAAAGCCTTTTTTAGGAGCAGTGATGTGACATAATGCCTGTGATTTACTTTGGAAGTATGCCCATAACTCCCATTAGTAATAATGAAAGTTAATGACGTGCCTTATGGGATCAGACAATGGTCTTCAATATTTGTAACTACTTGCTGGGGTAGAAGCTATTCTGTATTGTCAGTGGGTGTCAGTTTGTAATTACAAATTGCACAAACACTATGCATGGTATGTATTTTGCCAACAAGGATTAACTTGGCATCTAGAAAAATGCTTCATTTTCAGCGCCCAAGAAAAACAGAATCTGTGCCTTTTAAAGTAACAAGGTTTGGAGAATAACTAAGCACCCATGAAATATAATTTATTGCTTTCACATTTAATGAAGAAGAGCGTGTTCTTGGATTTTTTGAAATTTAAGTGATCATTTACTAATGTGAGCCCCAAATAATGAGTTAGAGTGAGCAAATCTGTAGTTATCCTCAGCGTGAAGGTCACTTGTATTTTAGGCCCACATTAATTTACTCAGGTTAGCTGATAACATAAGGATTTGAAGAGAGACTGATCAAATAAACCTTTGAAGTAGCTTTGATCTTGGTTTGAGAAATAACTTTTTGACTCGATGATTCCTGGTTTTGTTTGGTAGAAGGGACTAAGTAGGCTCAAAAGTTTTTAAATTAAAAAATACACACTTTTCATGAGACTAATTATATCTAATGTACTCTGAGCTCCTCTGCCCTTCTCACTGTTCCAGCCACTGTGGTCTTTCCAAACACACTACATTCCTTTCTACCTCGAGGCTTTCATACCCCTTGTTTTCTTCTTGATGTGTTCTCTCTTTTAGTTACTTTTTTTGATTCTCAATGATTTTTCTTCTTTGAATAAACCAACTTAAAGCTGTGTTTTCTGTTCTTTCTCATCACACTTTTTTCCTTCCGTTATAGCCTGACCACAACCGGGGATTCTGTAGTCATTTTTCCATTTGCGTATACAATCCTGCATTAGATGATAAGCTCCACAGTGTTAGAGATCATGTCTAATTTTTTAACCATCTGATTCCAATGCCTGCCATAGTGTCAGGCACATAGTAATGCTCAATAAATATTTTTGTTTAAAATGAATGACTAAATGAATGAATCATAAATATTCAGTTTGGGGGGTTGAATCTATTCACTTTTTATTGAGCTTTGTCAAAATATGATATTTTGCATCTTTGATTTTCACATTTTAAAATGAAGTAATAACATTTTTGTTCCACCAGATGGGAGTATGAAGTTAAAAAGGGTGCTGAATCTGTCATCGTTTATTCTTTCTTTATGTACCTAATATCATAAAATGTCATACTTAGTACATAAGATTTATCCTTATCTTAAAAGTTCCATATGTTCACATTCATAGCTAATTTAAAGTTAACTTTATAATCTGAATTTTTAAAATGTTGTGAAATTTAACTTTAAAATAAGAGAAATTTATGGTTAGAATGTTCTAAATTATGCTAATTAAAGATTCCAATTTAAATGTTAAACATTAATTGTTTTTACAATTAGTTTTACAAACAATGAGTTTTACAAACTCATTTTTATTAATAAACACTTATAAATATTGTAAAGATGGGATCTTCCAAAAGATATGCAATGACAAAGTTTGCTTTAGAAAAATTTGATAATGTAGCAATGCTATTTTCTTTCACTTACTAGGTACAAATATCTTGGACAATTTAAAATAAAGTATTCTATTTTCTTTAGCAAACTTTATGCTTTTTATTGATATTTGAGTACATTTTATAGCTGTCATAATGTAAAGACTGTTTTAGAACATTCAGTTAATTCTGTAGCAAATAAAGCCTGGGATTGATTGTATAGGGTTATGAAAGTGGCAATGATATTTAGGTACATTTTAATGTACTTTGATTTTGTGATTCCTTTAAATCTCTGCTTTATTTTTATGTTTTTCTTTTTGTTTCTCTCTTTTTTTAATTGAGGTATAGTTGACATCCAATATTTGTTTCAGGAATATAACATAGTGATTTGACATATATATATACATTATGAAATGATGACCATGATAAATCTAGTTACCATCTGTCACCATACAAAGTTATTACAAATATTATTGACCATATTCCCAATGATGTATTTACATCCCTGCGACTTATTTATTTATAATCGGAAGTTTGTACCTCTTAATCCCCTTTACCTATTTGCTCTTCTCCAACCTCCCTCCCTTCCAGTAATCACCAATTTGTTCTCTGTATTTATGAGGATCTTTCTGTTTTATTTCGTGTTTTAGATTCTACAAGTAAGTGAATTTTGTGGTATTTGTCTTTTTCTGACTTATTTCACTTAGCATAAGACCTTCTAGGTCCATCCGTGTTGTCACAAATGGCAAGATTTCATTCTTTTATGGCTGAGTAACATTCCCTGGTGTGTGTGTGTGTGTGTGTGTGTGTGTGTGTGTGTATATATATATGCAACATCTTTTTTACCATTTGTCGATTGGTGGACACTTCAGTTGCATCTCTGTCTTGGCTATTGTAAATAATGCTGCAGTGAACATTGGAATGCATATTTTTTTGCATTAGCATTTTTGTTTTGTTTGGATAAATATCCATTACTGGAATTGTTGGACTTTATGGTAGTTCTATTTTTAATTTTTCAAGGAATCTCCATACTGGTTTTTTTTGTTGTTTTTTTGTGGCTGCACCAATTTACAGTCCCATCAAGAATGCACACAGGTTTCGTTTTCTCCACATTCTTACCAATACGTATTTCTTGTCTTTTTGAAGAAAATCATTAATTTTGCAGAAATGTATATTTGCAGTATTTGACAGTTCTTATTTCTACCACTAAAATTTATATTTTCAAATTGGATTGTTTTCTTGCTACTTGTAGGCTTCTTTATAGGTATAGCATGGGCATATACTTTATTTTAGGAGCGTTTTAGGGTAGCAACTATACTGCAAAGCCTGTGACCGTGCTTGGCACTTACTTAGTGCTCATTGAATATTTGTTTACTTCCTTATTTAATTAATGGATGAAGAGACAAAGTGAACTGATCATTTCCTTGAAGTAGCAAGAAAGGACCAGATTGAGTTCTAGGTTTTTAGTATTGCATAGATAATCTCTATTTTATATAACAATATAAAACAATTTTATAACAATTATTTGTTATATAATATATAACTTTTGGCTCTTTGATTCTCTAGAATACTGTTGGAAGAAAATGTCATCCTCATTATGGCTATAGGAACCTGAAACACTATGAAGTGAAATAATTTGACCTAGGAATTAATTAAATAGTGGTAGATTCTAGATGAAAGGCCTTAAGTAAATTCTATCCTTTATCAAACTGTCAATATTGATTATCTATATATTCATAGAAAGAGTTGTTTTTTCCCTGAGAAAATCAATTATTTTTGCATAGCGAATTTTTAGAAATCAGATGAGTCTAGAAATTGTCAACTAAGTGCAAGTCTATCACTATAATGATAAGTCAGAATTTATGACTCACAGATATATGGGGTTTACATTAGGAGTAAGAGGTTTTCTGGTGGTCTATTTTTGTTATAAATCCCAATTTGTATTGCTGAGATTTGGAGTGATCTGTAAGTTTTTAGATAACCATACCATTCTTATATTGAACTAAATTTGTTGGAACAGACAATTGATTAATTTTTAGGTTAAGGTGACTTTGTAGAAAACTACTTTTGGTGAGTGGTTTTCAACTTGATCTTGATGAATTTTAATATACTTGATGAATTTTCCTCTGTGTAATATTGCCTGAATTTAAACAGGTAAACTAGATGTTAGGAAAAGTGTGAATTTGTTTTTCTTGCTAGTACTCTTGTCCAACATGATTGATGGGAGGTAAACACAAAAGCACATCTCTGAAAGACTAAAATTATTGTTTGAAAACTGTTATTTGTCAAAGACTTTTTCATATTTATTAGCAGTTAATGATATTGGTAATAACTCATTCCGCATCTTTAATCAATACAATATAGTGGAAAATGTCCACTACGAAAACCAAAACTAGGCGTGTATCACAACTCAGCTCTCCAATTTCATCAGGTTGAATATATCTGTAAACTGACTATATCTACCTTTCAGCATTTTAATGTAGAATAATATTAGGTATGTCAAATGTTTAGATCACTGCCTAGTGAGGTAGCTGATAAATGCTAGTTATTATCATCAATACTTTATAAGCTCTGATAACTTTCTTCTAGATGGTTCTTTTATCAAAAAATGTAGAATGACACATATCTTGAGATAATTATAATATTACCTTTTCAATATTAATGACAGGAATGTTTTTTCATATTAAAGATCAAGTCCCTTGACAATCATATAAGTATAGAGTTAGAGGTAAACCAAGCTTTCAGAACCTATTCAGAGTCACAAAAACATCTTGAATAAAAGAAGGATCTGGGAAAAACTCTCAAGCACTTCAATCTGTAGTTCAGCATTAATATGTGATTCTTCGTAATTATATTTGAAATTTTTTTTTTAATTCCATTAAATAGGGAGGACTATTTTTCTAGACATCTGTTCTTAAACAATTTTTAAAACTAACTAGGGAGGCAGATTATGAAGATAGTTTCATTTTTTTTTCTAGATAAGCCATTAATTAAAAATTCAAAGACCAGTTAATATTATGCACATAATATAAAGTTTGAAATCATTACAGTAAGCAGTGATTTTTATCAAATTACTTATACCAATTATCATGCCTTATAATTTTAGATGGCTTAATTGCTGCACAGATATTTCAGTGGCAAAATATGTCACGTTTATCTACTCTATGACCAGACTTCATTGTGTCTAGACGTATTCTGATGGGCTTTACATTCATATTGACAAGTGAGACAATTACGAGTCAGCATATCCTGCAGATTCTACATCTGGCTTACCCATTTGTATTTTTTCAAAAGCAGCTAAGTCTGTAGAAAGTACTGGAATAATCTCATTTGAAACCTGTCTCTAAAGCTTACTAACAGTGTTGTGACCTTGGGAAAGTTTCTGAGCGTCTCTGAATTTTAGATTCCTCATCTGTAATATTGTGATAGTAATTAATATAATAATAAAATATTACTTATCTTATTGGCAAAAATTAATGAAATTGATATAGGAAAGTAGACACTTTCATTTACTGTTGGTGAGAATATTCATTATTAAAACATCTATAGGGCAATTTGGCATTACCTGTTAAACATTAAAAAGTACATCTATTCCCTTTGGCTTAGTAATACCATTTCTTGGCGTATAATCTACAGAAATGCATTGTAGAAATAGCCACATAACAAGGATGTTCATTGCAACATTATAATAGCTAATTTTGGAAACACTTAAATATCCGTTATTAGGGAAAAGTAAATGAGTCAGTTTAGTCATGCAGCACAAAAAAAAAAATAGATGAAATGAAAAGATCTCTGAAATGGAATAAGTGAAAAATCTTGGGTTAGGAAAGTATAACATATTTATGCACAAATGTAACAATAAAGGTGATTAATATGTAATTACATATTATATATGATTGATTAACTCAATATGTAGTTTTTCTGTACTATTGTAACTACATTGAAGAGCTCTAAAATGATACACAATTAGTGACAGTGGTTTCTTTTGTGGGGAGACTGCAAGGACAGCTGGATGTTGGGGCCTGGTGGGTGCATTCATGTGTAATGTATGAATTGAAACACTAAAGATAAAACAAATAATTACAATTTTTTAAAAATGGGGTAATGCTTTCTTTCCATTGTTATTAATCCTCTTGCCATCATTGTAGTTCAAGATTTTCATTAACTTACTAGATTCTCACCCAAAGTGGGAAGGACAGATACTCCAGAGTGTAAATAAATTCTATGTAGAACGTTAGGGCTTTGTCAAGCTACAGTTCCCATGTCCTTCCTATCTGTTGCCTGCCCTTTCTATAGCTGGGGATGACTGCTCCAGTGAGGTGTGATTGATAGGAAGGCTCATGTGCTGTAGGCGATACTGCTTACAGAGGAGAAGAGGACCTAAGAAAAATTAAAACCCAACATCCAAGGGAAGAGCAGAGGAAAAAAGATCCCCAAAGAAGACCAAGAAGGAGTAAGCAAAAGGATAGGAAAAAGCCAACAGATTGGAGCCTGGAAAAGAAAGTTTTCAGAAGGAAAGGAGAGGTCAACCATGTCAAAACCTGTAGAGAAATTGAATACATTGGGTATTAAAAATGTTTGTTTGTTTTTAGAACAAAGTGTTCATTGTTTTTTTTTTTTTTTTTTTAAGATTTTATTTATTTATTTGACAGAGACAGCCAGAGAGGGAGGGAACACAAGCAGGGGGAGTGGGAGAGGAAGAAGCAGGCTCACAGCGGAGGAGCCCGATGTGGGACTCGATCCCGGAACGCCGGGATCACACCCTGAGCCGAAGGCAGACGCTCAACGACTGCGCTACCCAGGCGCCCACAAAGTGTTCATTGTTAACCTTGGTGAGAACAGTTTCAGTGGAGATGCAGGGAGGCTTGGAGTTAGGATCCACTCCAGAGTAAATTGATAAGTAGGAGATGAGAGCTCAGGTACAGTAGACTACTCTTTTTCAAGACATTTCACTATGAATAGTAGGAAAAAGGGAGGGAAAAATGAGGAGAGGCTCTTTGATCTCCTAAATCTTACTGAGTTTTTGAAGGAAATTTGAACTGAATTACTTATCCAAAGTCATCATTTTTGATAGACAGCCCAGCAACAAATGATTAACTGAAAAGCAAATTAATTCCATTCCCTAGGCATACATTTTGTAACTAGCTATTCTTGGAAGGTATCCAAAGAAGTTATTCTAATTTGACATTTTTCTTGATAGTTTGCTGCGATTTTTGATGGTTAAAGGAGGTGTTTAGTACCCTTACACATCTCCCAGTCTAAATTTATTTTATCTATGTTTCGTGATGTAAGTTTTGGAGTGTTCCTCTCTACTCTTTCTTTGGCTTAACCAAAACTCCTCATGTGATTTGACACTCTCCTCGGTTTTTAATTAGTAAAATTTTGGTCTTGCGTATGGTTTTCTTTTAACCAAACTCTATACCTCCTCATATTCTAGATTGGATTTAGAAGCAGGCAAGATAGTGTACAAGGAGGAGGGAGAAGATAGGCTTATCTAAAAATGCTCTGCGGAGGTTATCAGGAGGGTACAAACCATGGAGAAAGCAACTTGTAGCATCATGGTTTAACTAAGAGACTTCTTTAAATAGTATTCCTTTTATTTTATAGACAAACTGAGGCTATATATCTATATCATAGAAATTGGAAAGTGGGTAATATTTAATTACGTATTTTATCTTTGGTCCCACTCAAGTAATTGCATTAATCCATGGAACACCCTAAATATTGCATGGAATTTTTTCTAGTTCCCTGAGATATAGATAAAATATATTTAAAATGTTGTGCTTTACAAGGGATCATTTGTCATTAATAATACTCAGGTACAAAGATATGAATCATGTTACCAGGTCAGTAAGCTACATTTTGATTTTTTTTTTTCTGATTTAAGATATGACTATAGAAGAATACGGAAACTATAGAAAATTAAGAAAAAACCCACTACCATAATTCAGATTTTACCACTATAAAATTTTTAATAGTTTTTTTTCTTTCGGACTTATTTTTTCATTTGAAATACCTTTACATTTTATGTTAGTGATACACAGGATAAGAGCAACAATGTAAATTTTATTAGGTTGGTTATTATAGCCAGGATTAGGAGTTGACAGCTTGTATTTAGCAATAGAATCTTCAGTTAAACAGGTATTATATAAAATATACTGTTTTATTGATTATTGCATTCATTGTAAATTGTTTTAAATTTTTTGTGGAGCTTGTGAGATTATGCATAAAGAAATAAGGCAAAATCTTATTCAAGCAAGAAGTCACCTATTAGTTTTGTAGCCCGAATACCCCTTGTGTGAGCTATATATTTCCCACATACCATCAGAAATTTGCATGAAGGAATGTGTTCCTAGACACAATCATGGTGAGTTGTAGAGAGGAACGAGAAATGGTTAGTTTTTGCAATTCAAATGTCCTATTTTATTAAGTCAGTATTTCTTGAAATAGGTGTACTAGGAAAATAATTTTTGTTTGTTTTAGGGAAAAACCTTACTTGGTAAAGTGCAGTTCTGGCCTTGTTTAAAAAATACTGTTTGTGGATCTGATGTCTTAGATTGCCAAGGATTGCATTATTTTTATTTTCTACATTGTTCAGTTAACATACATTTCCATGTTTCATTTCCTTTATGAGTTTTCTGTGGCACTGCTTTCACGTCTTCTAGGATCTGGCACGTTTTGTGCTAAGAGAAGTTCATTTGTTGTTTACTTGGAAAATGTTGCTCAAGCTGATGTCCTTTGCCAATGACTTGTGGAAGTTTCCCTACACTGATCAGCCGGCTATAGCCTGGTACTTCCTTAGAGAAAAGTGAAGTGTGTTTCCACACCTTCTCTCAGGCCTGCTGACTCCATCCTTCAATGCTTCAGATCTCTCTGACTTCTGTAGTTATTAGCAGCAGCACTAAACTAAAAATGTGATTGGTCCTATTGTACTAGGCATGGAAAAGTGAGGTAATGGCACCAGAAAAATACCATTCATATTACATAGACATTTCCTTAGTGAATGCATGGGAGTCCCCTTGGTCTTGTTTCACAAAGTCCCAAATGTATTAGCTAATGTACCAATTTAAATTGAGATGTAAGGGAGGGAAAAAGGACAGTTAACTCTCAATTCTAAGATAAGACGCTAAAGCAGAGTAGACTTACACAATCTCTTGTACAGACAACAGCTACTTGAAAAACTTAAAAAGCAGAAGACATTTTATTTTTTGTCTGAAAGGTGGAGCAAAAGGAGTGGCAATCTCTAATCATTCCCTTAATAAAGTTTTTTTTATGCTAAAATATATTAAAAGTAAAAATTTAAAAGGCACCTAAAAGTTTTAAGACAGAATATACTGAATATGCTAACAAATTGCAAATTAATAATCAAAATACAAACTTTTTTGAGTACTCACTATGTACTAGGCATCACTATAGTGCTTTGCATAAATTAACTAATTTAATGCTTATTGTCATTCAGTGAAATATATACTGTAATTATTCTCATTCTTCAGATGAGGAGGATAATGCATACCGAGATTCATTACCTTATCCAGGTATGGGGTGGTGAAGCTAGCTTCTAAACCCAGGCAGCTAACCCTAGCACCCACAGGCTGAACACCCCTACTGGGCCACTCTTAAGTTAGGAACATTCTTCTTGAGAATTAAGACTTCATTTCAGAGAGTGTGATTTTTTTCAAAATGAAAAAAGTTGGACTAAATGTTTCTTTTTAAAAAATTTTTATTTTCATATGAAATTTAAATATCTATTTCCTTTTCATTGCCTTAATTCTTCAATATACTATAGAAGTATAGAGAATATGTGTTCTATGCCTGAATGACTCCAAACATTTATTTAAAATGTTTTTTTAGGGGCGCCTGGGTGGCACAGCGGTTAAGCGCCTGCCTTCGGCTCAGGGCGTGATCCCGGCGTTATGGGATCGAGCCCCACATCAGGCTCTTGCGCTATGAGCCTGTTTCTTCCTCCCCCACTCCCCCTGCTTGTGTTCCCTCTCTCGCTGTCTGTCTCTATCTCTGTCAAATAAATAAATAAAATCTTAAAAAAAAAATGTTTTTTTAAAAAGTACAAACATGGATATTTCTAAATTTGTGATTTTAGGACTGAAATTTTCAACTTCCACTTATGTTTTTGGCTTTATGTATACTAGATGAATACATAGTTTAGAAAAAGCAAAGTTCCATGAAAATGCAATTAGAATCATCATTTACAGGTGTTTTCATTTTCATTTTCATTTCTTGACTGGGTAGACTAGCGATTGGGAAAGATCAATAGAGCTTTTCTTTCTAATTTGGAAAGCAGCTGCCAATACTGTTAGCTCCTGATGTATTTTAAAAGACTAAGAGTTTTATAAATTCAAAGGTCTTCAAACTGTACACCTATGTGCATATTTTGTGAGACCTATGAGTTGGGTAAAGATATAAGGGACATTTTGCAAAAATTAGTCTGATACCAAGTGCATTTTAGGTTTTCATACCAAATAAACCATTATACTAATTTGAGATTTATCTAAATTAGGTTGGAAATGCTTCACTGATGAAAATCCTCTGTTAGTATTATTAGAGTGATGTTCTCTTGAATTATTCGGACTGTTCTCTGTGGAAAGTGGGAAGGATAACCATGTGACTTTCCACAAAGCTTGGAAATGGGACCACCGTGTTCACATGAATTCTTTCGTGTATTTGTTAAACATGACTGTTAGGGTCAGACGTTTTATTTTTCATGGCCTTTGAAAATTTGATTAACTATTTTAGGAATCTTGAAATCATACATTGAGTCCTAGAACCTCATTCAGGAATTCATGTTCTTTGCATATATAATCACTATTAGTTTGGAAAGTCTGTCGTTTAAAACTACACATGGGGCGTCTGGGTGACTCAGTTGTTAAGCATCTGCCTTCTGCTCAGGGCGTGATCTCGGCGTTCTGGGATCGAGCCCCACATTCTGGGATCGAGCCCCACATCAGGCTCCTCCGCTGGAAGCCTGCTTCTTCCTCTCCCACTCCCCTGCTTGTGTTCCCTCTCTCGCTGCTGTCTCTATCTCTGTCAAATAAATAAAAAATCTTAAAAAAATAAATAAATAAAAATACACATGATAGGTACTTTAATTAGAGAGCACTCTATTTTAATAAATTGTGCTACTCCAAAGAGCAGAAGAGTTACTTAGTTTTAGAGGGATAATTGGTTATTGCCTTAGAGATGTATCTATTTGTTGTATGTATGCTTACATATCTCAATGATGTAATTTTATGCATATATTAGAAATATTTCCCACTACTTTAGGTTTTCATCAGAATTTTGAGTACTTAGGTTTAAAGAAAAAATCCGGGGGTGCCTGGGTGGCTCAGTTGTTAAGTGTCTGCCTTTGGCTCAGGGCGTGATCCTGGCTATGGGATCGAGCCCCGCATCAAGCTCCTCCACTGGGAGCCTGCTTCTTCCTCTCCCACTCCCCCTGCTTGTGTTCCCTCTCTCGCTGGCTGTCTCTCTCTCTGTCAAATAAATAAATAAAATCTTAAAAAAAAAAAAAAAGAAAAAATCCAAAAACTTTAAAGTTAAAAAAGATGAAGATGTATATATTTGGACAATGGGATATTAATCAGTGGATGTAAGTATGAATGGATTATGGTTAAAATAAAGAAAGATGAATTATAGAATCATAATGTGGAATGAAAAATACAAATTGTAAAGGACCACATATAGTCCCATTTTCCAAAGCTTAAATAGAATAAAAAACTAAGCTATGCCATACTTAGCAATACAGAAATACCTGTTGAAACTATTTTTAAAAGGAGGCAAAAGAAACAGTAAATATGAAAGTCAGGATAATGCCCCTAGCGGGAGGCAAGGGACTGAGTTTTGGGGAGAAGTTAATGGTAATAAATTCTAGGTTTAACTTAATGATGAGATCCCAAGTACTAGTTTTAGCATCATGGATCATAACTCACATAAACATACGTTATTTTGAATTTACCATATATTACAATAATAGAAAAAGCTGGAAGACAATAGTTAATTGTCTACTTATCATTGTATATGCCTTCAAAGAAACTAGTGAAGTGGGAAGAATAAGCAAAGTAGTTGTTATGTCCATATGGGATCAAATAATAAGTTTACTGATACATATATACATGTATGTGTGTGTATTTTGTTTCACTATTTAATCTTCATTTCAATGGGAGGATCACTTTAGAGCAAATTAAAGCTTATAAGAAAAATTAAATTTAACAAAGATTTATTGAGTTCTCAAAACTTGTTAGATGGTATGCTGGGTGCTGCTCAAGTCTGAGAGAATAAGATGAATAGTACAAATTCTGAAAACATAAAGTGTTAAGTAAATTTAAGTGAAGGAAGTACTAGAGACTAATCCATCCCTTAATATTATAAGAAAATGGAATAAAGCAAAGCTTTATGTCACAGCTTATATAGAGAAACATGAGACTTCTAAATTTTGTCAACTCTCACTTTGCTTTGATTATATAATAAGCTTGTATATTCCCAATCCTTAGGAGTTTCCTTTTTAGCATAATAACATATGAATGCAAATGTCTCAGTTCCATGAAATAATTGTGATACGTTATTTCAAAGATACGTTTATACCAGAGACTCTTAGCCTGGATGGTATTATAACTTATTTTTATTTAGTAAGTCCTGTACCTTCTCTTGGAATCAGTTTGTATGTTGAAAAGAGCATCAGGTTTTAGAGAGACTTTGAATTCCATCTCTGACATTTTATGTCTGTATGACTTTAGATAAATTATTTAACTTCTTCAAGCCTCAATTTCTTCACCTAAAAAATGCATTTGATAGTACCTGCCAGAGAAAGCTGTGAGGAGGAAATTTTATGATGTTTACAAGCCCCTAACCAACCTGACCACAGTGGATGTTATTTGTTTACATACGCTAGAGTGCCAGATAAGACTTAAGGTCACTTAAAGATCAGATCTTTAGTACATGTAAATTGGATTTTTTTTAAACACTGAACTATTAATTCCCTAGTTTTTGAATGCTGTGTGTGTTGAGTGACTATATATATATATGAGTTAGCCATTAAAAGCTGAAAGTTGAGGATGTTGGAAGACTACTCTCAAAGCTAACAGCAAATATCTTTTTAAACACAAATGAGCAGGGGCACCTGGGTGGCTCAGTTGGTTAAACATCTGCCTTTGGTTCATATCACGATCCTGGGGTCCTGGGATCGAGCCCCACATCGGGCTCCCTGGTCAGCGGGGAGTCTGCTCCTTCTTTTCCCTTTGCCCCTCCCCCCTGCACATACGTGCTCTCTCTCTCTCAAATAAATAAATAAAATCTAAAAAAAAAAAAAAAAACCCACAAATGAGCAGTTATCTTCTTGCTCTGAACTGAAAGCTTAGGAAGTTATGGAGAAGCTCAGACTCCCTTGTCTCTGTAGCTTGGGATGAATGGGTACAAAGAAGGAAGAGGGAATGATCCAGGTAGAGAATGAGGAATCTGGGAAGCTCTCCATCTGCTTCTGAATTATATATTAACCTTGGCTTTGTAATTTGGTTTGAAGCTCTGCATATAAACTCCAAAATATCAAGAGTATTTATAATCAAATAGAAAGCAACACATGCATTCCAAATGATATTTGTATTATTTGCAATTTGGTATTTTCTGCTCTATTGCTTTGCTCTCTTAGCATGAATCATTGGAGATGACTGTTGAAATGTCACTACTATGTGCACAGCACAGTGCAAAGAATGTAGCAAAGAATGTAGACATTTCAGTCTCTTTCATTTATTCTGTTCAACCTTCTTTCCAAGAAAGAACCAAACATTCATGAGGTATTTTAAATATGCAGTGAAAAATAAATAAATATGCAGTGTTTTGCTACTTATTTAGAAACATATGTAACTCTCTTTCAGATATATGTTAATTATAATTAACTGATTAAATTTTCTGTCATATATTTTTATTAATATAGAAATATGCATTTGATTCCTTTTAAATAAGTGGCTATCTCAGTTTTTAAAGAGGTATAAGTAAACTTATTTCAATGACATTGAAGTAGGATTTCATTTATTTATTCTTAAATAAAATCAATACCCATAACCTAGTAATTAGAAGCTTGCAAGGTTGGGGCACCTGGGTGGCTCAGTGGATTGAGCATCTGACTCTTGATTTCGGCTCAGGTCATGATCGCAGGGACCTGAGATCAAGTACTACATGAGACTCCAATCTGGGTGTGGAGCCTGCTTAAGATTCCTTCTCCCTCTGCCCCTAGCCCCCACCCATGCCCTGCTCTCTCTCTCTCTCTCTCTCAAAAAAAAAAAAAAAAAAAAGCTTGTAAGGTTATTTTGAGTCTTTGTAAACAAATGATTAGAAGGTTTTCATTCTAATAAGCATCTGTTCAAGCAATTTAGCTTTTTTGGGGGGGGAAGGGAGGGTGAGGGTGAGTGGTAAAGATACTTAAAATGAATTAATCATGTACTTTTTTTTCTTTTTACAAGTTAAACAGTAGTTTTAATTCCAATTAGATAGGTACATCTTAGTTTTTGACAATGGTTTGCTTCTTTAACAGCAAAATTACTTCAGAGGTGCTCAGGCAGACCTAGAAATCTTAATCTTAAGTCATTTGGAAAGCAAGCATCTAAAGATTTTAAAGGAACGTTGATAGAAGGCAAACTAGGATTTCAATGAAAGAAAGTAATTCTGCAGTTACCTGAACTTAGCCAAATATGCACACTTACATATCCTGTGGAGTGGTTTAAATCTTTGCTTTTTGAACCTGTTTTTGAGGAGCAAGAAAAGACTCAGATCACCACTAAGGAGTAGAACATACAAAATTGGGACTATTTTTTCTATTCTCTGGTACATCTTAGCTGAATTTAGGAAATTGTATTAAATACCATTTCTTTGTAAAAGAAACACAATTAGTTGTGGAATTGCTGTGCTGTCTTACAGGATTCCTTTGGTTTTCAAAGTTTTATTTTTAATCCTATGTTATTTTCTGTAGAACACTTACATAGGCCTGGAGAAAATGACATTTAGATGTTACCAAGCAATTCATGATCTATGGACTTGTGCATGTGTATAGAAAAAAAAAATGTGTGTTGAAATGGACTTTCAATGTATTTATAAGGTCATTGGTTGCATTAATATAGCACATGGTATTAAGCATTTCCTACTTGAGGAAACTTGTGCATATATCTAAGCCTCTTACAGTTAAGAGGAAGGAATATTTAGTTCAGCTCTAGATTCCAAACACTATTAGGATAGTAAAGTTGTCTAGAAGTACAACAGATATTAGTTTCATAGTCTACTAACTTACTGGTCAGAGTGTGTTCCGAGGACCAGCAGCATTGACATTTTCTTGGAGGTTGTTAGAAATGCAGATTCTCTGGCTCTAACCCAGATTTACTGAATCAGAATCTACATTTTAACAAGATCCTCAGGTAATGCATATGTGCAATGAAGCTTGAGAAGCACTGGTCTAATAGGTACTTAAAGGTCTTGTGGCCCAAAATTGTTACTAACTCAAATTGTGAAGATTGTACAAATGATGAAAGTATATTATTCATATTTTAAAAATCTACATTTATAGGTTCTATTATTTACAAATTGGAAAATTACATAAGATGGGCTATATGAACAAACTTTTAAAGAATTGATACTTTGTAATAAAAATGTATTCATCTATTCAAAATGGAATACTGGTAAAATTTGAAAAGACGGACTATGGACTATATGAAAATCAATAATAAATTATTTATTATTCATCAATAATAATTCCAGATATGAAAACCAAAACTTTAGCATGGTACCTCTTTGTTTTGGTATATTTCAGCCAAAATTGAAAGGTAAAACTTTAACCTATTGATGAAGCGATGTATGTGAGGAGAGATGGAAAGACTTGTTGCAACAATTGAAACTGTATTATTTCATCTAATGATATCAATAAGGAAATGAGAAAAACTGGTTGGTTGTATATGGCACTATCCCAGTGAGCATCCTTATGATTGTTGCTTTCAATTTTCCATCATAATTTTGCACATAAATAAAGAGGTGAACATAACTAACATTTGTGACATGTTAGCCCTTCTGTGATTTATACAACCCCTGGCATGACAGAGAGTGACTTTTTTCAGATTTAACAGGAAATACTGTCAAGGATTCTGGCATGGGAGGAGACTTGTGCCCTATCACGAAAGGATGAAGGGGGCAATGAGGGGGTGGAGGGTGAAGAGCATTCTCAGGCCTCAGGTGGGGGTAATGTTGCTGCAGCAGGGCCAATCCCATCATCTTCTCAAGGTCTTCTTGAGTTGCCTTTGTTCTCGTATTTACAGCAAAAGAGACTATTGTGTTTTTTGTTTACCTAGGTAAGAACATGGTCTGAGAGTTGGGGTGGAGTAGATCTTTAAACAGAACAAAACAAAAAATAGATTGCTAATACAAGAAGAAGATGTAATGCATTGCAGGCAGGCAATCAACAAAAAATATCCAGTAGAGCAGGATTCATAAAACTAGAACAAAATTTTGACTAGAAGATGATGTATTCTTTTTATAGTGGAAATCATGTTAGAGACCTTATCAATTCAGCTATCATACTAAGTGATTATAGGAAACTTGCAGGAGTTTTTATGAACATCCAGTTCCCTGGGCTTTATGAAAGTTGCTGTGGTACCAAGTAAATATCTTATGGGACTGGGAATACTCATTATAATTACCTTACAAGAAAGGGAGTATTTTAAGAATTTATTTATCATTGGAAATTCTCTATCCCAATAACAGATTATTATAATTTAATTCACCAGTGGGACCATGCATTCATGCACTTTAATTGAGAAAGTACTGGATAAAGATTTACACATTCCGGCTTCTTTACCCCTAACTAGCACATTTCTTAGACCCTGCTGCCTTATTTGTGAAGTGAAGCTAATGGGGAAGATCTTTAGTATCCCTCCCAATTCTGTAGAATATTGTGATCAGATTGTTCTGAGTGGCATAAATAAAATGAATATTAAGTATAGCAAAATTCTCTATGTAGAATTATTAATGTGATTATTATTTAATGTTTACTTTAAATTTATATGTACAATGTTGCAATTGTACATTGCTCATTGTATTAAGCATTTTGGATCCCAAGAAGTTTATAAAATACATAAACTTTCTAATGATTTAAATTTATTATTAGAAAGATACAAATGTACAAAACAGGTTATTATCTCAAGATTTCTCTCCTAGAACATCAGCAAAATACAAATAGAAAATGGCAGTGCTCATTTATAAGACTGATTTTAATCATAGTTATATGGTAAAACAATCAAGTATTTTAAAGGAAACTTAGTTATGATTTGTTTATATGTTGCTTAAAAATGATCGGTTTAGGGGCACCTGGGTGGTTCAGTGGGTTAGGCGTCTGTCTTCGGCTCAGGTCATGATCTCAGGGTCCTGGGATCGAGTCCCGCATCAGGCTTTCTGTTCAGTGGGGAGCCTGCTTCTCCATCTCCCTCTGTCTACCACTCTGCCTAGTTGTGCTCTCTTTCTGTCAAATAAATAAATAAAATCTTTAAAAAAAAAAGATCTGTTTAGAAAATGTACTGAATCTTTTATGAAGCTACCTCTGATCAATGACTGGATTTGTAACATAATTCTTAATATTTTGAACACATAGAACACAGAGGGGTACATACCACTTTTTGGTTAAACAATGAAGTACAACTAGATAACTACCCAAAGAAAGAAGTTTATACAAAGTTGGGCCCTTAAAGTGTCATTTGTGGAAGCCATAGTTTTAAAAAATATTTGTTTAATATGTCTATTTGTAAAAAATACATGCATACAATTCTTTAAATATATATCTCTATTATATTATTTATGAATTATGTATACATGTCCTATAGTATATGTATTATAAAATATGCAAGGTAGAAATTTAAAAGGATAAGATAATGATGAAATAATTGATATATATATATATTTTTATAGATTTTATTTATTTATTTGATAGAGAGAGAAACAGCCAGAGAGAGAGGAACACAAGCAGGGGGAGTGGGAGAGGAAGAAGCAGGCTCCCAGTGGAGGAGCCTGATGTGGGACTCAATCCCATAATGCCAGGATCACGCCCTGAGCTGAAGGCAGACGCTTAACGACTGAGCCACCCAGGTGCCCTGAAATAATTGATATTTTTAAAATAAATTTATTTACTTTCATTCGTTGGAGAAACATTTTTTTTCTTGCTAAAATATAGAAATGGATGGGGTGCCTGGGTGGCTCAGTCGTTGAGCATCTGCCTTCAGCTCAGGGCGTGATCCCAGGGTCCTGGGATTGAGCCCCACATCGGGCTCCCTGCTCCGCTGGGAGCCTGCTTCTTCCTCTCCCACTCCTGCTGCTTGTGTTCCCTCTCTCGCTGGCTGTCTCTCTGTCAAATAAATACATAAAATCTTAAAAAAAAAAAAAGAAAAGAAATGGAATAATGGCTAACACTTTTCGTGAGGTAAGGCAATTGGATATGAATCATGTTTGTTAAATTGGCTTAACAGTGGGCTGCCTGGGTGGCTCAGTAGGTTAAGTGTCTGACTCGTGATTTTGGCTCAGGTAATGATCTCTTGGGTCATGAAATCGAGCCCTGCAGTGGGCTCTGTGTTCAGTGAGGAGTTTGCTCTCACTCTCTCTCTCTCAAAGAAATAAATAAACCTTTAAAAAAATTTAAAAAATAAATTGGCTTAACACTTCAACTTGCAGGAATTGAAAGTCTGGTTCTGAAGTTTAGTTTATTGGTTTTAATTGCTATTATAACTGAAAAATGATTCCTCACAAAATGTAGGAAATGTGGGAAACAAATTGTCAGCCAAAATTATGCCAAAGATTTTATTGAAATTCAGTTGATGAATTTCCAACTCAATTGAAGTCAGATATTCTAATAAACTGGTCACAAGGTGTTAAACTTATACATTTTTAACAGGTGGGTTTAAAATTCTGTAAAACATTTTTCATAATGAAAATATTTGTAAACATCAACTTTGACCATATTCTTTTCATAGTATTTACATTTTTTCAATAAGCCACTCTTTCATTTTGCCATAATATAGTCAGCAAAACTTTGTGTGACACAAATGGCATTTATGCTCACCCCCATCTCAATACAAAGTATTATAAAGATTGGTAAAACAGTCTTTAAAACTGTGTTTTAAAAATCTTCTTTTCAAATAATTAACTACTCCCCCCTCCCTGCCCCCGGGAGGGAGGGGGGAGGGGCAGAGGGAGAGAGAATCTTAAGCAGGCTCCATACCCAGTGTGGAGCCCAATGCAGGGCTCAATCTCACAAACCTGAAATCATGACCTGAGCTGAAGCCAAGAGTCTGACGCTTAACCGACTGAGCTACCCAGGTGCCCCTCAAATAATCAACTACTTTTACAATATCCTGTCACACTTGGAAAACTTGTGGCTTCAAATTCTTTGTCATAGTATTTTGCCTATGATTAATGTAAACAATGATTTTCATGTATGGTAGTATTAGTATATCTTTGATTTGGTATTTTTTTAAATTCCACTCACACTTATAACCTATCATTTGTTATACAGTCTTTCCATTAAATAATATTTTTTAAGGAACTCATTTAATGTTAAGGTTATAAATGATCTAATGCAACTTTCCTTTAATGGTTAATAATTAAAAGTAGAACATGCTTTATTTTATTGGAACAGTGTAATACCCCAATCTGAGACATGTTAGAGACACATCTGAGTCTTGTGTAGCAATCCTATCACTTACAAAAGAATGAAAGTGATGGTGATGGAATAAAGGTCTTTTTCAGTGGGACAAATTTATGATGGTACACTATACCCCTCACAAAAGGTATGCAGTATGGAAACATATAAAATAATGATCGAATATGTTTTCAGTATTTTTTTGAGAATAGAGTCAGCTCTTTTTGTCTAGATTCATAGAAACATTGACATTCTGAAATGACATACATAATTTTTAAAGACATCTTTAAATCTTTAGTTCCTGAAAAAGGTAGAATAGAGAACGTTTTCTTAATGGCATACTGATCCCTTATAGTTTAAATAACCCGAAAGGAGGCTGCCTATATTTTATATACTGTTCATTTACATGCACATAGCTATAATAAAATATAGACTTTCTTAGATTCAGTTAGAAATTTGGCTGCCTTCCCAGCAAATGCAAGTATATAAAAACTGAATATCCTCATCTGTTAAACAAGTTGGCCTCTTCAGTCCTTAATATATATATTTAGTGATAACATGACATCTTTTTACTCTGTTTGGTAAATTTCCAAGCAGAAAAACAATCTGTGTTTTTGACTCTGGTAGTTAATAGAAGGTAGTCTTGTGTTCCAAGTTAGGCTTCATTTATGGAACAAATTGGCCAGATTTTCAGGTCGCTATATAAGCATTGGTCAGTTGCTTTTTTCTGGAATACATTTTCTGTCCCCTGCCCTTTCTTGTTGAATAAGTTAAATTAAGGTGCTTATCTGCATTATTTTTTTTTTTTTACTTTTCATTTAACAAATCTGTATGTTTTATAGGACATGTTAAAATACTGAATGGGAGGCTTTGTGTGAGGATATAAAAATCTGGAGGAGAGCCAGCATATTGTAGAGGAAAGAGGGCTGGTTTAAAACCAGGCAGACTCTGAGCTTGAAACCCAACCTTACTACCTGCAAGCTGTGAAACTTTAGACAAGTTGCTTATCTTCTGTGAGTCTCAATTTGCAGAGCTGAGAAGGGAGGTTAAGTGTTAAGAGAATTAAAATGTAGTGTTTGAGAAGAAGTCCTCGTAGTAGATGATCAGTAAATTATATGAAGATGTTATTGTTAGACAAGATCCAAAGAAAATTGGAGCCAGTTTATTTTTTACTTTTACTAAAATATTAAATATGGTATCTATCTTGTGTAGAGAGTCCAAGCACCCCCAAAAGGTCTCCAAATGTAATATATTCTACTTTAAAACAGGTAGCATGATGTATTTTAGGTCAGGCAACACTGAAGTGGGAAAACACGGTTTTGACTTTTAAACCTCAATTTTAATAATTGAAAATGTGTTGCCTTCTGAGCAGATATGGCGTATTTAAAATCAACAGCTGTGGTTTTACTTGGTGCCTTTCTGTTCTTCAAGCAATATTTGGTTACTTAATAAAGAATCGTATTAATAGGCTGAAGTTATCTTAAGAGATATGTGTACAGAGAGAGCAAATGTTGGTTCTAATAGTCATAGTGCGTATCAACTCTTTTTGTTTTACACTTCTCATAGTTAGGAATTGACACTCTGGTGTCACCATACGGTTATGTGATTATTTTAAGCTGCAGCTTTTTCAACCTAAAGGTAATCTTCTTTAGACATAGAAAAATATTTTATTTTGTTCCTTACAAAAAGAGCCGTTATGAATTTTTTGGATCCCAAGTGCTTTGAGTTTATTAAGACTGCAAGATGAAGTGTTTATTGGAGTGTGTCTTGTTGTCAAGACGAATATGTTGGTGATAAAGTTTTTAAAAAATGCTATAGCTAGTGTTTGTTTAATTGTAGTTAGAATACAGTCACTGTTAATGTACTGCAGCATTTAATGACACTTCTTTGTATAATAAAAGCATAAAGTACTTTCATTAGTTAAAAAGATGGAAATGGCTTGGGTCCTACTTACTTAGGAGCATTACTTTCTCACGTATTCCGAACTTCAAGCATATGTAATTTTTTCAAATATGTAATTTGTCAGCTGATCAGCAAAGATTTATTTCACATCTTTTCTGTGGTGGATGTTGTGGTAGTTACGCAGAATACAGAGATTGTAAGACAAGGTAAGTAGCTTCCCGTCACATGGGAGCCATAATAAATTGTCTACCTGAAACAGATAGTAATATTCGCTGATATATGAGTAAGTGACAAACAGTATTTCCCAAAGTATCTATGAAACATTGTTTCTTTGAAACGCTCTGAGAAAAATATTCTATGGCCAAATGTGTTTGGGAAATGTGGTCAGATATATAGCTCTTTTAGAGATTTACAGTACACTCTAGCATATTAAAGAGTCTGAGAAGGCCTGCAATAATGACACTGGTAAAAATTGTTTGGACAAGAAAATTTCCAGGCTTATTCTGGCTATGTCCTGAGTATCTCCCATAGAATGAATCCACTTTTAGAAATGCTCCTTGACTTAAAATCTAATTAACCCAACTGAGCATCCTTTTAAAGGAAGTGAAAGCTTCCTTTCTATGATAAAATGCTGATTTAATAGTAGTGTCACTTTAAAAAAATACATTATTGAGGGCAGTGGAGACTATTACACCTTTTCAGGCAGAAAGTTTGGCAAAACATGCAAAAATATAAAAAAATATAAATGCTCTTTGGCTTAGAAATCATACTTCTAGAAATGTACCCATGTTCAAAAGCTTTTAATGTCTAAGCCTTGCCTCTGAACTAAGAATAATCTCATCAGCATGCCATGTAATATCCTCCACAACATTTCCCCATACACCTTGGGATATACGATATGTGTTGCTGAGATGAAAAGTGGAGACAGATTTATGGAGGTCTGAAAGGTTGGGAAAAGATTCATGGAGCAGGTGGGACTTAAATCAGCCTCAGTGGATGGGCAATATTTTGATAGGAGAAGAGACATCATTCTACACTTGATACTCCAAATTCTAAATCCAAAAGGAGCACTTGGCACATTGTGGAGTTAATTAAAGACTAATACACACACACACACACACACACACAGACACACACACACACGCACACACACACGCACATATGCACACACACACACACACACATATTTTTTGGCTAGTGGTGCTGTTATGTCAGACAGTGTTCTAAGTACTTTATTACATCTCACTTAGTCTGCAAAACCAATTCCATGATATGAATATTCTTCTTTTCTTCTTTTATGGACATAAAGAGACTGAGATTTCATGTTATCTTCCTGGGTTATACTGCTAGTGGATGTTAGAGTTCATAATCTCATTTTAGAGCCTGTATTTTAGCCACTTTTTTACCTTGTTGTAAGAGGATCGTCTAATTAAGTCCTCAAGTACAAAATACCTTCTCTGTCTCATTCTTGAGGAAAATGTGATTTCTTTCTCATCATACTGAAACCCTCATTCTTTGATTAAGTTATTGTTGAGATACTAAAATAGAAAAGATTATGAACCACCACTGTTCCTTGAGTTGTAAGTGTACATATGCAAAAAAAAAAAAAAAAAAAAAAGCCCAACTATTTAGTTCTGAACTTCTCTTGCTTTGAAATGAAACCAGCTAGGTTGCTTATTTGGGCCTTTATATTTGACTCTGAAGAAATTTTATGAATTCTAATTTTTGTAGGGTTTATATGGGAGAATTTTGATGAGTTGCCTGGTTTTTTGGTCTTTTAGTACAATCAGCCAGAATTAAGACTGAAGTTTGGTTTTTAAATGAGCTGATCCGTGCACTATCCATAGCAGAATGTATGAGAAATGTATCTATCTGCAAATATTGACTGGAAGACATAGATTGCCTCAAAAATTACAGGGCACCTATGGGGATTCCAAAGGTATTCTAACTTTTTTTTAAGTCCAACTTATTTATAAACTGTTATTAATGAGGATCATGTTTAGAATACTAAAGTAGTGAGAATGCATAAAGTTATTATTTTCTACATTATTATACAGAGAAGAGAAATATTTCCCATCCCATAAAATTCTAAATAACTATCCATATTTTTCAACTTTTTCTGAATTTTTGTAGTAAACTCCTATTCTCCAGGGAATTTTTTTCTCTAACATCAAGCACTTCCTTTAGTGTTTATATATTCTTTCATACATCAAACTAATATGTGAGATGTTTGATAGAACTCAATAAGCATCAGAAATAATAATGTACAGAGTATAGAGTAGCTATTAATAAGCAGCTATTATATGTTTACTATTATAGTTATTGAATAGTCAAGTAAGAACAGGAAGAAAAAAGTACTTAAGGAAGGGAGTACATTCAAAACACTGATTATTTTATGCTTCTAATATTCTCAGCTCTTTTTTTTGAAAGATTTCATCTATTTATTTGAGAGAGAGAGAAAGAGCACAAGCGGGTTGGGGGGCGGAGAGCTGAGGGAGAAATAGACTCTGTGCTGAGCACAGAACCTGACATGGGGCTTGATCCCAGGACTCTGGGATCATGACCTGAGCTGAAGGTCAACACTTAACTGAGTGAGCCATCCAGGCACCCCTCCGATCTTATATAGTAAAAGGACCAGGGACTTTTTTTAAATCTGGTATCCGTTTTCCTCTGGCACTTTGTTTGCAACTCTGTGTACGTGTAAGTGTATGTGATAGTAAACAATATGAATGAGAGTTATAAAAATACAAAAAAGCAAGTGATCACATAGACAGTAAAGCACAACCTCCTAAATATTCTCAGTGTATATACTGTGCAATGAGAAATGACATAATTACAGCACCATGAAGCAGAGTAATGTCTTGAGGTCTCAGAGAAAATATTAGTTTTGTTTATGATTCTTTTCATGGAAAATATATCCAATTATATTAAAGTTTTCAGAATTACTAACTTATATATGCATTGACATACCATGTTTTCACATACACAGGAAATTGTTTCTAAAAAAAAAAATTCCCCCAAATTAAAAGAAAATTATAATGTTTGACCATGCAAGCTTTTCATCACTCACATAATGATCATGTGTTTTTCCAGAAAAAAATAAGATTTCTAGATTAGAAGATTTACAAGCAATTTCTATAATTAGTTTTTCCAAAGAAATGAAAACATAAAAATTACTATTTCGAAGATAAATGCCAATTTCAATGTTTAGTAACTAAAATTGCTTATCTATTTTGTCTGAGAAAACCATCATATAGACTAAACTCCATCTGATTTTAATGAACTTTGAGCTGTGTTTTATAGAAGGCCAGTTTCTTGGAATTTATTAACAATGAAAGTATTGAGACAAATCATTAATTTTACTAGCAAATCAACACCTAACAAACTATTTTTTTTTCTGTATGTTTTTAGAAGTATTACTTTATGGAATCATTCATTTAGGGGATTGGTCATTTAAAGCATCTTTGTGCAGACTTTTATTTGTGGTTTTTTTTTTTTTTGTTATTATTATCTTTCTGTTCTCAAATTCTATATCACATTAACTAGCAGCACCAAACTGTGTTCCAAAATGATTGAAATTTTTGATCTTCAATTATTCAAATCAAATTTTGACCAAAGTTAAAAGACTGATAAAAAAATTAGCAGTAT
Organism: Ursus maritimus; assembly: GCF_017311325.1. NCBI lineage: Eukaryota > Metazoa > Chordata > Mammalia > Carnivora > Ursidae > Ursus > Ursus maritimus. The sequence continues at coordinate 13,666,954 of NW_024423675.1, forward strand.
ATTAATCAGAAATTGAGTAGAGTAGAATTACTTTATTTTACAATAAGATGAAATGAAATAAAGTAAGGTATTTTTAATTTAGAATTATTGTCATACAAAGGATAAATGTCTGGTTTTCTTAATAGTAAATTAGAATTATTTTGAAATAAGTTGTAATGTGGGGTAAAATAACTACTCCCTCTTTCCTTTCTCCTCTTTTCTGGTTTATGCATTTCATAGAGAAGATAGGAAATAACAAAATATAAGAAGCTCAACTTTATTCTAATCTACATGTAAAAAAAAGAAAGTTTAACTTTCTGGAAAAATGCAGTTTGGATTTCATGAATTTCAATCAAAAGTAAGACTTTCAAAGTAGGACAGAGTATTTCTTTATATTTAATGACGTTTCAATGACTATTTTGGGCATTTGTTTTCATGAATATTTTGAAAGTATTATGGAGATAGTGTCTCCTTAGAAATTGCATTACTATAGATTAGATATGTACCTTGTAGCTCCTTAGAAGTTTTTAGAATTCTAATGCTAAATGACCACTTTCAACAATTTCTTCAGAAACTAATCACTTAGGTTCTTTTGCAACAATTTAAGCCATGAAGTTAATTTTAGTGAGTTTCTCCAAAGCATCTGTTATCTCTAATGTCAGGGCTTTGCCCCACCTGATTTTTTTTTTTTTGCTTGACTCCAGGTTCTTTCCCCTTTCATTTACCTAATCACTGTTCATCCTTTTGGTGTCTCTGTGTTAGTCCAGATAGGCTAGGTTATGATGCATTATGAGAAAAGACCAAATCTGAGTGGTTTAGCATAACACATTATTTCTCATTCACACAAGTCTACTATAGATGGAGGTGGCTGTCTTTGGCTGTCATGTCCTTTATTTGGTGTGTTTTATCTTGTAACATGTGATTCTGTGACAGGAAGAATATGGAGGAAGAGAGCATGAAAAATCATGCAACACTTTTTATTTATTTATTTATTTATTTATTTATTTATTTTTTTTAAAGATTTTATTTATTTATTCGACAGAGATAGAGACAGCCAGCGAGAGAGGGAACACAAGCAGGGGAAGTGGGAAAGGAAGAAGCAGGCTCATAGCGGAGGAGCCTGATGTGGGGCTCGATCCCGGAACGCCAGGATCACGCCCTGAGCCGAAGGCAGGCGCTTAACCGCTGTGCCACCCAGGCGCCCCCATGCAACACTTTTTAAGTACTTCTTTCTGGAAGTACAGTTTGCCTACATGTATAGGAAAGAAAATGCTCGTAGGCATTGGTAATGTCTACCAAACTCAGCTTAAAAAAAACATTTGTGTGTCTTTTCTTAAAAACTGCCCTCTGTCCTGATCCTCTCCAGAAACTCCCTTAATGCCTTGTTCTTTCTTTTCATAATCATTATCATAATGAATTATTTTATTGTCATTTTTTTTACATCTAGATGGTAAGCTCCATGACTTTTAGAACTACAACTATTTTTTGCTCACAATTTTATTCACAATAACTAGCATAAAATAAGCAGCTAAATATGTATCTGTTGAATTAATGAACCAGAGTACTAAGTAATTAAGTTGGATCTATGTTGATTGCTCTTGCCTCTCTCATGGTTTCATGTGTGATGTTGTGCACATAGAATGAAATAACTGAATTCTTTCTTAATGGATGGATCAGTTGTTTATTTAGTACATATTATATACTTGATACTATTTGAGGAAATCTGCCTTAGGAAATGATTATATTGAAGTGTGCATAGGAGAAAATTTTGGCAGCCAGAAATAAGTTTTTCATAAGATATTTCTGTCAACTTACTCCTCCACCCAATTAACAAAATACTAATTATAGATCTACTAAGAGAAACACTTTGGTAGGGACTTGACAGAGGGAATACAGGAGAAGGGGTGAATGAGGCATGATCTCTGACCTCAAAGAGTTGACCATCTCCTGAGGATAAGATATACATATAAGCGTGACTGTTGCAGAAAGCAGTATAAAGTGTAAGAGCTGGGGCAATGATTCCTAGATCAACTGTCAACAACAGCTTCAAGCTAGGGATATGAGGGAGAGTTTTGTGGAGAAAGTGGCATTGGATCTGGGTCTTAAATTCTTTAGCAGTTGAGAAGGCAGAAGGCCATTTCAAACTGAGTGGAAAGGGACCCTCTACTGTACGCACATTGATTAAGGAGTTGTGGTAAACATGGGTAGTGCTCATCAATATTCTCTAGTTCTTTTCTACTTATTGTAAAGATAGAAGACAATGTTTCTTAACTCTTTTAATGTTAGGTGAGCTCACAGGCTAATCAGGTCAATGGACTATAATGGGAAGTGATATTTGTTATTTCTGGTCCAAATTCCTAAAGAGGCAGTGCTTGATTTTTTCCATACTACCTCTTAGGTCTTCAATAGATTTGAAGTTTTAGGCTGAGATGGAGTGTCATACAATGGTAGAGTATTCATTAATGTAGGCCCTCAGCAACATGGATCGGAATCCTCTGTCAACACCTGTTGGACATGTAGCATGAGCAAAAAATAAACGTTTGTTCTTTAAAACCACTGACATTTGAATTTGATATGTATGTATGTGTATGCACACACATATACATACATATACATATATCTGTAAGAGATGTTTAAGTTTCTAAGAGTTGGTATTAGAAAATTAAGATAGCAATCAATTTTATCTCCTAGCGGTGTGGTTGGCATCTTGTGTTCATCTCCCTCTCTGTCAACTTTAAATATAAGATTATGGGGTTTACTAGATGAGATACTTAGAAAAAGCCTAAGGCCCGAATAATGTAATTCCTAAATGCAGACTGTAGTGAACAGTAAGGAGACTACCAATTGTTTGGCATATATTTGACCACCTCATACCATATTTTACAAATTAATTCTTCTTTAAATTATTAAGAAACTTAAGAGTTGCAAGCTCTGGAGGGAAGCATAAAAAATTTAGCTCACCAGGGGTACCTGGGTAGCTCAATTGGTTGGATGTCCAGCTCTTGATTTTGGTTCAGGTCATGATCTCAGGGTTGTAAGATTGAGCCCCACATCAGCCTCCATGCCCAGCTTAAGATTCTCTCTCCTTCTGCCTTCCCCCCAATTCTCCCCCTCTGGGGGGACAAATTATCTCACCAGTTAAAATGTTTTGTTGTTGTTGTTGATGTTTGTTTGTTTGCTTTGTCCACATGATGCCAAATGTGTAACTTGACAGGCTTTCAAAAACTAAAAAGACACTTAAATGTGTCTTGACAAAAAGCTGATGAGAAGTTAGGTTATTTAAAGAAGGCTATGCATACATGTTCATTTTAACCCAAGAAGAACACCGTTTAATTGTTGTTGTTGTTTTTTTAAAGATTTTGTTTATTTATTTGAGAGAGAGAGAGAGAGCAAGCATGAGTGGGAGGGAGGGGCAGAGGAAGAGGGAGAAGCAGGCTGCCGCCCTTGCTGAGCAGGGAGCCTGATGCTAGGTCAGCTCCAGGAGTTAAGGCAGCCACATGAGTTACTGATCCTGGGGTTTCGATATTCTACCAATTATGATAGTGTGTAGATTCCTGTTAATGACAAAGAATTAGAAACTCTTCAGCTTTTGGAAGATTGAGTCCTACTACCAGATATGTAGGAAACAGTAAAAATAGGGTAAAACATGTTTCTGTTTTTAACATTTTATTTATTTTTTGAGAGAGAGTGAGAGAGCACAAGCAGGGGGAGTGGCAGAGGGAGAGAGAGAAGCAGGCTCCCCACTGAGCAAGGAGCCCCATGCTGGACTGGATCCTAGTCCCCTGGGATCATGACCTGAGCGGAAGGTAGACACTTAACCAATTGAGACACCCAGTGCCCCAGAAAAACACATCTGATACAGAAACCTATAGGAGCTTAGTTAATAATTCTCCTCTTACTTTTAAAGATCTGACACCTTTAAAGAACAACAACAACAAAAAAGAACCAATTCCTGAATTTCAGAGAAGAGAAAGCTTTTAAAATCATTCATATACTTTCATATTCTGGTTTTAATTTCCTGTGCTTCAGGGTAAGTCAAAATTCCCTGTTGTCCAGCACCCTACTTTATAAAAACTAGGAAGTTTACTGTGAATTTCAGACATAACCTGAGTGAGCAACTTTATGAAAATAATGTGCATGTGTAATTACACACTGTCAATTCTGTTATATGAGGAGAATGAACAACTTTGCGTATTAATCAGGAAGAGTTTCCCACTTTCCTCCTCTGAGTATCAGTGCTGTTTTAAGGACCATATAATGTGACAAATAAAAAGAGAGAAAAACAAACAGCACCAGTGCTGTAGAAAGTGTGATATAGTAAAGAATGGAATGAGAGGGAAGTACAGGAGGGTACATTGAGACCATGGAGTCAGCATGCATAAGCTGAAAAGGCCAATGCTCTCTGGAAAAGTAGTAGAGTAGAAGAAATCCCCTAGATGTGTACACAGACCAGCTATTCTCTTTTGGATCCTGTCTGGCTAGTCTCTGCAGATGGCTCGCTTTGTGCTATTCTCTACAATCACATTTAACTTCAGAAAAGAGAACTTTCATCACTGTGCTCATTATTAATATTCTTAATAGAGTAATAATTTGCTTTAATTTTCACCCTTACAATGCATTTCATGATTTAGTAAATATATGATACTTTAAAAAACTGATACTTACTGACATTTAAAAAAGTAGAAAATTGAATGGGACAGTTATTAGAATTTTTAATAATTAGGGTAGTTATATAAAACGATATAAAATTGCTTGTTCTGAAATATTAAAACAGAAAGAAAATAAACATAAATCAGTGTGTTTCAATTTGTTTGCTGAGGTACTTGTTGGATAATTGAAAATTACAAAGGTAACTGCTTTAGTACATTCTCTCACCTTAAATATGGAAGATCAAATAATGGCTGATCTATTGACTAGTACCAATTTTCTAATTCCAGATATGTAGTTGGAGAAAGTCATTTTTCTCTAGATGGGTGGGGTTTTATATAGGGGACATAGTCTCAGAGTTTAATGCTGCCTGCAGCTTCTCATGACACCTAGAGAAGAAGATCACTAGTCAGAGAGGAAGGCAATTTCTCACCCCTGCACACAGATTTTAGTACAAACTGATGGCATAGAGGGGGCAAAGGAGTGACCCCTCAGGCCATGGGTCCTTAAGAAAATGGACTTTTCCTGGGGTTCAGAGAAGGCAACACTTCTCTTAGCAGGTTCCAGTGGGTACACACCAGTGTTACAGACCTGACCTGTGTCCAATACCCTCAGGCTGTCCCAGACTGAAGTCTTCAGATTCTCTTTCTGTTGGGTCCAACAGATTGTGGCCTCTATTCTTCAGAGTAGACAGATCAAAGGCACCAGGTATGCACTTTCATCAAAGAGGGCAGGTAGCCTAAATCAGCCCCACCATCCCCCCAAGCAAAAACGATCTGCTTGTCCTTTTAGGAAAGTTAACTATTAACCTATTACACACTCACACACAAAGTACTGCCATCCAAATTAAAATGACCACATTATGATCAAACTCCATTAGCTAATTTCAGATTAGAAGCCCTTAGGCTTTATCTCATCTCCTTCAGGAATAAAAGAAAGGAAGTCTCTTTACAAAATGGTATTTGCTTAAGAATCCCTTAAAGCTCAGCAAAAGAGGATGGCCTCTGGAACCTCTTATCAAGACAGATATATCATGGTGATAACATAGAACTAAAATTTGGAAGAAAAAAATGACTAAAAAGTCAATTTCCAATTAAAAAATCAACTTTCAGTTACCAGAATGGATGTTTTTTTCAGAACTCGTCAACCACTTTTTGATTTTGTGATTTTGATGAAGGCCAGTCTTGCCTGCTATTTCCATCACTTTGAGAGTAACACCAAGCTGTGCACAGAGGTATTCCTGGTGCTCTTCAGATCACATTAGGAGTAGATGCCAGCAGTGACCATTGTAACAGTTCATTTAAAGGAATGACATCTCATACTTAGAGGCATAGTCTAGTATGCGTACTTCAGTAACGTTCTGTAAAAACATATTACAAAAATAGGTGCTCTTTTCTTGTCCACCCACTGTTCTCTAAGGAAATTTTGGCAAGTGATGGCTATGTGTTTATTCCTCCCCTGTAGTGTGAGGCTTTATCACAGAGTCCCTCAACTAGTTAATTCTTTTCAAGAGCAGGTTAATTTAAAATGTCTTCCAACAAAGCATGGAGGCGTGGCATAGAGTTGGTAGGTGTATGGGCGAGGGTGTCAAACTGCAGGGTGTGCATCCCAGCTGTACTACCTAGTGGGATGGGTAATACTGGGCAAGTTACTGAACCCACCTTTACTTCAGTTTCTTCAACTGTAATATGTAGATAATCATAGAGTTCCTCCTGCAATGAGAATTAAATGGGTTGATTCATATACAGTGGGGAGAAAAGTACCTGGTACTCATTACCTAGTAAATATTAACTATAATAATACTAGCTTACTACATTTGAAATCTGTGGAGCCATAGGTTCTGGAATTAAGAATATTTCAGATTTTACGGGCACTTGGGTGGCAAGCATCTGACTTGGGCTCAGGTCATGAGCCCAGAGTCCTGGGATAGAGGCCCGCATCAGGCTCCCTGCTTAGCTCTCCCTCTGCCACTCGCCCTGCTCATTCTCTCTCTCTTTCTAATAAATAAATAAAATCTTAAAAAAAAATATTTCAGATTTTAGAAGTTGTCTGTTCTCTATTATGTAATACCTATTTTAGGGTTGGGGCAGAAACATTTTTAAAAGATTTATTTATTTAAGAGAAACACATGGTTCTCAAAGTATTGTTGACTCAGGCCTCACTATAGAGGAGTTTGGTTCATCTGAGGGTCCTACTGTTCAATTAGGACTGAACAGACATCACACATGGAATGAAATGATTCCTTACTAAAATCACTCTGTTTAATTTTCAGAAAACATGTTTTCATAATTTCATAAGCATGCTTCACTGCTTCAGAAATTTTCTTCTATAACAGACATTCAGGGTACCTCCAACTAGATCGCTTGTCCATCGAAACATCTAGCTTTGCATCATCCCATTTTCTTTCAGAAAGCTCCAGGGGCTTACCTCCAAGTTTCTGAAAGTCCCACATTTCTCCGTTTGCTATCAGTAGGTAAAAGTAATGCCTATGTGGTCAATGGGATTTCATTGGAAGGTTGATTTGAAGTTCTAGATAAGAAAATGCCAAACCATCTACCTAATTATGTGTGTCCAGAAATCATAACTCATTTTGTGTGTTTCCCCCATTCTGTATATTCACTACATGATGGTGCTACCAATTCATGCCATTCTTTTTCATTTTTACTTTTGTTTATTTTTATCCCATTCACCCCATGGCATTTGGGGGGTTATGAAATTTAAGATAGGATGAGAAAAGGCCTTTTTATACAACTTAACTGGCCCTGAGAAAAGTTAATTTGCTAAAACACGAGGTTGACCTATGCTAAGACTTAGTCTATGAAGATTTTCTCTTAAGGGCAAATTCCATGCCTTTAACTCCATCCGATTAGTGGTTCAAATGGAGTGTTAAGCTGGATTTCTTTCTCACCAACAAAAAACTGGAGTGCCTAGGAGCCCTACGTCTGCAGAAATTGAACTTGCATTACTATTCATTTACCTTGTTTCTTTATAGATTTTGAAATTCTTTTGGGATATACTGATCATGGCAAAACTCAAAATACAGTTCATAGGATTCAATTTATCTATCTCCTTCTGTTTTTTAGCTTCCTTACAGTGTAACACCATCAGCGAATTAACTTTGTAGAATTTTGCCAGACATTTAGAAAAATTATGGCTAAATGAATGCCTTCCCACCCAATAATTCCATTATAGTCTCCAAGGCTCACCACTCATTAATTGCTTTGCTAATTGCTTTATGAGAAATTGCTATTTGATAGGTTTTTCTCCTTTTTCTTTCTAAAGTCATTGACAGTTGCTAATTTGCTTACTAGATAATTTAGGATAAGTTACATAATTTATTTGAGCATTTGCAAATAATTTCAACGTAGTGAATTCTGAATTGCCCTTGTGATACGATGTTCTCTGTTGTTCTATTTTTGACATTCATTAATTCAACCATTTATTCCACAAACAAGTTCTGAATGTTTATGATGGGCAAGGCATTAATCCAAATACTGTGGAATTTATAAAAGGGCTGTTGTCCTAAAGGAGCTTATATTCTTTTAGGGAAAAAAACTAAAAGAATTCAAGGTTGAAGTGACAAATGCAGGGAAGTGGACAAAATCCTATGGGAATTCAGAAGTATGGAAACCACTTATTGCTGGGGATTTAAAAAATGGCTTAATGGAGGAAATTACTTTAAGTAGTATATTAAAGGATAAATGAAATTCATTTTTTATTAAAAAATTAATTTAAATATTACTTTTTTGTGGATCAGGAGAAGACTAGCTAGGTAAATAATGGTATACTTCTAAATTCAAGTTGATATTAAAAATATTTAAGAGCCAATACTGTGTGTACATTGACAATTCAGAATAGATGTCTGACTTTTCAGAATGAACGGATGGCAGCCTATGCACTATACTGGTACATGCTGGCTGAATATGAACTTTACCGATAAATAATGATACAAACTTACAATTCTTTACATGGAACATGCTATTGCATTTTTAAAAAGCAAGTTAAACAGCAACATGTAAAATACAATCTATGTGTATAAAATTATACACGTAAAGAATTGTCTGAAAAGATGTTCAGCATAAGTTGAGTAGCATTTCAAATGATTTTTACCTACTTCTTTGTATTTTTCTATTTTATTTGAATTATTTATAGTGACTATGAGTTAATTTTACAAAAGAAATCAAGTAATTTAAAAATTGTTATGTCAAAAGTCATTGTGAACAATATTTTAACTGTTAGTCATAAATTAATGAAGGACATGACAATTATAAGGAAATTGTAGCTATGCTTCTGTATTCATGAAAATAATGCAATTTGGCAGGAGCAGAGAGTAGGTGAAAAAAAGATGAGAAAAAGAGAGATGAAATAAAGTTGGAAAACTAGTTGTTAGAAAATCCTGGAAAACTTTAAAAAATATTAATTTGACCTTATGTGATTGGCAAATGCAGAGAGGGGCAACTGAAGTTTTTCAGCTGAGTACTGATTACTAAAAATATCCTCAGATAGAAGTTGTTTTAGAAATAATCTTTAGAAGAGATTTTTGGTGACCAAGATTGGAATTAAGGGGAATATTGAAGAGGTTAATGCAATAATCTGCAAGAGGCAGGGAGGACATGGAATTTGACAGTGGCAGTAGAGATGCAAGAGAAATATAGAAAACAAACAAACAAACAAAAAAGGGGGGGAGGATAAATGGAATTTACACACTGTCAAGGTAAGGAAAGCAATGAAAAGGGAGGAACCACTGACTAATACCTGTGGTGTTAGCCTAAGTAAACCAGTTATACTAGAGCTACAGGTTTATAAGAAAAGTTCAGAGAAATCGGGGAGTGTTAGATTTGGAAATGACCATTTATTTTTTTCCTCTCACGTAGGATGATGAGAGAGAGATTAGGTGACTCATCAAGTTTTACAGTTAAATGTTGAATTTAAATACATTGTGCTTGAAGTGTGATAGACTGTTCCATTGGGATATCTGATAAACCCATTAGAAATATAAGTTGAGAACTCTGTCAAGCCCCATCTTGCTCTTCAGTCAAAATTAATAATTCCTCTGTGGTCCCATAGAATTATACATACTTCTAGTATATTATTTACTAAATTGTATTTTGTTTGTTCATATTATTAGTCTCTACTGATACCTTGGGAAGGAAAGGACCATGACTTATTCATTTAAAAAATATGCATACAATGCTTAGTCCAGTGCTAATACTGTAGGCACTCAAAATTGTTCAAATGAATAAATAAGAAAGGTGGCAAGGAACACACAGATCTAAGAGTCTTCCTAGAAGTTGTAATAAATCTATGGGAGTGAAAGTCCCCAAGGGAGACTATATAACTGCAAAAGCACTTCCCCTGTTTGAGCTCATTCACCCACATAGGTATAGAGAAAAGTATCGGTATAAAGGAATACTACCTCTTTACTGGAGACTTCCAAACACATATTTAAAGTTCTAATCTCTTTCCTGCATTACAGATAAGCCAACATCCTGAATCGTTCCTTTAAAATCAAGGATTCCAACATTGAATGAATCATGGCTGTCTTCCTATAGTCTGTTTCTCCTCTTTAAGTCCTAGCTGGGTTAATTGTGCATCTACTGTATCAGAAATTTGGGATTTGAGATTTTCTAGTGCTCTAAATCTGATTGTTGTTCTATTAAATTTACTTCCTGGGATGCCTGGGTGGCTCAGTCAGTTAAGCGTCTGCCTTTGGCTCAGGTCAAGATCCAAGGGTCCTGGGATCAAGTCCCTCATTGGGCTCCTTGCTTGGCAGGGAGCCTGCTTCTCCCTCTCCCTCTGCTGCTCCCCCTGCTTGTGCTCTCTCTCTCTGACAAATAAATAACATCTTAAAAAAAAAAAATAAATGTACTTCCTGAGCATCTCATTTATGTATGCCTTGCTCTGCCCCTGCATTCCACTGCTGCTTCTCATGATTACAGTTCTCATAATTGCTCAACAGGGGACATTGCAATAACCTACCACCTTGTCCCTTGGCTCCAGTTGTAGCTGTGTCCTCAAGCCCCCATCGTTAGAGAACAGAATTACCTTTATAAGACACAAATATAATTTTATCTGTTTCTTTAAAAATGCTGCAGTGGCTCTCGGTTGCTCAGGTTACAAATCACTAGAGTGGGTGTGGCAGGGTGCCTGCTGTATTTTGAACTGTCTCTAATTTCATTGCTATCCTTTACTCACTGCTCCAGCCATACTCTTCAAACACTCCAGACCATTTTGTACCTTGTTAATTCCTCTCTTTGGAATGCCCTCTTTTCCTATTCTGAAGAATTCTTGTTCATCTTTTAAGAACAATCTCAATTACTACCTCAATTGAGGAGCATTCTCTGACTTCTGATAGAATTGACTACTTCTATTATGCTCTGAATATACCTTATGCCATGTATAGTTACTGTCACACATTATTGCATATACATGCCTATAAAAAAGGGATTTACCCTAAGAATTCCAAGAGAGTAGAGACTGTCTTAGCCATCTTTTTTTTTTTTTTAAAGATTTTATTTATTTATTTGACAGAGATAGAGACAGCCAGAGAGAGAGGGAACACAAGCAGGGGGAGTGGGAGAGGAAGAAGCAGGCTCATAGCGGAAGAGCCTGATGTGGGGCTTGATCCCGTAACGCGGGGATCACATCCTGAGCCAAAGGCAGACGCTCAACCGCTGTGCCACCCAGGCACCCCTGTCTTAGCCATCTTTTAGTCTGGCACCAGATGCAGTGCCTGGCAGTTAGTAAACACTGAATAAATATTAATCAACTACTGTGTAGAGGAGCACCGATGACTGAGAAAAGGTCATTCTTTCCTTTTAGTTAGGTTCTTATTTGTGACCTCACTAAAATACTTTTAGGAGAGAGGTAAGAATGAGGATAGATTTCGGAAGTTTAAGGAAATTAGAGAATGGAGAATTAAATTCAGTGAATGTGGATAAAGAAAAATATATGGAATCTCTAAGGTGTATCAGAGACCCAAGAGATTTTGGATGGGAAGAGACCTAAAGAAGAGTGTGGGCTGTTGAAAAGGAACCAATGCAAACAAACAAGCAAACAAACAGATTTGAGTTTTAAGAATATGATTCTATATGAGGAAGAGAGGATCTATATGAGGTCCTCTGTGAGGAAGAGGGGATGAAGGTAAATAGGGAGAGGACTTTGTCCTATGTGTCTTTGTATATTCAATGTTTTTCACGTTGGATTATTCAATATGTTTACATGGAACTTTAGGAAAGGAATAAGGGTAGATATGAGGAAGAGAAGAAAGCATGGAAAAGACATAGGGAAAAGATGTTGAAAGAGGATGAGCTGAGTAAATTAATATTTAAGACAAAATGAACAGTTGGGTCCAGCTTATCTCAAACTTTTCCATTTAATTGTCAACATAGGTCTTTCCTCATCCTTGTCTTTTAACACACTTACCATCCATAACCACATCCATAACCCTAACTTGAGACCAGGGTGTAGAAGGTTTTAATGCCACTGTAAGCACTTCAGCTTTGGTCTTTTATGCAGAGGAAAGCTTTTTCTATCCCAAGTGTGTTTTTGGAAGTGGTGCTTTAGTTCGATTAAATTTACCTGGCTAGAAGAAGTGAGAAAGTCTCCAAGAAGAGCAATTATGAAGCTAATACAAGTATCCAAGCAGAGATAACAGTGTAGGGATTAATAATCAGTGAGAACAAAAAGAAGCACTGATGTGAATATATCAGAGGAAAATTGGCAGAAATTGCGGATCAGTTCCCGTGGGGACTAGAGAAGAGGCTGAGAAAAGTCTGGGAGAAGGAGAGAATGGTACCTTTTGTACCTTGTTCTACTCTCTTTAGAACAACCTTTATTCTATTCTGAAAGATATCATATGTATTTGAAAGGATTTTTAGTCTGCACAACTGTCCAGAGAAGGCAAGGCTATTTGGAGATTTTAAGGGTCTTTAAAAATAGCTGAAATGCCTTGCAAGGCTTTCACACCTTGCATGTTGACAATACTGTTAAGACCATTCATGCTGATAGGGTACTGTAGAGACGATGTGAATTGTGCTCTGGTTTTAAGTATGAGTTCCTAGCTACAAGAGTTCAGTGATTTTACTACATGACAGCTGTTGAACCACTTATTTTCATTATGAAGGAAATTAAACATCTGCCCTCATAGTTAATCACAGCCCATGACTATCCAGTTGTTGCTGCCACTGGAACGTATTTATCATAGTTTTATAGCGTTTTGACATTTATTTTGCATTTGTCCTTTCCTACTTACGAAGTTCTGATTTTTAATATCATAGATCTTCTTTTCCTTCATACCTTCTTGACTCATTGCCATTAAGAGAAAAGAATTTACAGATTCAAGAAGCAATCCTTACAGAAACAGTGCACGCAGACCAAGAAAATACACACATTTTTCCTAATTATCTAAAAAAAAATTGATGGTGGGAAGCTAATCAGAAGCAAAAGCTATTTTATAAATCAAGTTTTAACTTTCTAAAAAATATATATGATCTACACAACTTAGCTACATTTCAGGTCTTCGGAAAATAATCTGAGTTGAGAAACAGTTTTTCACAACTTTGTGTCTCTTGTTATTAATGACTTCAATTTGTTTGATATTGGTTGATTAGATGCTGGTATTAAAGGGTACTACTGAATGCTTTTAGTTTCTGCTTCTAAGATGGAAAAGCTTCAGCCAAGTTGTGGTGTTCACATATTTGAGAAAGGAATCTTTTTTTTTTTAAGATATACTGTTTCTGGATATACTATTTTGTTTTCTTACCCCCCAAATATTAAATCTACATGCTAATACTATAGTGAGTGGTTTTGAAGGCATCCCAAATTACCTAAACCATTTGTGAAAGACATGTGTTTATGCTGGCCTTACTTTTATGTAAGATGCACTCTCAGTGCAGTTGGTGGAAATCTTTGTAAACATTGTCACAGAGAGATGACTTTACGTATAAGATTCCACTTAATGGTTTTAGTTATAAGGGCTATTTTTATAAATAATGTTTGAGGAATGCAGTCTTTCTTTGTTTATAATTCCTTTGAAGAATATTAACCTACAAAACCAGAAAAATGGTAACTTATATCTTTGAGCTGCTAAATAAATCATTCTAATAGCACCGAAAACAAAACAAAACTTGCCAATTAAAACATCAACAAAATTTTAGTATTTTTCTCTGAGGAAGAATAAAAGATTACTATCATAGTGATTTTTCTCAAGGCTTTTGATTTTTCTTTCCTTTTTTTTTTTCTTTTCTTACTCTAAACCAGCAGATTTATAAGCCATGTACTTGAACAGCAAAACCATTTGCCATTTGGTAGAATTGGCTGACATTTCATTTTTTCTGGGCAGATTGTGGATTAGTTTGACATTATTTTGCTGGGCTCTGAGCTACATCATTAACATATTGCTTATGACTAAACGCAAAGCAGTTTCATTTTGTGACATAATACTCCACATTTTCTACAAGTAGTAAAAAGTATGATTTCTCTGCAAATAACTGGGTATTGCTCCAGTCTTATAAAAAAGACCCCAGAATTCTATTAATGTAACAAAATGTATCACTAAAATGGTATGTCAGAGGGGAATGAAAACCCCCATAAAGGCATGATGTGTTTACTGTTGATATCTCTACATCTTGGCTAGAAATGAGAAACATTCATGAAATATTGGGCTTAAACTGAGATCACATCAGTATGATAGCAATATCGCACTTGTCAACTAACGGAATGTAACTGCCTGGTTGTATCACATGAAAATGAAAATTCACTTTTTGATCGAAGTTATAATTCTTTTCCTGTCCATGTCGAATAACTTTTTGTTTTTAATGTAAAGAAAATAAGAGCCAGGCAACTGTACCCCAAGATAGCTTTGTTTGGAAAACCAAGGAAATAACAAACTGCTGATCATTTTTTAATTGAAGTGGTGATTAAATAATTACCAGTGCTGTTATTTGAGTTCTTAATATATTTGCTCGCATCCCATCTTTCCTTCACTGAGTTAACTCTAGTCTATAAAATAAATGAGGCCACATTGTAGACTTGTTGGCTCCTCTTCTATTTAAAAAGCAATTGTAGTATTATCCTGGTAGATGATATGGATGACCTATGTTGAACAATTCATTTGCTGTGATTTTTCCCTTTTCTTTCATAATGTTGACATATTTCATGAAGACAGAACATCTCGTTGCTGCAAAATGCTGCTTTTACTGAGAGTAAGCACCTAAATGAAGTATTGTGCAAATGTTTTGGTCACACACACTTTCGTGTTTAAGCAAAACATCAAACCAATTAGCAAGCCATGCTTCTAAGATAAAGTATACAGACTGCTAGCAGGTTTTAATGCATTTTTTTCTCTAGTTGCATTAATGGATTTAATTCTTCCTAGTTGCGTGATAGAAAAATCTTAAGGGACAAGCTATAATTTTATGGTCATCTAAGATAATTATTGTACTAATTAACTATTATTAATACCATTTTCCATTTGTTTCCTTGACATTTTGAAAAGATAAAGGAAATTGTTTTTCTGAACTTATTTTTAACCCCCCCCCACTCTTTTTGGTACTGAAAGGTGTTCAGGAATGATGTATGTTTCTCCAACATACTCTATTCACGTTGTGCATTGGAGATGACCTGGTTTTCACAATACCTTAGATAGAATGCTATTAAGTCAGGAAAAAATGCATTCAATTTTCAAGAATGATCTTAGGCATAACAGGCACATCTTTTCATTATAGCATGTCCATCTTCTTTTAATTCACCCTATATGTTAGGCTTTATTCGAAGGAAATCTGTACATTCAATTTTTTCCCAGGTACAGAATCCAGCAGGGTGGTAGTAGGGATGAGCAGCACACAAACAAATAAGAAAAGTACTTAGAAAACCAATTACAGGAATCTCATCCTTTTAATTCTAAGTATCTGCATATTATTATTTTTATTCTGACTTATGTTATGCTTTTAGACATAACATGACTTTCCTCTTGTTCCAGAATTGCTTTTAATATTTTTAGATAGATATTTATCTGCCAATTTGGGTTATAATCAGATTATTATTTTCAATATCAAAATTTCCCTTAGTGAAAAGTTGTTCATACACATTCATCCAGACTTTTCCAATGGGTAAATAATTCTAGTTAAAAGGCCAGATTTATTCTAGTTTTAATCAATTCCACATTATTGCAATCTTAATGAGCTTAATATTGTCAATTTTTATCTTTAAAATGAAGAGCAAAAAGATAAAAATTCTAAATATATGGCTTTTGAAATGAATGGTATGCTGTTGGTCTGTTGTGGAGTGGATCAGAATACATTGAGGCATGCTAGCTCCTTTAGGTCCCTGGGTTTTATTTAGTATATTATTCTGACAGAACTTGAAATGACATTCAAGTAGGCAAGAGGAGTTAAAGTACTTCTGAAACGGATCCACTTATTCTCATGGAGCACTTTTGGCTCTCCATGTTTGACTCCTTGTTATTTATAATTCATATTAAATATGAAACATTCTTTTCAATAAAGACTAAAAAGGAATTTAAAATATATTTTATTTCCATTTTGTAGACAAATCAAGAGATAATCTTATTTTGTTTGATGAATATTAGTTCCAGCCAGAGTGGGCCCTTTGCTATGCCCTCCAAAGCCAGTTGATAAAAACTAATTAGCATTTTAATCAATTGTTTTATGTTACAAAATGAGAGTGGCAGTTGTTTTGTTTTGGTTTGGTTTTGGTTTGTTTTTGTTTTTGAGCAAATTGGGGAGACAATATTTCAGGGAGTGGAAGAGGCAGAAAGCAATGACTTTTTAGTGATTTCTTCATCTGTGTTCCAGTATTTGTGGCCAGATGGGCCTCTGTGCCACAGAGAGCAGGTGATCATCTTGGCAAGGTGGAATGGCTTGAGAGGCTTTCAAATTGTCCTGTAAACTTAGAAAAACTATTAATTTGTTACTTAATTAAAGAAACAGGCATAGAGTCATTAGTTGACCTCCACAAATCATCAGTGACACAACTGGAAAGGGAACCAAAGACTCTTTTCAAGTGCACTGCTTTACATATGCCCCTGCCATTGAACAAAACAATTCAGCAATGCTAGAGGGAATACCTTAGCGTGAGTAATCATTTCTTAGCACACTCCTGTCACACTAAGATTTTTCTAAAACCATCTACATAGCACTATTTGCTTAAAGAAGTCTGAAACATAATGGAGATGAAATATTCAAGATTGGACTGACTGCAATGGAAACGGCAGTAAAGGGAGCTACTTATTACTAGAGAAACAAGAAATTATGCCCCAGAACTGTTAGAGCTAATAAATGAATTCGCTAAAGTTACAGGATACAAAATTAATATACAAAAGTCTGTTGCATTTCTATACACTGATAACAAATTATCAGAAAGAGAGATCAAGAAAACAATCCTGTTTACAATTGCAGCAAAAAGAATAAAATACCTAAGAATAAATTTAGCAAGAGGGTGAAAGACCTATACACTAAAAGCTTAAAGACACTGATGAAAGAAATTGAAGATACAAATAAGTAGAAAGATATACTGTGCTCATTGATTGGAAAAAATTAATAATATCAAAATGTCCACATTACTCAAAGCAATCTACAGATTCAATGTAATCTCTACTAAAATTCCAATGACATTTTTCACAGAACTAGAACAAATAATCCTAAAATTTATGTGGACCACAAAAAGACCCTGAATAGCTATATGCAATCTTGAGAAAAAGAACAAAGCTGGAGATCTCACACTACCTGATTTCAAACTATACTATGAAGCTATAATAATTAAAACAGTATTGTACTGACATAAAACCATTGATCAATGCAACAGAATAGAAAGCCTAGAAATAATCTCATTTATATATGGTCAATTAAGTTGCAACAAAGGAGTAAAGAATATACAATGGGGAAAGGACAGTCTCTTCAATGAATGGTATTGGGAAAACTGGATGGCTACATGCAAAAGAATGAAACTGGACCGCTACTTTATACCACACACAAAAATAAACTAAAAATAGATTAAAGACTTGAATGTAAAACCTGAAACCATAAAACCCCTAGAAGAGAACATAAGTAGTAAACTACTTGACATTGATCTTAGTGATTTTTTTTAGATCTGATTCCAAAGGTAAGGGAAACAAAAGCAAAAACAGACTACATAAAACTAAAAAGCTTCTGCACAGTGAAGGAAACCACCAACAAAACAAAAAGGCAACCTACTGAATGAAAGAAGATATTTGCAAATCATGTATCTGATAAGGGGTTAATATCCAAATATATAAAGAACCCGTACAACTCAATAACAACAACAAATATCCCACAAATAATCCAATTAAAAAATGGGCACAGGATCTAAATAGACATTTTTTTCCAAAGAAGGTAAAGAAATGGCCAACAGTCACATGAAAAGATGTCCAACATCACTAATTATCAGGGAAATACAAATCAAAACTGCAGTGAAATATCACCTTACATCTGTCAGAATGACCATTAAAGACAAGAAATAAATGACTAAAAAGACAAGAGATAACAATTGTTGGAGAAGATGTGGAGAATAGGGAACTAACCTTGTGCACTGTTGGTGAGAGTGTGAATTGGTGCAGCTACTATGGAAAACAGTACAGAGATTTCCTAAAAAAAAAAAAAAAACAAAAAACAAAACTAAAACTAAGAATAGAGCTACCATATGATCCAGCAATTCTACTACTGGGAATCTATCTGAGAAAATGATTTGAAAAGGTATATGCAACAGGATGTTAATTGCAACATTATTTACAATAGCCAAGATATGCAAACAATTCATGTGTCCATCAATGGATGAACAGATAGAGAAAATGTGATTGATATATGTGTGTGCGTGTGTGTGTTGTGGAATACTACTTAGCCATAAAAAGAAGGAAATCTTAACCATTTGCAACAACATGGATGGACCTTGAAGATATTATGCTAACTGAAGTAAGTCAGACAAAGACAAATACTGCATTATTTCATGTATATGTGGAATCTCAAAAAACAAAATAAACTAACAAGACAAAAAACAAAACAAGACAAAGCCCAGATTCAGAGAACAGATGGGTGATTGCCAGAGGGGAAGGAGGTTGGGGCAAGGGAAACTGGGTGAAAGGGATTAAGAAATACAAACTTCCATTTATAAAATAGTAGGTCATGGGGATATACTGTACAGCCGGAGTTTATAGTCAGTAACATTCTATTAACTTTGTAAGATGACAGATGGTAACCAGATTTATTGTGGTAAGCCTTTCACAATGTGTACAAATATCAAATCACTATGTTGTACACCTGAAATTAATAAAATATTATTGTATTGTATCTCAATTTAAAAAATGTATGCATAATGCCAAATACATTTGAAACCAACATGACTTTTGATAACAATACATTATAACCTATCATCTTTTGCTTACTGAATAATTTTGGTTTTGTGTTTTCACTATAAAGCATACCTGTGGCTTGTCTCTGCAGGACGAGCACTGTCTCAAGATGCTATGACGTTCAATGGAATTATTCAGAATATATTCTATATTCAGAATATAGAATGAATTAATCTAAGAATAGTAGTAACAACTGGACTCCCAGGTATACAAATAATTTGGAGAGTAAAAATTACACTGATCTGTGTTTTTATTGTGGCATTGTCTATTTGACAGTGCCAGCGACTGTTATCTCCTCAGCCTAATTCTTCATATAATTAAAATTACCACTTTAAGCATTAGTAATTTTTTAAAGTTTTTACAAGTTACCATAGAAAATTTTATTATAGGTAGTATATTCTTACTTAACTTTCTTATACCTAGTACATTAAGAACATCTAAAATTTTCCAGACAGTCTGGGCTCATAATTATAAATTATAGTATTTTTCCGTGACCCATAGATATCCTCAGTAACTTTTGTTTATTTAGCCCTGCTTGTATCCACCCCAAATGACTCTGATCTAATATGGTCTGTCCTGCCTACCAGCTATAACTTCACTTTATAGTGCTCCTTCTTCATGTTATTTTTAATTATGATTTCCTATCTATGTGAATAGGTTAAAAATGTCTACAGAACAAGAACAAACAGTCTTGAGTAAACATATGAGACTTTTCTTATGATTAAAATGTGGGTGCCTTTATGACTATTTTATGAAATTAATTTCTGCTACCCAAAGATGTCTTTTATCAATATCTAATTCTAGCCAAATTTCATGTGATTGCAATGTGGGACGGCTAACTTAATGATAACTGGAGTTACTATTCTATTTTGAAATTATTGGATAAAATACTGCGCAAATGAAAAAATCTGTCATGTAGGAAAAAAAGAGTTTCGGGGGTCCTCTAGCAAGTCAATTAAATAATATTGAATCAATCAACAAATAATCATTACTTAGAGGCAGAGATTGAACTGTCACTTCATACCATTGGTTAGATAATGATTAACACAGACTCTTGAAATAAAAAATTAGCATTTCTGAATGGTAATTCACTTCTGATACAGAGAGTAAAGCTAAACTTTTCAGTTTTATTTACATTTTTATAAAGATTGAGGGTCACCTGGATCGCTCAGTCGGTTCAGACTCTAACTCTTGGTTTCAGCTCAGGTCATAATCTCAAGGTCCTGGGATCCAGCCCTGTGTCAGGCTCTGTGTTCAGTGGGGAGTCTGCTTGAGGATTCTCTCTTCCTCTCCCTCTGCCCTTCCCCCTCCAACCTTTCTCTCTCTAAAATAAATAAATAAATCTTAAAAGAAAAAAATCATGACATATCAGATTGTATATGACAACCATACATAACAGAGACAGGTAAATATTTGGTGAAATAGGCTCTTTAAAGAAAATATATCCCTAATGGACACATATAATAAATATGTTACTGTAAACTTACCACTAAATTGCAGGACCCTAGTGAAGCTATCATGGAAATGGAGAAAAGGAAATAACCAGATTATTTGCAAGCTTTTCTTTTAAAAATTTTAAGTGATTAAAACAGCAAATTAAAATTTTGAAATGACTAATTTACGATCTCAAATTAATTACCATATGTTTTAAAGTTAATTTCTAGGTGTCTGTAGCAAGTCATCTGCTTAGGAGGGGTAGTACTAAGTGACAAGAAATCCCCATTTCTTTGTGTGGGTTTTAATGGACATTCTCTTGCTTTCTTTGCTAATAAGACATCTCTCAAGTACATTAATTTTTTGTCTCCTATTTTGCATTCTAGATGAGTGTCATAAACCCAACTTTCAATGGCCTAAGTCATATCTGCACAAGAAAAATATTTTTAGTTATAGGTTTTTCTCACGTCTTAAAACACTAGGAATTCTGCCTTAGACCTCTGATTTTTCAAAAGGTGGCAGTAACTTTATTTACAGAATAGAAGTTAATTTCCATGCCTCAGTTTCTTAAAACTAAAATGGTGGGATTTTAGCTACATGATCTCTAAAGTTTTTGCCAACTCTAAGATTCATTGAATCATATTAAAGATTGCAGGATGAGTGTGCGTCCATTGATTTTTGGCCTTTGGATCTGGTTTACCTGCCAAGAAATAATTATTTTCTTGGCAGCTTGTCATGAAAGGTCAGAGTTTCTTGGCATTTTTTCACCTGATCTTTTAATATTCATTCAAGCGTGGCTGTTTTTCTGTGGTCAGATTTGTGGTCTGTGAAGATGTACATTGTTCTGCAATTCCGTTTTCTAGGATTTTGAGTCTATTTTGACAATTTGTATTGAAACATATAAGAAGACTGGTTGATGGTGCAAGTGTCAAATTGTTTAGCCCTTCGTAGGAAATGGCAAAGAATCTAATGTACATTGAAAAGTTATGATGAAAATTTATGAGAGGCAAACTTTAGCTAAATGCCAAGTCTTTCTGACAAGTAGAATCAGCCCAAAAGGAAACTAAATGCCTTGCGCAGTGTGAGTTCCCAATCAATGGGTGTATTCAGAGAGTAGTTGTATAGTTTTACCGTGGAGATTTTCAAAACCTGTGACTGGTTGACCTTGTCTCAAGGCTTTTTTCTCATTTTAAGTTGCTATGAGTGCCAAATAAAATATAATTATATTGATTTGGAAATTTGCTTGAGTAAGGATTCCGTGAAGAATTAGATTCAGAACAGCTGTCTTTCTCAGCTAATGCATAGGAAGGAAGTCCTGATATTTTACAATGATAAATTAGAGGCATTAAGCCTGAATTTCAACCCCAATCTGATAAGCATAAGCAAAAAAAAAAGAGAGAGAGAGAAAAAGAGACACTTTGGAGGATGTTCATAGTTTTGCAGAATTGAATAAACAATTGAAATCAAGCTTTGGACAAAGATGGGAACCATGGCAGCCCTAAATTTCTCAAGCAGAATTCGTGGACTGTGAGTTGATGACTCAGTTTCAAAACCCTTCTATCCCTGGGTGTCTGTGTTCAGTATTCAAATTTCCAAGAAAAATTGATGGACCTCAAGTAATAATACTCCTATGGCCAAAGCAGAGAGCATGAGAGGAAGGTGGTAGGAGAGGAGCCCCTGCATACTGTGATGGCCAGCCCCACCAGAACCAAGGTCTAGGAAGAATATTGGTTAAGAGTGGTATCTTGAAGAAGGGATGGGTTAGGAGTTGCCCAAAGAAAGGTTACAAAAAGAATGGGATGGAGATGATGAGGGGTGCAAAGAACATAACACAGTTTGTAATTTTGTATTCTATTTCTTTCTCCCCACTGGTCCCTAATCTCATTGAAGTCAAAGATATATCTTGCTTGCTGTTAAATCTGCAGCCTCTACAGGAGTCATTGGCACATAGCTTTAGTGTAGCAAATATTCAATGATCAGACAAATGAGTAAATAACTAAATAAATTTAAGCGATATTCTTTTTCTGTTTACTTCCATTTCCCCTCCCTCCCTTCTCCTTTGTTCCTTCCTTTCTGGCTTTGTTCTAATATGTATTAATTATATAGTTATAGGTCATAAAGACAATGTAAACTCTTTTATATACAGTGATATTTGAATGTTAGCTGTTTTGTTTGTATTCTCATAATAGTTGAACACAGCAGATGGACTATAAGACTCTTTGCCAAAAAGCCTTGGATCCTAAGGTGTTTTTACTGTTTCCCGTGTTTCTAAGGAAACTGTAATAATAAAGTTTCTCATCTTTTTAAGCTTGATGAAATCCAGTTAAAAAGTAGACCTAATCATAGTTTATAATGAGCTTTGAGAGATTTTTCTTATAGACTTGAAGAAAAAAAAAGAATCATAAGAAATTCCAAATGCTGTTAACGAGGTCAAAATTGTTGTTGAAATAGAAAATAACTGTCTTTTAAGAATTGCATATATGTCATGTTCATTGTATCCATGTTTGAGTAGATATCACCAGCTAGCCAGAGTTCTTTGCATTTTACGGGTACGTAATCTGTATAAATGCTTCCATATCAGTAACAAACATACCTAAAGAGTAGTCACCATACTGAGAAGATTGTGTTTGATGCACAGAGTCTAGAAGAAGTGGTAGCATCTTCCTTTAAAATGCATTTCTTTCTGTCGGCAAATGTACATAAAAGATAATAGCTCGTACTATTTCCAGTATTATGCATAAGTTCAAAGCATTTACAAGTCAGCGATTTTTAGACCCTACTTACACGTAGCTGTTTGGGAAGACTACGAGGCAGTCAAGATTTTTTATAGTTATATTATTATATGAAAACTATAAGAGTATAAATGACCTCACAGCTCAAGCAGGAAATTAACTAAACTATGAAACATTAATGTTTCCACATAAAATGAAATTTCAGTGATAGTAAGAATGCTACATTAGTTAACTATATAGCCCATTCTACTTTTAGAATATCATCAATGGCTATTTGATTTAATGGCTGTCATGTGTTTAGATTACTGCTGATTTATTCCAAACCCATTGTTATCAGGGAATAGAAGAAATTCATGCAGTAATCATTGGGAGGTTACCTTCTCTTAATGGAGAACTACCTATGCATTAAGCTACACAAGAAAAAAAATTGTCTTTCAGGTAAAATTGGATTATCTTCTGTCTGTACTTTTGGAATATATTCTTAGGAACAGGTAAGCTCAAAGCCATTAAGAAAACAAGCAACAAACAAACAAAAGGACAGACCCCAAAATGATAGATTTTCTGCTCACCTGGAATAGATCAATTTTGTAAGCACATGGAAGCACATCTAATGCAGGCAGAAATCAATGTGACTCCATGAGGAACACTTCTTGTGGGATTAATCTAATTTCCTTCTGTGCCAGTGTGACAGACTTAGTAGACCCATCTGAAGTCAAAATTTCAATATAACTTGACTTAGTGAGGCTTTCTTCTATTCTGAACTAGATCCCAGTTAACAACCTGGGAAATGTAAACCTTTCTACCAATGCACAAAGGGTGGGCCATAATTTTGGCCAGTGGGGATATTTCAAATAAATCCTAACCAAATTTACACCCAATATGTTTATGCATGATCTCACCAGCACTATCATAAAAACAATGAAGAACACCTAACTTGTTATTTAGCCCTTATTATGTGCCAGGCATTATTCTATGGCATTTATCTGTATTAACTCATGTATTCCAAATGAACAGCAGCTTTAGGTATTGCTTAAAGACATGGACTCCTGAACTTGGGTTCAAACACCAGCATTATCACATAGCTGTGTGGCCTTGCACAAGTTATTCAGCCTCTCTGTGCCTAGGTTTCTTCATGTATAAAACGGGGATAATAATCCTTAGCCCCTAGAGTTTTTATGAGAATTAAATGAGTTATTGTTTATAAAATACTTTAACGGTGGCTGGCCCTCAGCCAATACTACAAACATTTTGTTAGATAACTAAAATGCAATTGGAAAAATAAATTGTCAATTGGAATAACGCTTACTAAGGAGTTGGCCAAAATATTGCTTTTAATGATGATCTTCACATAATGCCCAGTGATAGAAAATAATTGAGTAAGCAGGGTATAATAAAGCAGAAGTAGTACTGTGATCTCAGTGGGACGCTGTTTGAGCATATGTCAAGAACACAGTGCTATAATTACTTAAAATAAACAGACACTAGATTGTGTTGATGGAAGCATATGAAAAACAGCACTGACACTGGGTTTAGTGCTTTCACCTCTTTTTTTTTTTTTAAAGATTTTATTTATTTATGTGACAGAGAGACAGCCAGCGAGAGAGGGAACACAGCAGGGGGAGTGGGAGAGGAAGAAGCAGACTCATAGCGGAGGAGCCCGATGTGGGACTCGATCCCCGTACGCCGGGATCATGCCCTGAGCTGAAGGCAGACGCTTTAATGACTGCACTACCCAGGCGCCCCTCACCTCTTTTCAATAATTATAACCAATTTAATTTTCCTCTTCCTTTTATGCCCTCTCCCTCCCCTTCTTCTTCCTTTTTCCTTTTATTTAAAAAAATGGAGAAAAAGGATATTACCCAGAGGAAAACAACAGCAATATTTTTATTATTGAAAAACATGCTGGAGAAAAATGAGAGTTTAGACTGACGGATTATCTCTGTAGAGTATCTTCTCTTCTAAACAGAATTTTAAGGCATTCTTGTCATATGTCATCATTTAGACAAAGCAAGATGGCCTGTGTTTTTTGATTCACTGAACCTCTGTGACAGTTACGCTGGGCCGTCCACGCACGGAGAATGAAAACCAGACCCTGGTCCTGCCTTGGAAGTGTGTGTGACTCAGTGTGCTGTAAGAACTGTGCCGTTGTGAATCCTAGATAAATCATCACTATAGTGCTTCTCACTATTATTATTTTATTTGGATTTCACACCTCTGATATTCCTTCCTTCTTTTTATGCTATCTCAACATATTTTTTCAAGTCAACTAACCTTCTTTGAGTGCCTCCTCAATCCATGCTCTGTGCTTTTACACAATTTAATCCCCCAAATAGCTCTTTGATACAATTATCATGCTGCTCATTATTCAGTTGGGGAAACTGAGAGTCAGAAAATTTAACTCGCTTAAGGCTCTCCGACCAGATAGTGGTGGAGCTGAAATTCAAACCCTGGTTTGCTCTACAATCCGCCGATTTCTTCTGAGCCTCATGTTGAGTTGTACTGAAGGAGTAAATATGGAAAAGTGCCTCCAAATAGTGTTTGCTCTTTCATAGAATAATATAGACCACCCTAGGTGGTTTCTGTTTCTTCAAGTCATATATTCAAAGCTAAACAAATATGTATTTCTTTGTCCTTGACATTCTTTCCTCCTTTCCTTCTGAAGTTTCTCTTCTCTTGAACATTTTAAAGCACATTTCTGAATTGTTTCTTAATTTTAGGTTGTGTCCACGACTTCTTAATACTTCTCTGGGAGTATTTAGTTATGTCATTGGGGAGATGCTCACAGGAGGTTGACCTTTTTTCCTGACTCTTGAAGCAGGAAGTGCTTGTCTGGTCTTCTGCCTCCCAGGTATAGAGAAGGCTCCAGTGTACCACCTCACTACTGTTTCTTTCTCACAAAACAAAGCCAACAATGCTTCTTACCCTTTGTCTTCTAAGAGCCCCTAAAGGCCTAGTAGGCCGTGTTCATATTTTCAGTTTGAGTAGCCTCATTACTTGACTTATTTTAAGAGCAAATTTCTTGGGAGTCTACTGTTCCCTTTTTTCAGATTTTATGCATGTTTTGCATTTTCCTCTGTAATACAGAGATTTTTGCTGAAATATAAAAAAATAGGGTATTCTTCAAATCTTCAAGCAAATGTTCCTAACCAGATTAGGGTACCATGTTTTTTCCTGTGTATTTATGTATCCCGGCACTAGGATGGATGTTCTAGGGGATAGAAGTACCACACTCAGAAACACGGACCTCAAGATGAGCTATGTTTGATCTTAGAACCTGCACAATTGTATTATGGAAGCCCTTCTGAGAACACATGATGGTGTATAATTATAAAATATATAAGTGTGCCTATTTGTGTTTCATAAATACTTGGCATGGTTTGGGCGGATATAAAAAATAGACTATGAATTTGTTAAATAAGCCAATATAGTGCCCATATGTATACTCTTCTTTCAAAAAAGCAACATTTTTCCTGGCTAAGATTTTAATTTTGAGTTAATTTGAGATACTAGAACCATAATTATATCACTCACTTTTTAAGCAACAAACCTTTAAGCCTTTCTCATAGAGACTTCCTAAAGATTTATTTAGACTTTTTAATTAGATTTCCTTTTTATAGTTAGCCTTATTGCATGTCCAAATTTTTCACTCCTTTACCTCTTCTTTCCTATTTCCATGAGATCAGAATTCTTGCTTCTCCATGATGCCATTTAATTCTCAATATTATTATTATTTTAATGTTTTTTATTATATTATATTAGTCACCATACAGTACATCCTTGGTTTCTGATGTAAAGTTCGATGATTCATTAGTCGCGTATACAATACTATTTTCTAAACAGATCCCTTAAGCTTTCTCACTCCCCTGCAACTGGTGCCCCATTCCTCTCTCCCATGCAATTGAATGGAATACAATCTCTAGCCTATTTATTTAAATGTATTACATGCACTTTTCATGGTTTTTCACTTTTGAATTGCAGTCACTCAAAGGGCATGGATGATTTCTGTTCACTTATGCGATAGACAAGAATAATATAAGTTGTGTTGACAAATAATGAACACAAGAAACATCTTTTCTGAGCTAAGCAACTTTACTATTAAAATGAGAATAAAAAATACTGAAATTCTCTCAAAAATGATTTCAGAAATCTGCTTACTGAAAACATTGCATAATAATCACCTCTAAGGATTAATCTGATACCCTTGGAAATGTTGAAATTTTATTTTGGCATTTTGTTAAAGAATTTTCCATATTTCCACCAATAATTTTTCTACTAAGTGTGAAGGCTCTTGAAAGATCCTCTCCTTCATATACTGAGGAACATTGTAGCAAAGCAGTTAAAAGCAAACATCAGAGACAAACTGAAGGTATTAAATCCTGGTTTCACCACCTATCAGCTATGAGACCTTGAGCAAATTATTTAATCTTTCTGTGCCCTAGTTTCAGAGGATAATAACAATTCTTACACACAGGATTATTATGTGGATTACATTAGTGATATATGTTAAGAATATAGAACAGTGCCTAACACGTTGCAAGGGCTGGGTGCCTATTAATTAATATTGTTCTGTGATATTATTTTATTATCTCCTGAATTAAACTGTTAATAATACCCTAATTCTAGTGTCCCTTTATGCCCTGTGGCTTTTCTGTTTTCCTATAATCATCATCAATTTTTGCTTCTCTAACTTATGACTCATTATGAAATAAATGTCTTTCATCTCAAGTGTTGTAGTTCCTGTTTTCTCCTACAACGTGTGAAATCAGTGAAAGCAGAGGGTGAGCTAAATATCCTAACTATCCTCTCCGAATTGCATTGATTAGTCTGATGCATGGTGTTAGGTGCATTGCCAATTAGTAATTTCTTTCATCACCATCATCATCATCATAGTCATCACCATCACTTGATCATGATTATGATCTCATCGTATCTAACCTTTATTGAGTGCTTAAGACCTGTGAGGAGCTACTCTAAGTACTTTACATTTACTGAATCATTTAATCTTCACAAAAATCACATAAAGTAGGTAATAGTATCCTCACATATGTGGAAATGTGGAAGGAGTGTAGTTACTCTTCCTGCTTCTAAGTCTTACCTTTGCACTGACTCTGAGAACCATTATAGCTGAAACATTCCCTTATAGGTGATCTACTGTCCCTTCCCTGCTGAAGATGACACAAGGCCATTAAAGGATGATGCTATGTTCATCATTTCCCCCATGACAATTTTGAAGATTATTTTAGGAGACTGTGTGCAATACTTGAACACATGTATTACTCTGACTGGTTTTGGCAGGCTCTAAGCATGTACCACATTAATTGTGACATAGAATAAGAATGAGTTGTTGTGTGGGGTTGTGTGTCCTGCCTCTTGGAATGATAAAATGGAGGAGCTCTAACTATAATAAATTGAAAAAAAAAATGGCCTCCAGGATTGCTCTGTGGTAGGTGGGGCCAGCCTAGTGGGGTGGGAGGAGAAGGCTTGGCATTTCACAGAGACAGATGCTTGAATGGATTTTGCAGGTGGTTTTATGTTAGTTCATGGTGGGCTCATTGGCAGATCTTTCCCTTGGCTCTTTTAGTTCAATCCTGGCTTGAGAGGACGCTGTGTATCTCTGCTGGTGATATACATACAATGACCTTGCCAATATTTTACCAATTCACATTAGAATATATTTCTATTTTCATCTGATTTCAATGCAGCAGGTGTTTTTCTTTTAATTTAGATTTTTAGAAAGCCATGTTATGGATGAAATTTCCTTGATTGCTATTATGAGTCTGCCATTAAAATGCAGGTTAAGAATAGCTTCTTAGATATCTGTTCTTGTTGACTTATTTAAAAATCTCACATGCAATATTTTGGACTGAAATAATGAAAGCTGATACTTGCTGAGGAGTCAGAGTGTCAATGTTTCAGCAACTTTACCCGGATTATAGCTTTTAATTCTCACAATGGTCCAATGAGGCAGGAACTATAACAATCCCCATATTATCCCTGAGGAAAACAAGACGTGGAGGGGTTAAACCTGATGCTACTCCGGAGGTAGCTGAGTAAGATACTGCCCCCAGGCTTCTGTCTCCAGAACCCATGTTCCTAACCTGATGCCACCTCCTTTCGGACAGCCATCCTTTGGCAGGGGGCGTCACTGCACAGACTTTTCCTATAGCTGTCAAGCACAAAATGAGCTAAAAGCTCTTTTACAGAGACATACAAAATTACAAGTTGAAGTTGTTTTTCTGTGTTTTCTGCTTTTTCCCAGCTTGAGAATAGGAGACCTAAGTTTTTATTTTAATTAGTAACATTGAAATACATTAAATAGATTCTGTGGCGGCAGCTGTGTATTCTCACTTTGACTTGAAAACTACATTCATTGATATCTTTTTAGTCTTTGGAAAGAAATCTATTGTCCATTATAGCTGCTACTGCTCTGAACCCTTTAGATAATTGTCCATGCAAGAGTCTGTTCTCTCTTCTTTGGGAGAATAACAATGGCATACTGTACTTCACAGGTGCAAAAACGAAATGATTTGCTCCATCATTTAGTTTGCTTAATTTACAGCTTTTTATGTTTAATTATGTCTATTGTTCATAGATTGGATATTGAGGATCCAACAAAGATGATATTTTGAATCAGCTTTATAATGTCATTGAGTAGGTCTTAAACTGCAGGATACTTAAATCTTTTCTCCAATTGCAACAGTTTGGATATCCTCAGGGGTTCCGAGCTGTCTTCAATTATGCCAGCTGTCTGAATGTGGAATGTAAAACTACTATTACAGTGGGGAATTAAATATTATTTGGCCCAATTTTACCTTTCTAGTCAAAAGTGAATAGCATGTGCCTGCATATGCAGTGAAAGTAGACAGATGTAGCATGTGCAAATATGCTGTGGGTACAATTTCCCTTTCAAAGCATTTATGATTTGGAGAGAACACCCATCTGCCACTAATAAGTTGAGTAACCTTGGGTGTGCTTCTTTACCTTTCTGGGTTTCTATTTCCTTAACTGTAAAATAAAAAGGTTATTATAAATCTTTTGGAATCCATTTGGGATAGAATCATGAATGTTTTGTAACCTTGAGAATTTTGTTATTCTTACCTCTGTGCTGCTTCTGCTCCAGCATCCTGAAGAAGCCTCAGGTCAGCAGCCAGGTAGGGCACACCTCTTGACTCTACAGTTTCCCCAAGAATGGACATCCAAAGGCAAATCACTGTCATCTCAAACTTCCTCCGACCTTGTTACCCTTAGAGATGCATGTTTCCTGAAAGCTTGTCCAGAAAACATTGAGAATGAAATTTATAAGAATTTGGGATTTTTCTTTAAAGATTTTATTTTTATTTATTTGAGAGAGAGAGAAAGCATGCACACACACAAGTGGGAAGGACAGAGGGACAGGCCAACTCCCCGCTGAGCACAGAGCCCCACGCCACACAGGGCTTGATCCCAGGACTCTGAAATCATGACCTGAGCTGAAGTCAGACGCTTAACCGACTGAGCCACCCAGGTGCCCCTGGGATTTTTCTTTTTGAGCCTGGGGCACAGTAAGCTTCCAGCGGATTCTTCAAGGTGTTGTTCTTATTTAGAATTGTTTCATATAACATTTTTAAGTAGGTGGCTTAGGTGCTATTCCTGGCTGTGAAGAATCGAGGGTTGGTGGTCACTTTTTTGAGCCCATAAAAACTGTTCTAGTTCATCTTTGAATGCCATCTTAGGTTATGCATAATTTATCCTACTATTCATTTTTACCACCATCCATAGGCATGGGAGACCTAGGGAATAGGGTTAAAGGAAACAAAATTTTAGGGGAGTAGGAAGACACTGTGGGACATTTATGATCAGAAGCCTACATCTGTTTTCAGTTAGTTATTGGGTATGACCATGCCTGGATCTGGCTGAATCCCAGAATGAATGAATTCTTTCATTCATCTAAAAACAAGAATTTGTTGTGCACCTAGCTTGTGTCAGGCATTTTTCTAGACCTTGGGAACACTGATATGAATAAGACAGACAAAACCTTTGGCATCATAAGACTTTATATGCCAAGAAGAGTTCAGCACTGAGATGGGAGTTGACTTTCACCCAAGTATCACCTTTATGCCCACTTATGTAATTCTCCTCTCTAGTCTGCTTCCTTTTTGGTTGTTGGAATTCTATCTTGTCACAAAAAACAGATAGTACTAGGAAACAGTGAAGTATTAGTGTAATAGACTATGTGATTATATAGTGGCCTCTCACTTTGGGATCTGTGGCAAGGACTCTGAGATGGGAAGATGGGCATAAAGCTTCAGCATCAAGCACAGTGCTGACCTAAGGTAACCAGTAAATCATAAATAAGAAACGTTGGGTGAATTTTAATTTGGTCTGTCATCAGGTTTGGTCATGGTGAGGAGTGACTGGAAGAGAGGGAGGCATGTGTGGTTTTCTCCCAGTGCCATTCCTGGGGGGTGGGAGAGAAAGACTATCCATCTACTTGTATTTCAGAAAAGAGAAGACCTTGGAAGTAGGAGTAAATTTTTAGGCATAATGTACAAATCCCATATTCCTGTCATTTGGCAGTGTAAGGAAATTTGAACGGAAAGATTTCAAGTGAATTGTCAGAATTATACAGAAAGTTACTCAGAAGTTTTTGATGCTGAAGCGTTGAGGTGGTGAATTTAGCGTTCTCTGCTTTCTGGCTTTAAGAGGGCAGTCCTGAGCTTCTACCCAGAGGATCTCTAGTCCTTGCCTTTTTTTTTCCCCCCCCCTGGAAATATATTATGGGTCTCATGCTGCACAGTCTCCTGCTTATTCTCTGGCTGGATATTTTTTGAGTAAAACTTACGGATTCTCTCCCATCCCCACATTATCTCCTCATTTTCTAGGGGGCGAACAGTAAAAGGGTTAGAGAAGATAATCATTAAAAGTTCTTGGAGAGTGGTTCCTGCCTATCCAAAATTTGACCCTGCTGCTTTTTGGCATTATGTATGGGTGGGAAATCTCACTGTGTGCATCAGCTCCACTGGCCTTTGGGACAGTTCACTGCACACAGCGTGGCACTAATATGACACTCTGCCCAGCACAGATGTGTCTAACCTGGTGTCTGTACACCTGAGAATTGGAAAGGTAATGTGCTCAGCATTCTATTATAAGCTTATTTCTCGAGGCACTTCAAAAGCCACTAATGAAAAAGGCTCCCCTGCCACCTGAGGCTTCCTTTTACTCTTTCATTGGTGTTCCGAGGTGATCAATAGGAAATACTCTCAAAACACTCTGTCTGAAGTTGAAACTATTGAACTCTGATAAGTTTCGGCAGTTCTGCACGACAGCATGCTCTTTAACTCCCGCTTGTAATCATGTTGGAAATGTACATGATCGAATTATTCATCCCTCAGTGCTATCCCTGTGAATATCTCATCGTCACTCATTCACTAGTCGAGGCCAGTTCTCTGTCAGGCACTGAGCAAAAATAAAAAATATTTCCCAGGAGCTCATATTTTTGGAAAGGGACAGAAAAAACATTTGACATACAATATCACGAACACCGTAATAGAGTTATATACAGTGTATCATAGGATTATATGACACACCAATAAATATTCAAAGTGATTATCCTTTGTCATTAGGAAGTAGTTAAATGTTTCCAAGATTCTAGATGAACAGGTTGGAATTGATCAAATTAATCATAGAAAAAGTTAATTCAAAATGTGTTAATTAAAGGGATATGTTTCAGTTCTAGAAACTGTCATTATTCAAAATATTTTATTTTCTAGAAATTTCTGATTAGTAAAGACTTATTTTGTTTGTACCCTCCTATAACCTCAGCATTTACAAGTCCTGGCACATAGTACAAGCTAACTAAATATCTAATGAATAAGTGAATGACCCTTAAATGAAAAAGAATCACGATCAGAATTTTATTACAGATTCATAGCAGAAATGACCACAGGGAGATTACAGTCAAGGGCTTAGCCTGTGCAGAGAACTAATAAGACCAAAGTCAGTTTCCTTCCTGGTATGAGCAAGTTGAATTTGTATCATGGAAGGCAGCAGGGAAAGATAATTGGGAGTTCAGTTGAAACAACCAGGTTCTGCCGGCCATAGATGAAATTTTAGAGAATTGGAAGGAACCACAGTAGTCTACAAAGAAATAGGAATAAGAGCTAAAATAGAAAAGAGCCAGAAAATGCTTTAAACCTTATCAGGAGACATCTTAAATCTCAGTGCTCAGTCCATGCTTCCCTGTCTATACCACTTTCCAAAAAGCTGCCTACTGACAGGCATAGCTGCCTCAGTGGACTGATCATGTTTGGGCCACTTCCTTGTCCGTACCTGGTAAGATCTGGATGGACTCCTGATCCATGCACAACTAACCCATGCTTCTAGGCCTGACTTGGCATCAGAATTTGAGGTGTGTCTCTCTATGTAAGCAGAGGCTAAAACCATTAGCCGGGAAATGGAATTAGGAAAGTCATGGGTGAAGCTATGAGGGAGCAGAAGTCAGAAGGAAAAGAGCAGATTATACAGGATGAGAGGAGACTCCAAGTGAAAGAGACACCAATCAGCCCCAGAGAGACAAGAGGGACGGGTTGCCAAGTCACCTGAAGATTTTTTATTCCCTGTACCCATGTCTTTAGAATTCACCGCCCCACGATCCCGACACACTTAGACAACCACACACTAGATTTGTTCTGTGCAATCCATCCACAAAGCTGATTAAAATATTCAAACTGCTGATTTGTTGCTGTTGGAATATTAGGTGGAATTAATCAAGAGAATTGTGTAGGTCAGACCATTTCCATCGTTATATTTGGAAGAAAATTCAAATCTCTTCTTCTAACTGTCCCATATCTACTCCTGTTTGGGTTAGGCGGCCTTCCAGAGCTATGCATTAAACTCGGTATATATCACTATCACAGCCATCAGTATGGCTTTAAAATGCTCTCTTAATAAGACTCTATGTCTGTATTCTCCACTAGAAGGGGGGCTTCTTTCAGTAGGGTTGTGAATCACTGATTTTTTGCCCACCACAGTGCCACAATAATGTCCAGCACTGAGTATGTTCTTGATACATGTTTGCTATTAAAAAACAAAATCTGTACCTGTGTGTAGAAAGGATACTCTTTGTTATTAAATATACTGATTTAAATTTTGAATCTTTTCCCGAATTAACCATATTTTTATGTAACCACTCAAAAGTGAATGGATAATATATGATGAGGTTACAGTGTGACCTGGTGATCTTATAACTGGATACAAAAGACAAGAAAAGAATACAATAATGAGTTGCAATTAAATTTAATTTTCATATCATTCCTGGTCATTTTTTTGTACTGATAGTTGAAATATTATTGAGAAAAATTTCAATACTGAATACTGAAAGTATGCTGTTTAGATGCCTTGTACCATTCACTAATTCGTTTTGGAGTTTCCTTCCACACTAGGGATTGATACTTGGATTTTACTGCTTCTGTTGTGACAGTGCTTTCTATGCTAGTGACTCAAAACAAAAGTCGTGTTAATCTTCAAAATAAATGAGGTTTTCACACAGTGATTGGATATGCAGAGGTGTGCTGTGCTCTAAGTAGAATTAGTTTCCAGTCAACCCCGCTGTTGTAATTATAGGGTCCTTAGAAAGGTTAGTGGAATATAGCCCCTAATCGCAAGCAGCATGCATTTGATGGCTCTCTTGATTTTTAGAAAACAGCTAGCTGTAGTTCTTCGTTCTTCTTTTCAATGTCAAATCTGACATATCTGCATTATGAGACATGTAGCTATTTTAGAGTAACTTCTATTATCCAGAGGAATTTGGCCTTCAAGTTTAGTCAAGAGAAGGACACATCATAATTAAACATTTTTATCCATAATTTTACGTAATTGTCTTTCTGTTGGGTACGTTCTTTCACTTACAAGAAACATTTATAATATGTGCTTATTTAATCCACAATTATAATATTTTGTAAAACTTTTAAATATGAATTATTTCAGTAATTGTTACTTTTTAAATTACATTTTCATGTATGTGGAAACAAACACTTTTAAATTCTTGGTCATTTTGACAACATTATTTGATTTAATTTTTTACCTAACTATTTATGTTGAGGTAAATACAAATATAAACATTGGTAATGAATGGAGAATTTGGAGAGGGGGGTCTTTTATATGAGTAATAAATGTCTAGCTAACCGCTGGAACACTATGTATTAATATAAGAAAGAAAACCAAAATTACCTAATTAGTAATGAAGGAGAAGGAGGACAATAGGAACAGTGTTATGAATGGAGTATTAAACACTGAAGTTTTCAGTAACTGATTACACTATTTAATGTTAACATTTAATCAGAAGGTGCTGGAACAAGTACATTTTTATTTTTAATGCTATGTATATTGCAGATGTGAATCCAAATTGCAAATGTCTATATATCTCCATAAATGCTAATCATAAGGACAGGACACTTTTGAAAGTTATCCAAAGGTCTTTTTTCTATAAAACATTACAATAGTAAAAGTTTAATCTTCATTTAATTTTCCTACTTTCATTAGCAGATTTAGCTAATATGATAGATTTTTTTAAAAAAGTTGATTTGTTCAAGAAATGCTACTATCACTCTGTGATAGATATTGGAAATATTTTAAGATTGTTTCACAAGTTTAACAGCTCTCCCTTCATGTGCTTTTGCTGTTTTTTTAAATTCAATTATAGAAGAAATGTGTCAGAAGGAAAATGATTGAACTATAGGAAGCCCTCACAATAACTGCCATTTATTGAGGGCTTACCCTGTGCCAGGCACCCTATTAAATGGTTTACGTGCAGCAGGTTGTTTTGTCTTCTCCACAAACCTGTGAGATTGGTGCTATTATCCCCATTGCACAAAAGAGGTAACAGGTGTGGACAGTGTAAGCCTCTTGCCAAGATCACTTAGCTGGTAAATGGTGGATTGAGTATTTAAGCAGGTCTGTTTAATGACAAACCTCAGGCTTTTAAATACTATACTATATCTTAGGTACCTGCTTCATGATGATATTTTGAGGAAGATGAACGATATGATGAATTTGTGGTACTTCTCGGTGGATTAGAATTAGAAAATTTTAAGTATCCTTAGAGTTTGAAAGAAAGTTCTGTAGAATTTTGAAATTAGTTTTGACTTCATATAAGCACTTGTGTTTTTAAAATCTTTGTTCTGAAAAATTGGCTTTGGAGTTAATACAGTCTAATATAGTAAACTTACGTATATAGTATAACATGACATGCACTGTTAATTATTTTTCTAGATTCCTACTTACTGGAAATTTCTCGACTTCTTTTTTAGACAATTCAAGTACCATGAAAATTAGAGGTGATATCCCTGATTCTCAGAGTAAGATCCTTAAGTATTGTCTACTGTAAAGTCAGAATTAAAACTCATCTAGTTTTGGTGCTAGAGCAATTAAAAATATATATGTCAGTAATAATTTTCAAGCCAGCTCTCTATTAACTGAGGTGTTTGTTCACCAGACTCCTATTTATTATGTGTACCAGATATGTTAAGGTTTATTAAATTTCTACTTAACTATGGAACTTTATTTAGCCTCAGTTTAATAAAGTGGGTTTTTTTGTTTGTTTCTTTGTTTCTATATTATATAGTCACGCAGCCTTCCTTTTTTCTGCATCCAGTGTTTTTGGTTTTGGTTTTGTTTTTTTCATATTCCCATTCCTAACTCCTCATCATAGAAGGTGGCAGAATCATCACCACCTATTCACAGTAGCGACTCATAAGAAATGAAAGGTCTTAATTTTTCTCATCTACAACAGAAAACTTCTAGTGTGACACTTCCTTTCTTTTGCCTTCCAGTCTCAGAGGAGGGACAATTCCTACTCACTTTCAGCGACCTGTGCACCTGGCATCTCTTCCTCTTCATCTCTGTCTACATCAAACAAGTACTCCTGTTATTTGGTTTCTTAAATATCTACTTCCAGCTTATAAATCTACTCAAGATTTCCTTCTCCTTAAATTCCTTCCCTCATCATTGCTTCCCCCTCAAGTTACTCTCTAATCTCTTCACTGCCCTTTAGTAGGGAAGTGTAGCGAAAGTGATCTGTAGTTTTCCTATCTAATTACCACCCACTCCTTCCTTAATCCTTTATTATCTGGCTTCTACCCACAGCACTGCAGTGAAATCATTCTTACAAAGGTCATCACTTCCCTTTAAATAGCCAAATCCAACTTCCTATTCTCTGTGCTCATTCTGCTCAACCACTTAGAAGCCTGTAGCGTTCCTACCCACCCAAGCCTTCCATATTTAATAAATGTTCCTTAAGTGCCCGTTATGTGCAAGGCTTTGGCTTTAGAAGATGGATTAAGGCCCATGTATGCCCACCTGGAGCCCCCATTTAAATGAGAGAGACCTATGCAAAAACAGTTACCACAGAGGGAGATGACAGCTTTAAAGTAACTGTTTGTCAAGTAAGACAGTAGGGCCAAGAGTGGGGAAATTCCACAGAGGAAGTGGCATCTGAAAGGATTGGTGGGTGGGAATTCCAGGCAGATTAAAAGGTACAAGGCAACACGGAGTTGAGAACCAGCACAGCATGTTTTGGAAATAGTGAGTGTGGTTCAAGCTTACAATGCCTGAGGATGAGATGGGAGTGAGTATAATGGGAAGTTGGAAACAGTTCAGGGCCAGATCACAGATTTGAAACTTTTTTCCCATTGCCCCTGTTCCTCCCATTTAATTCTTGTTTTCTTTGATTGACTCCCATTTTTTCAGGCTACCCCTCAAAAATTACTTTTCCATGATATGGCATCATTTTACACCCAGTCCCAGGGAATGTTATCTACTTCATGTCTTCGAGCATTCTGGTAGGCACATGCAGTTTACTGTCATCTATAAATCTCTGTCCCTGGCCTCTCCTCTGAACTACAGATGTGTGTTTTCATCTTTTGCTGTATGTCAGTTCACCTCATAACAAATATGGTCAAAGTCAAAGTATATTTAATCTTAAAACTTCTTATGTTTCTTTAGAATTCGTTGTCTCTTCAGGGAATTGCCACTGAGCGTTTGGTTACCAAGGAAAGAAGGTATTATGTGAGTTTTTCCTTCCTTCCTCTGGATAACCCTGATGAAAGGAAGAGAAAATTCTTTTCTACCCTTCAAAGTCTTCCAGCTGGACTAAAAATTAAATTTACATGAGACAGATTAATGGGAGAAAAAAAGAAAAGCAAAGTTTTATTGTGTGCACACGAAGGCTCAATTACGAAATTGAGACCTAAAGAAATTACCAAGCAGGCAGTTTTTATACTTTTTAGATAAAGAGGCTATAAACCTGTGAGGAATTGACAGGACAAAGAAAACTTAAGTTTGGGAGTTCAGTGAGTGAGGAATTCTAAACAGTATTTGGTCAGGGGTATTAAATTAGTAAAAAGTAACAAGAGTTTATATAGCCTTCTTGGCTCTAAATTTCCCATCTTTGGGATAGTACGTCTCTTCAACTCCTACTACAAGGGAGAGTATCTTTCACATGGGAGATTTATTTTCTGCTTTTAGGGGGACAGAGGAGGGTCCAAGTGTCCTTCTTGCATTGGCTGCCTCTTAAGTAACTTTTACTTTAAATCCCAATATGCCAAGTGGCACATTCTGGGGCAGCTTGCCCTTGGCCCCTGCACCTACATACAATCAGTATTCTACTAAAATACTTGCTGTGTCTAACTCATTTTTATACTCACCTAGTTCATGCCTTCATTACTTTGACCTAAACTGAGTATTTTAATGGTTATTTCACTATGTGGAGCTTCTTTGCCAATTTGTCTTTTATACCAGAATTAACAAATCAATTAGATTTACAAATAAATATAAATAATAGTTTAATAATATTAATAATAAATTTAATAATTAATTTAAAATAATAATATTTATTTTATAAATAAATAAAATCCAGCTTTGCCATTCCAGTCCAGAGGAGCTCTACAATCTTGCTACAACAATCTTGCTTGCTGCCTCTTCCTGAAATCCCCTACATGACCACCCCTACTCTGTGGTCCATCAATTCACTAAATATGCTTGTGTGTTCCTCTGAGGATTCATTCAATATTATATGTCCATCTCCTCACCTCACTTCCACTTCATGAAATGAGCTCCCATTTTCTTCTAAGGCTCAGTGTTTTTAGGTCCTCTTCCGTGTACTTTATTGTGTAGCTCCAATGGAAACTAATTGGTCTTTGGTGCTTCCTTAGCATGATTTAAAGCTCTAATAATGTCCTTGTATTCTATTTTGTTTCTATTCTACCTAGATAAAGTAGTTAATTTATCTATTTATCTAATTGGATTTGATTTTTTAAAAGCACTTAAGATGTTTTTGCATCAATTTTTATTATTAGAATAATACTTTGTATTTGTTACTACTTGGACATTGTAGTGTGAGTTCAAGTCAACCTCCTGTTCAAGTTCTAGTGTTCTTTGTGTTGACCATAGGTATCTCAGTTGTTTGGAGATTAAGACTGTATGTGATGTATTTATTTGACTGTAAGTATCTGCAGGACAGGGATTTAGCCATATTTACAATCAATTACTCCCAGCAATGTTGGGCATATAATTATGTTCAAGTATTTGTTAGTTTAATACCTACATCTTTAACTGCCTTATAATTTTAATAACAATGGAGAGACGGCTTCTATGTAAACCATGCATATTTATAATCCCTTTGAATCTCCTTCCCTCTTTCCACCAAATGCATTTGATTTAGCTGACTCTACCACAGGCTCTCAAAAACTCTGGACTTTCTTTTGTCATCATATTCATTTCAGAATTTGTATTTCTATTTACCTGTTTACTTCAGAGCCGTCTTCATTAGACTATGAAGTCACTAAAGTCAGTAGTTGTTTTCAGTGTATGTGTGTCTGTGTGTGAGAACAATGAAAGATGATGTGGTTTATATCTCTATGAAATTCAGAACTGTTGTTGCTTAAGTGTAGTAATTTAAAAATACCTATAAAGCATAGCCCTTTTGCTAAATAATCACCCCACTCCATTTTTTTCTGATATTCTCATTTTATAAAAGATACAGGAATTTATGCGAGCAAGAGTCCAGGTTCACTGCCACTTTTGAAAACTTATATTAAATTTTAAGGGTCTCATTTTCATTTAATAAATAACAGAAATCCAAGATATCTGGCTTTTAGTAGTAAAAAATTGTCAATTAAATATTTTTTAACTTAGTAGGTTCTTTTTTATTTGAGTATAAAACTAATTTATTTGGGAATGAACTTTTTTTAGTGGAAAAAGGTATTCAGTTCTTCAAATGAGATATTTGTTACCAAATAT
This sequence comes from Ursus maritimus, assembly GCF_017311325.1. Classification (NCBI taxonomy): domain Eukaryota; kingdom Metazoa; phylum Chordata; class Mammalia; order Carnivora; family Ursidae; genus Ursus; species Ursus maritimus. The sequence goes on from NW_024423675.1 coordinate 13,707,406, forward strand.
GCATATGTTCCTTCACATTTTTCATCTTCTTTAGAATAAGTGGGGCCATGTGAATTGTCTAGCTAATTGTCTAGGCTGTGAGTGACCTTTGTCCCACTGTGGCCAGAGCATTTAAAAACTGTTGTGAGACTCTTGAGATCTCTTTTTCTCCTGTCACAGTGATTATGGAAGCTTCCTTTTCAGATTGTGGGGCCATAAGATGGACCCCTCTGAATCCCTGAATCGTTGCTTGAATTGATGTCTTCTTATAGAGCTGCTGGACCTGCAGCAGACTTAGAGTGAGCCACAGAGATTTTGAAGTTTATTACTGCAGCTCAATATAGCCTACCCTGATTAATACATGAACTTCAGGGCTAATCATGATACTCTGTAGGAAAGTTTTGGGCTGAGCCTCCGATTACAGAGGAGCAACAAATTTGTAACAAAGGTTAGTGCCAAAGGTATCACATCAGTCACCATGAGGGAGCATGGGAGGGAGTATAACTGGGATTCAGGGGTGCAAGAGCACCTGGCTTCAGAGGTCCCAAGCAGACCAGGTTCAGCTCTTCGCCACTGACGAAATCCAAAGGCAGAGAGACTGAGTGATGGTAAAACAAGAAAGGGATTTATTTCAGTGAAGCCAACACCAGGAAGACAGTGGATTAGTGTCTCAAAGGCTGTCTTCAAAGTGCTGAAAATCCTTCTAGGTTTATATAAGAAAAATGTGAGACAAAGGTCAGTGGGAACATGCAGGTGTGTAGTAAAGGTCAGGTGGATCATTGTCATGAGGTCAATCATGTGGGTCTTGCTGGCATCATGGCAGTCCTTATTGCTTGAGGGTGTAGTTTTAGTCTTATCCTGGGATGCTTTGCCCACTGGATCTTTTGCCTGAGTTAAAAGATAAGCTAGAAAGAACTTAATCAATTAGAAAGTGTTAGTATAAACTAAGGTCAAAATAAAAGTAGTTGAAGTCTTCTTCTAGGAGCAGGAGTTCAGGGATCAGGGAAGCCTGGAATAGTCTAAGAAAGAGAGTGTTAAGAGTGAGAGAAATGGGCACAGTCTGTGAACAAAGCAGGGATTCTGGAGGATTTTTCCAACTTGCCACTGCTTCATATCAGAGAAAGAGGTCAGCTTATTTGATGTGCTATTATAAAAGATGCTTAAGAATTGTTACCTTCGTGTAGAAGTATAGTCCTCACAGCCCAATATCTGTCTCCAGCAGTGCCAACAATAGATAGTTTGTGGGATAGCATGGCTCACCTATATCAGATGAGTATCGAGAGACTGGGATATATTCGTTCAATATTCTATGTTTATTTTACTTTATTGGTCCAATGTGAATTTTATCGTCACAATATTTCTTTAACTTAGAGTTTATACTACATGTTGATGAGTTGGATTTTATAAATTAATGAATTTATGGACAAATTAGTACTTTGTAGTAAAAAAATATCTTTTAGGGTTTTAGGGTCAATTCCACCTGACTATAGCTAGTAAGTATTTTCAGGCTTGAAATTAAAGGTCTCGTGTCATTGTTTCCAATGCAAGAGTAGCCTCTCCAATGGTCTTGACAACTTGGTTTGATTATCATTTGGATGCAAACTGTAGATAATTAGAAACTGGATATTAAATTCCAGAAAATCTTAGGGGAAATTAAATAACCAGATAAACTTTTAAAACTGAACAATGTGCTTATTGACAAATAATTTAAAAGACATTATTTAACTCTAATATAAGTCATTCAGGCATCTCTAAATTCTGTTAGATAACTTGATGACTTCTGTAGTGGTAAACATATTTATTTTCTCAAAGCAAAAAAAAAAAAAGTAATTCTTAAATGAAAAAAAATACACCACGAAATCTCACTATTTATAAAAGTGTAAGTCATGTTGTTATTACTAATAGTCCAAAACTTACCATTTCTATTCATTTCTTATCAGTGCGCTAGCAATTTGAAGATAGGATTTTTTTGTGATAAAAAAAATAGCATGATTATTTGGATGCTGTTCAGAATGCTTTTTAAGAGAAAGTACTATTCTAAAGATGCATTGTTTTATTTTTTAAAATAAAAATGATAAAGATATTTGCAAAAATATCGACCATAGTCAATGTTCTGAAGAATGTAGACCTGGGAACATAAATGTTAAATGATAATGTTTGTACTACAGGGAATGGGAAATAAATGTAGGCCTTATTTATATCTTTATCATTCATTGAGGACCTCAGCTATGGGCCAGGCATTGGGCTAGGTGATGAAAGAACTGAGATAGCAACCATGGACACTAGAAACAGATTGTTCATATATAATTTCAGTAAGGTTTGGAGTATTTTCTGCCAAAGAACATGAAAGCTCTAAGGGAGGCCATAGGTTGTATATTTGTGATAACTAGGCCCAGGGTGAAGGTCAAGGAAAGCTCATTTAAGAGTTGCAACATCTCAGCTCAGCCTTAAGTATGAGTAGTTCACGATGGGATTAAATGGATTCCATCCAAAGGAAAGCACTTTAGAAGAACTCTAAATGTCTAGTATGACTGTAATGTAGGATGCAAGTAAAGTGATAGGAGGTGAGAATGAATATGTAAGCAAGGGGCAGACAGAGATGTAGACCCTTGTGCTTTCTGATAAACATTAAGGCCCTTATTTTGAAAACTTTAGGGAGGCATTAAATGCTGAAAAGCAGGGAAATGTCACAGTCAAATTTATGTTTTAGAAATTTCGTGTGGGCAGAATTAAGAAAGATATAAAAAGAGCAGTACGATTGTTTAGAGAGACCAGTTGGGAAGCCAGTATTGTATAGACAAATAATAATGAGTACATAGACTATGAGAGCAGCTATGGGAATGCAAAATAAAGGATATATATACAAATATACAGATGGAAAAATCTCCTGAACTTCTGTGCTGGAAGAGAGATAAGTAGGGATGAGGAAGAGTCAGAGGAATTAGACTGGGATATTTGGGACTTATACGGGGATCATGGTGATGCTTTATAATGCAAGGAATTTGGAAGAAAAATATTTTGAGCAAAAGTGAGAGTTCAGTTTTGAGTTCATGTAGCCTTCAACATGCCTGTGGGATACCAGGTGGAGATGTACGGTGGACAGGTGTATATTAACAATATTAAAAAACAAAAAACAAAACAAAAAAATTCAACTGCGTAAATTTGAAGATCTAATTGACTTTATTAAATAATTCATGAATCAGACAGCTTCCCATCTAACAAATGGGGGGTGGCTTGAGGAATTGTACAAAATGGAAGGTTTTATAGGAAGGAGGGTAAGACAATAAATTTATAAGCAAAAAAGTAAAAAAAAATAAAGGATTGTTCTAGGCATGGTCACTTTCCCTTAGAGGGAAGCCCAGGGAGTCTTTTTTTTTATGATTTTTTATTATATTATGTTAGTCACCATACAGTACATCCCCGGTTTCCAATGTAAGGCTCGACGATTCATTAGTTGCGTATAACACCCAGTGCACCATGCAATATGTGCCCTCCTTACTACCGATCAGCCCAGGGAGTCTTATCATGCAGATCACCTCATCTTCCTTTGAAGGATGGAGAAGGCCATGTGACAGACTAATTAGAATATTTCTGCCCACCAGAATATATCTGACTGATCAAGTGAGACTACATTTCTAGGGGAGGTTGAAACTGCAATTACATTACGTATTAAGCCCTGGTTTACTGACTTGTGTCCTTAACCAAAGCAATACCATTTTGTGTCTATGCTTTTTTAAATTTCTAAATGATCAGAGCATGTTAGAGTTTTTGAGCCAGAGAAAAAAATCTGAGAGTCATCCTTGTAGAAGGACAGTCAATTCAATGACTTTAGATTAATTTAAATTAGTTGCAATACTGAAAGAGGTCAAGAAATGTTCTTGAACCATACTGATTGGATTCAAATCTCAAATCCCCCAGTTACTAACTGTGTAACGTTAGAAAGTCAATTAATCTTTTAATATCTAAATTTCTTCATCAGTAAAATAGGTATGGTATAATAATAAAAACTTGTGAAGATTTAAGAGATAATATCTATAACATCCAAAAGTACTGTAAAATATTCAACAAGTATTAGCTGTATTCCTAAGGAGAGTGTGTAGAAGAGGAGAACTGGAGTTATAACCCCAAGAATATCATTATTTAAAGAAGGAGCAGAGAAACAGTATGCCAAAAATACTGGCCTCAAAGCAAAGGCCAGAAAAATGGGAAAAACAGAAGGTAACTATGTCATACCATAGAGCACAAGGTGAAAGATAATTTCAAAAATAAGAAAATGATTAAGAAGGCTAAAGGATTTGGGAAATTCAGTATTATAAGCATATAGTATATCTACCAGATTTGACAGCTAGAGGTCATCGGTGATTTTTTGGAAATAAAATAATTTTATTGGAAGGTGGAGACTAGAAACCAGAGTAAGGTATGTTGGGGAATGGATTAGAAAGGAAAGAGGAATGATAATTTTCAACTATTGCCTAATTCATTCCTTCAACATACATTTGTTGTAAACTTATGATGTTGAGAACATTGTGTCTGGGATACAGCCGTGAGGATAATTTAGTCCCCGCAGGCATGGAGCTTTTAGTCTGGCAGGAATGAAAGTCATTAAATAACTGCTTGCCCATTTAATTACAATTATAAATTTAATGTTATAAAGAAGAATTGCCTGGTGCCATGAGAGTGCGTACCCCAGGACCTGATCTAATCTTAGAGTTGGAGAATGCCTAACTTGAAGAAAACTTTAAGAGCTGAGCACTAAAAGGAATGTAGGAATTGGAATTAACTCTATACAGAAGCAAAAGGAGAGAATGCCAGGCAGAAAAAAATAGCTTGCACAATGGCTCTAAGAGAAGGAGCATGGCACATTTGAGGAACTGGAAGCAAGCCTGGGAACGGAGACAATGAGCCTGAGGAGGGGGTGGTATGAATCAGGGACAGGGTAGGCCAAATTATTCAGAATGTGATTGACTTAATGCCAAGAAATCGGTTTTCTCTCCTAAGATCAGTGAGGTGCAACTGAAGAATTTAAACATAGAGTGACATGATCATATTGCATTTTGAGATGATCCCTTTGGCTGCATTTTGTAGAAAATATTGGAAGGAGGAAGTATAGAAGTAAGGAAGCCAGCTTAGAGGCAATTAAAGTATTCCAGGTGAGGGGTGATGGTGGATTGTACTGGGTGGTGGTGGGAGAACTGGGGAGAAGTTGGAGGATTCAAAGTGTATTTTAGGAGACAAAATCCATAGGACTTGGTGATTTACTGAGTAGGAGTGACGGGGGGGCAAGAAGTGTTAAGGATGACCTCCAGGTTTCTCACCAACACAACCAGTCAAGTTTTGAAAGTGGACCAGACTTTTGGAAGAAGATGGTGAATTCAGTTTCTGACAGTTTGAGGTGCCTCTGTGATACACAAGTTGCATAGACAGTTTGACATACTGGTTTGGTAACTCTTCAGTTGTGAAGCTATGGGTGTTGATTAGATTGTCTTTGTGTAAAGGACAGATGAAGACCCTAATACTAAGTCTTGAGAACCTGTGGGATTGGTTATTTTTGAGGAGATGTTGCAGTGAGTTAGACTTTGCCATAGAGGATAGAGGTGTAAGGTGAATACGATATTATAGTATTTTCATGAAGGAAAACACTGTAAACAGCAACATATGCCACTGTACAGTCAAGAAAGAGACCTGAAAACTACCCAATGACTAACAGCTTGGTAGACATTAGTAATCATAGTGAAGATGAATTTGAAGTGTAGGGAAAAAGAAATCAGCCTGGAATATATCCGGGAGTATTGTTAGAAGAAATTTGGCTGTGAAAGTCGGAGAAATTAAGTGGTAGTTATAGAAGGATGAATGGTGAAGGAAGTCATTTTTTAAAGATATGTTGTTGGTGTTTATATTGTTTTGTTAATTATCTTTTTTTTTTTTAAAGATTTTATTTATTTATTCGACAGAGATAGAGACAGCCAGCGAGAGAGGGAACACAAGTAGGGGGAGTGGGAGAGGAAGAAGCAGGCTCATAGCGGAAGAGCCTGATGTGGGGCTCGATCCCATAACACCGGGATCACGCCCTGAGCCGAAGGCAGACGCTTAACCGCTGTGCCACCCAGGCGCCCCTGTTTTGTTAATTATCTTGACTGTTGTTGAACAAAGTTACACTGGCAGGGGTTAACCTGACCTTGGTGGGAGTGGAGATCATTCCCACTAGCCTGGCCGAAGTGCAGAAGGCGATACCGTAGCGTTGTGCCTGTTCTCATTCTAATTTCAGCTCAGTGTATGTCTGTGGAAAGGGGGGAAAATCTACTGTATTCTCTCATGTTCCTTACAAGACAGCTTTCAGAAATATCCACAAACTGAAATGATTTAGATCTGCTATAATTCCCTCAGAAAAACATTTATGGAGGCTATTATTCTAATTTTTATTTGATGCATAGTGCCTTCTTCTCTAGCAGGAGAGCTCTGGCAGAACAGAGAGAACATCATACAACCTGAGTACTTAGCAGCTGTTTGATTTGGGGCAGGTTTCTTCTCTGAGCCCATTTTCTCACCTGTTAAGTGGGAATTATCATATCTGTCTTTCTGGGTTGTTTTAGTGATTAAATGAAATAATATTTATAAAATGTCAAGGTGAGTGCTATACACTAAATAAACGATATTTTTCCTCTTGTTTTCAAGACAATGCTTTTTGCACCAAACAAATTATTTCCTTTTTGTTTGTTTGAATTCAAATGTCAGTCTATGGTCTCTGTACTTTTCTTTTTGATTCTGTGTCATGATGATCAAAAACAAACGAATAATAAGACTAGTAGAAACAAGAAAAGGTGAGTGAAGCTTCATGAACTGCCAGACTGGTGATGGGGCTACAACTTCTCTCATAGCAAATTCACCAAGAATGTATTTGGTAGGGAGCTGCACCTACCAGATCTCTGGAGCTTGCATCAGTTTTCATCCTTGGTCCTTTCCTCTTCCCCAAACAATACCATATCCCTAATTTTCACCTATTTATGTACAATATATATACTTTTAAACACTACAAACTAGACAATAGCAATTTAGGCATGAGGGTTAGGACAGTGCACCAGTAAGCAGGACATCTTTTGTTAATTGTATTTTTTGGTTCCATTAAGTATCTTAAAATGTCAAAAACAAATCACTGCTGATTTTTAAAAGCTTAAAACACATGTTCTGAGAGAAGAAAATGTAATTTGTTTTTGATTGACATGATAATTTTATTTATAAATGAAGGGAAGAGCATATTTCCAACAAACATTTTGATAATTCTATTTAGATTTGTTGAAACACTGTGTTGTTCTGTATTGTAACATCTAGAGCATTAGTTTTAATAATTTAACTTCAGCTGGATGCTTTCCACTGCTTTACTTAGGTACTTACATTATTAGAAAAAGCAGTGGTTTTTTAAAACATTTCTCCCCCACATAATTTTCTCCCATGAAGTCATTTTAAAATTAAGAAGAAAGAAACACTGAAGATCTAAATTTCTAAAGTTAAAAGAGGTTTTATAATTCATAAAAATATAAGGCATTAAATAATTTTTAATAAAATTTTAAAATTAGAACTTTAAAATGATAGGACTATCCTGTATTTGTATGATTTTTAAGGTTTAGAATACCTTTTTATCTACATTATCTAAACACCCTTTCCATAAACTCTGTGAGACTGACTTGGACAGCTATTATTTTTGACTTTCTCATTTTAACACATTTTAGTCTTCCATTATTTCCTTTTATCAGAAGCACAAAGCATGAGCTTTAACAATTAAAAAAAAAAGTACAACCAAGAATCCAAAAATTATAATGTGGGAGATGTACTATGCAATATTTCTATTTTAATATGCTATTTATGAATATTTCCCTAAAATTTAATATGCTGTTTATGAATATTTCCCTAAATTACTTCATTATATATATATATATATGTGGGTATATATATATCCATTATATACACATACCTTTATATATCCAATATATGTATATTATTTGAACATATACATCCTGGATCCCTTCTAGCCTGAACACAAAATAAGACACATTTATTTATATATCCAAATTATTAAAGCTTACCCTTCATTGGGCTAATTAAATCCCCTTGAATCACCCCTAAGCTCTTTTTGAGAGGTTTCTTTCTAGTTTTCTGCTTCATGTGTCCTCAATGTAGGTACTTCAGTATCTTTCTTATCTAGTTACATCAATGCTGCCTCCACTATCAGTGACCGCCAGAGGATTGCTTTCCTGGTATAGCTGTCTCTCATTGGTGACGCCTGATGGAAGCCGGCAACCAGGTGGGATGGGTGTGACTTTTTTCTTGGACGCTTCGAAAGTTTGCATAATGCTTTCCTGCTTCTTCACAACAAAACTGAAACTGAAGTTATAAACTTTAGTAAAATTGAGTCAGAGCCTTTAGAATAACATAAAAAAGAATAACCAGATACAACATCAACTGGTACTGGGAATGGTTTTTCTTGGGAGCCAGATGCTCCAACTTGTCCTCAGGTTTCTTCACTGTGCCTCTTTGTCTAGTTTCCACATGGCCTCCCCTGGCAGGAGTCTGTTTTCCCCTTAATTTAAATAGTTTTCAAACATTTACTTGCCTTGGAGAATTGACCAAGCTGTCACCCCATTTATTACCAGCCATTGGGAAGAGATTAAGTAGCCCCCTTGCCTCCTCTAAACCCCATCACTTTGCTCATCTGGATTACCTTCTTTCTCTGATGGTTCTTTTCAGGGGAACTTCCTGGTCCATAGCTGTTTTAGGATGTGATCTGGTACCATGGCTCCAACATGATAATCTCGGGTCAAAATAACATTTTTCAAAGTCTTTATTGTTCAGTCTTTAGTAATACATGTACGGGAAAATAGCATTCTGATCCATGTTGTACATTACCCAACACTTCATTCCATTCACTGTGTAGAGGGAGGAGAATACCAGGACTGTACTTTCCCCCTTGCAGTTGTTTTATCTCCATTCCCACTATTCTTTACTAATTCTTGATATTCAGGTAGGAAGCTACCTATATCTAGAGTTTTAAGATTCAGGAGGAATATATCTAATATAATTTATGGAGGCTAGATTATTCCAAAAGATACACCAATTACATTACTAAGCAGAATGCTTTCCATCTCAGTCTGAAGTATCTGCATTTGATTTACCTCACTGTATTTAGGCCATCCCCAAAAGGACTATATATGAATATCAGAATAAAAAGTAGGGCCTCTAGTGTGTTCCCTCTGACAACAAAGGATTAGTTGGCTCTCAGTATAATTCTGTCAGTCTCTGTCCTAGAAGGCAGAAAGAAATGGTAACTTTTGCGCAAACTTTTCCCAACATTTACAAAGAAAGGTGTTAGTTTCAGCCTTTACCAGTCAGCACAATTTATTTCTTTTATAATTCTTAATTTTTCTGCTTTGAAGAGTTTCTAAATGGGCATGTTTCTGTAAACATTATGCATTATATATATATATATATATATATATATATGCACACATACATAATACATATATACATATACATATATATTTTTTCTTTGGGATATTCATATCACCCAAGTAACAAAACCTGAAAATGGTGATATAAATTTAATCATGCCACCTCTTTCTACAGTGAGCAAATCATTTAATAAAGAAAAATGTATTGAAGGCATAAAATGTAATGAAAGAAACTTCTAAAAGGAATTCCATGCCAGCAAATAAAATGTTTATTATTTTATTTTAGGGATTATATTTTTTCAATTTTTAACTATCAAAAAGCAAATACAAGTGTTCTGTCTCCTTAAAATAAGCCAAGGCTGAGCCAAGTTTTGTAACTATTTATAATATATATGATAATCATTCAATGTATATTTGGAAAGATTAAATTTCATCTGATGGCAGAATGATTATTGGATTAATCTTCAGATGTATTAAAAGAAATATTCACCTTCTGAGGGAATAATGTTGCATACTATGTGGAATCGTAGTTAATACTACAGATACTTCTCATCAGTCTTTGATAACCACTGGTTTATTTTTACATAAAAACATATACCTTTGTGCTATTTTATCCCTCACCAAGTGCACCATTTGCCTTATATATTTGAATGAATTTTTATTTCCAAATGTTTAAAAAACAAAAGTATGCCTTAAGATTTTCTTAGTATCACATAATTTTTTATTTAAAGATATTAGAAACTAAATTTTTAATGAAAAGTCAAACTAAAAAACAAACAAAAACTTTACTAAGATGTCTTTCCACAGTATAGTCTTTCAACCTAAAAATGAAAGAATTTCAATTATCTTTGGCATAACCAAAAGACCTTTTGTTACTTTTCCTTTGTTCTTATCTGCCACTTCAAAATTAGTCTATTTATTTATCAATGAAAATAAATAGCACAAGAAAAAGATTATTATACATTTGTGAACATGTATATATGTTTATTACATAAAAATTTCCTTGGGAGAGTTTTTTAAAAAACAAACTGTAGTTCTGTGATTTTTAGTGTGTTGTCAGTTTGAAGGGCGGAAATTGTTTTACCTATGAACGTATATTTCATTGTATTTTCTGAGTGAGCATGGTGCCCTGTGCACAGTAGTAGGCACCTTAAATATTTGTTGGTAATAATAGTGATGGGATCTGTTCATTTTACACCTTCCTATACCTAGATTCTTGTTCACTCTTATTCTATCTTATTTCAAGCTTCATTAAAGTTCATGAATATGACTCTGTCATGTCACTACCTTCCTCAAAGACTCCAGAGACTCTTCATTTTTTCTGAATTTATGTCAAATCTCAACATTGGTAGTATTTTTTTATTGGATAGTGGTTTTCTGTTTTCCCTCTTATAGCACATGTTTTCTTCATCAACCTCATATTCTGGGCAAATGGAATAACCTGTTTCATCATCTTATTCTCTGGAATCATTTTAAGTCCAGCTATACTGCTGCCATCTTCAGGGAGTGTCTGAATTTTTAAAGTAGGATTCAAACCATAACACTTAAGTCCCTACTGGACTATAAATATATTTGTTTCATTGCGTTTATCACAATTTAGAAACACAGCAGATGTTTGAGTTTGCTATCTATTTGGAATGAAAATCTTATTCAACAGAGTTACAATTCTACCTTTTAGAAAGGTACCAGAGATATTTGGTGGAAGAGCATGATTGGTTCGTTCCATAACATCAACTTATTGTGCAAACCTTCTAAATCAATTGTTAACTCACCAATTATGTATTTACTCTAGCTCTTTTTGAATTTGCTTCTACAGTTGTCACTTTGTTCTTTATTTTTCAAAATGATATTTCTTAATGGAATTCAGTTAATTGCAATTATAAGATAATATATAAAATGAATAGAAGAAAACGAATCCCACATTTTAAACAAAGTTATTATTTACACATGCAGAAAAGAAAAGCAAATAATTTCCTGTGAAGCATAATTTAAAAAGAATCTGTATGTCTTAAAGGTTTGAACTTTTGTGTTCTTGGTACTGAAAATTGCAAAGAAATCTAGAGAGAATTTTATAGAATACACATTATCTTAACCAAAAAGGAAGTACTTTTGTATCTAAGTATAATTTTCTTATCAAATTAATAAAACTATACATACATGTTAATCTTTCATTTTTCAGACTATTTTATACTACTTTTTAATCTATTTTTCATATATCTATATTGTATTGTGAGGCATGCTGCTGCTCAACATTCTAAAGTGAGTTTGGCAGAAATAAAGACTAAGGCCAAGGTTATCTAAATCCTTTGTGGTTCTCTGCACACTAAACATACTTATAATCCTGACTGCCATTTCTGTCAGATTTATTTAATCACAAAAGTTGTGAAGAATCTGATTACTGAGAAAGGCAGATGTAATAAAATATCACATTTTAAAAAGGTTTTTAACTTTTCACTGAAAAACTGTAAGCCAGATCTTTCTCCTTTTATGGCACTGGTGTAAGATACACTATAGGAGGATGAGACTGGGGTCAGAGATTGATATTAGCCCTAAAGATTATGAGTTTTACTGTTCCTTGAAGTCTGTTAGCTTTTTTTTTCATTTCCTCCCCCCCTCCCTTCTTTTTTTCCTTCCTTCCTTTTCTTCTGTTCATTTTCTTAACAAACATTTATATCTCTTCACTTCCGACACAGGAAAAGAGAGGTCCGGTGAAAATCCAAATCATCTTTTTCTCTCCTTCTACTATAGATCATATATAATAAATGTGGATATAGAGTTTCTTTGAAGGAAGACATTCTCATGAGTATGAGAATCCAGAAGTAGTTTATTCATTTAAAATGAGGGTATCTAATCTTTTTCTCTTTCTAAGAGTAAAAAGTAGCTCCCCAGATGCAAATGAATAGTATTTGATGTCTTTAAGTTACTGCAAAATCCAGCGGTACCTAACTTACAGCTTCTTGAATATATGAAGCATGATGATATTTCTATGATGTTTAGAGGTACCATGCTCAATAAAAAGCTTAAAAAGGTATAATTGCTAAAAATGTTTTTGTAGTACAGTGCCCATTATTATTCGTACTTGTCAATTTTGATTACTTACATACAGAGCTAGATTTAAACCAATATGTAAGGTTATATTTGTTATTGGCCAACTCCTAACATTATTCTTTTTTTTGTCACTAGGCCATCTGTCCTATATCTCACTCCTGCAGACACCGTTTTTAGCTATATACTAAGAAATACTGATTGTAGTAATAAATCCTGGTTTCGGCCCAGCCCTGTTTATATGACTTTCTTTTGTTCATGTACTTTATTAAACAATCTTCTCTAAAACATAGGCTACACCCATGTCCCTTATTACACAGAAATCTTAGCATTGCATATATTTGTAAGTAGATGCTTAATAAATGTAATTGAAGATGTGAATGATGCTGCCGAGGATTTTAATCTTCTGGGAATCTTCAAATACAATGCAAATGCCCACAATCAATTTTTTCTATAACCTTATGACCAGTTCTAAGGATATTAAAATTTGCCTTCAGGACATTTTTGTTTAGGTTATTTCTTTCAATCATTTAAAATTATTTTTAAAGATTTGTTGATTTCTACTCTGATGCAAACCCATTCATTCACATATGAAAGTCTACAAAAAACAGTGCAGCATGAAAATACATTATGTTACAGCAGCAAAAGTCCTTGTATATCAACTATGTTCCTTCTCACAATGAAAATCAATTTGCCTGGAATCCTGTGTTTCAACAGACTCTTACAGAGCTGGAGTAGGAGGTAATTACAAAGACAAGGACCCTCTGTGGAAAAGACCTTGAATTGAGAGCCTGAATATTCACATCTATTCCTAGCTATGAGTGTATACCAATGAAGGAGAAGCTTCTGAAATTTGAAAGGAACACATATTCTGTATGAAATCTATAGCTTTGTTATATGTGAGGCTTTTGAAATAGATATACCTTACATGAACTTTAGTCTCTCAATATAGTTTTAATTTTTCCTTAAAAAATCTACTTTTGGGCATTAGTGGAAATTATTAAAGAAAAATATTTAAATCATTTAAATTATATAAGGGAAAAATAAAACTAAGCAAAGTGGCCAAAGGTCATAATAAGGTAATTTTTTAAAAAAAGTTATACTCTTAAGTTTTTATTATAAATAAAGCTTTTAAAAATAATTAAGTAGATATTAAACTTTATGATTCGAATGGAATTACATTTCAATCAAAATTTATTTTATGGATACTACCTTGAATATATATAGCAGGTAATTTCATTAATAAATTCATAAAATATAAGTGGTATAGAACTGAGTGGCTTAACTTTATTGCTGATTTCTAATAAATATATTTAGTATGTTTATAGATGATATATAGTGATATACAACCACATTGATCTAATCTTTATATATATGTTCTTAGTATATCCTATGTATGTTACCCAAAAGTAATTATCTGGTGAATTCTTCATATCTGCATTGTATGTTGACATTTCTATCCAAAGAATCTTCAAATATTCATGCATTTAAACAAAAGCACTAATTGGTTATGTAAAAAAAAAAAAACTGATATTAGGGTAAATCATTAGCCAACTGTATCCTTGCAGAAGGAATAATTCTAGAAAGATGAGTAAATCCTAGATAGTTAAAGGTGTTATCCCTTAAGCCTGGATATACTTATTTTAAATACCATTGCTTGAAATCTTTTTGAATTACTTTCTTTTTTGCCTTCTTAAATAAATAATACTTTAAGCTTGATGCAAACATTTCTTATCAAATCTTCATGAACTTTGTTTATTGTGAATCACTAAAGTTTCAGCTACAGACAGTGATATAAATGGAATATAAAATGGAGCCATATGGAGCCATATGGATCTGATGCCCCAAACTTGCAGAAACAGCTTAATCATATTCTTTCTTGGTCACTGAAAATAGTGTAGTCACTCTGTGCACAGCCTTTGGAAACACATTGGCTCAACATGAATCCTAGACCTTCCACTTCCACAATTTATTGTGGTTTCGGAAAGGTTATTCAACCTCTGCAAAATTTAGTTTTCTGAATGATGGACATAATAGTATCAACCTCATAAACTAGGTAAAGGAACAAATGAGGTGATCTGTGTAAATCACTTAAACTCACCCACTGACAATGTAATAAAAACTCAAATTGTGGCGATGCTCTACAAGCAGAAGATAGTGACAGCAGTGCAAAAATTAGAAAAGGACAAGTCAGAATAAATGAAGGTGAAAATTATATTAGGTGTTTAAAAGTCTATTTTCTTCTCTATATCCGGTTTTCTTATTTTATGATGCCAAACCATATATTGTTACCACGTGAATCTTTACTTCCGTTAGTGGTTCTCAACACTGCTATTTGATTACTAGTTTATACCTATTTTAATGATTTCTATTCCCTTCTAGATTTATTCATTTTTTAGAAGTTACTTTTTAGAAAAAAATTTATCTATCTGCCTATCTATCTATCATCGATTTGAGAGAGAGAGAGAGCACACAGGAGAGGGAGAGGGAGAAACAGACTCCCTGCTGAAGAGGGAGGCTGATGTGGGGCTGCATTCCAGGACCCTGGGATCATGACCTGATCCAAAGGCAGCGGCTTAACCACCTGAGCCATCCAGGTGCCTAGAAGTTACTTTTTTAAAAAAAATGAAAAAGTGAGTCTTATTCACCAAGAAGGGACATTTAATCTTCTATTCAGCAAACAAGTCATGATACTTAGTAGCTCGTTCTTTCTATCTACTTTTTCCCCCTCTATTGTGCTTTTATTTCATTTATATTTTTTTTTCTAAAAGTTTGTACTCTTAGACCAATATCTCCTCTATTTCCGCACACCCCAGACCCTGGTAAACACCATTCTAGTCTCTGTATTAGTTGTGCTCTCTTAGATTCCACCTATCAGTGAAATCAAGCAGTATTTGTCTTTCTGTGTCTGACTTACTTCATTTAGCATAATTTTCTCTAGGTCCATCCATATATTTGCAAATGGCAGGATTTCCTTCTTTCTTATGACTAAATAATATTCCATTGTCTGTGTGTATATGTGTGTGCGTGTGTGTTTCACAGCTTCTTTATCTATTCATCTATAGAAGAATATGTAGCTCATTACTATGTCTTGGTTATTGTGAATAATGCTGCAATGAACGTTAAGGATGGAGGTACCTCTTTGAGATCCTATTTTCACTTCCTTTGGATATATATCCAGAAGTGGGATTACTGGATGATGTAGTAGCTCTATGTTTAATTTTTTTAGGAACCTCCATACTGTTTTTATAGTGGCTGCACCAATTTACATTTCCACCAACAGCGCCCAGGAGTTCCCTTTTCTTCATATACTTGCCAACCCTTGTTATTACTTGTGTTTTTGATAATAGCCATTCTAACGGGTGTGAGGTGATATCTTATTGTGGTTTTGATTTGCATTTCCTTGATGGTTAGTAATGAGCAATTTTTTATGTATCTCTGGGGCATGTGTATGTCTTCTCTGGAAAAAAAAAAGTCTATTTGATTCATCTGCCCATTTTTAAATTGGATATATATTTTGCTATTGTGTTGTTTGAGTTATTTACATACTTTGGATATTAACCTCTTATTAGATATATAATTTGCAAATATTTTTCCCCATTCTATAAGTTGCTTTTTCATTTGTTAATGGTTTTCTTTACAGTATAGAAGCTTTTTAATTCGTTGTAGTCCCACTTGTTTATTCTTCCTCTTGTTGACTTTGCTTTTGGAGTCAAAATAAAAAATCATTAGTTAGACTGATGTCAAGGATCTTTCCCCCTTTGTTTTATTGTTTTGCACATGGCTGTTCAGTTCTCAGCACCATTTTTGAAGAAACTATCCAGTCTCCATTATGTATTCTTAGCTCCTCTGTTATAAATTAGTTGACCAGATATGCACGGGTTTATTTCTATTGTGTTCCATTAATCTATGTGTCTGTTTTTATGCCAATATCATACTGTTTTGACTACTCTAATTTTATAATCAATTGTGAAATCAAGAGGTATGATGCCTCCAACTTTGTTCTCATGATTGCTTTGACTATTCAGGGTCTTTTGTGGTTCAATACAAATTTTAGGACTTTTTAAAATTTTCTGTGAAAAGGGTGGCTGACTCAGTTGAGTGTCTGCCTTTGGCTAAGGTCATGATCCCAAAGGCCCAGGATCAAGTCCCACATCAGGCTCCTTGCTCAGCAGAGAGTCTGCTTATCCCTCTGACCCTCCCCCACTCTTGTGCGTTCTCTTTCTCAATAAATAAATAAAAACTTAAAAAAAAAAAAGGGCTAGAGGAGTTAAGATGGCAGAGGAGTAGGGGACCCCTTTTTCAGCCAGTCCCTTGAGTAGAGCTGGATAGGTACCAGACCAGCCTGAACATCCACGGAATCAGCCTGAGATGCAGGAAGATACATCTGGATCTCTACAAATGAACATCTCCAGCGCTGAGTATTGAGGTACGAAGTGCGGAGCCATGAAACCATGCACAGATATCAGAAGATAAACAGAAGGGGGAGGGAGCCGCCGCGTTCGGGCACCGTGAAGCGGCAGCCACTTGCACGGGGGAGCGGGCGGACTCATGGACGGCACCCGCGAGAGAACAGACTGAGACCGTGAGCTGGGGAACGTGCGCGACCAGACTGAAACTGAGCTCCAGTGCGCTCACTGGAACCAGACAGAGACCGGGAGCTCTGGGAGCGCACAGGGGTGGCTGGTGGCTGCGGTGTTAGAAGCACAAAGGACAGAGACGCGCCGGCCCTGGAAGTGAGGGCTGGGACGCCAGCTGTGGGGCGCACATCCCGGGACACTGCAGGGTGGAGCGGCACCAACAGAAACAGAGTTAAAGTGGCCAGAACATCAGTGGAGAACGGTCCGTGATCCCTATGTTCTGAGACAGAGGCTGAGATTTGGCCACTGCTGCTCTGACTCTCAGAAGAGGCACAGCAAACCTCCAGGGAAAGCCACTAGAGAACAAAACCCTGGAAAGACCGGCTCACAGCGTGCCCATCCCCATCCCCCCTCGCAGGGGACACGGAGACTCTACCCAAACAGGGTTGCCTGAGTATCGGTGCAGCAGGCCCCTCCCCCAGAAGGCAGACTGATAAATCAAGAAGCCCACATCCCTAAGATCCTTATAAAACAAGGGCGCACGGCCTGGGTCCCGGTCAATAAGTTGGGCTCTGGACAACCCCGCATCCTCTCCTCATCAGAATGACGAGAAGGAGAAATCTCCTCCAGCAAAGAAAAGACAATGAGTCTGTGGCCTCTGCCACAGAACTAATGGATATGGATATAACCAAATTATCAAAAATGGAATTCAGAGTAACATTGGTCAAGATGATGTGTAGACTTGAAAAAAGTATTAACAAAAATGTTAATGAGAATATAGAATCTCTAAGGGCAGAAATGAGAGTGAATCTGGCAGAAATTAAAAATTCTGTGAGCCAAATGCAGTCAAAACTAGAGGCTCTGACGGCCAGGGTGAATGAGGCAGAAGAACATATCAGCAAATTGGAGGATGGGTTAGTAGAAGAAAAAGCTAAAATAGAATCTGGACTCAAAAAAATCCACTCTCAGGAATGTAGGTTAGGGGAGATTGCTAACTCAATGAAACGTTCCAATGTCAGAATCATCTGCATCCCCAAGGGGGTGGAGAAAAACAGAGGTCTAGAAGAGATATTTGAACAAATTGTAGCTGAAAACTTCCCTAATCTAGCAAGGGAAACAAACATTCGTGTCCAAGAGGCAGAGAGGACCCCTCCCAAGCTCAACCACGACAAACCTATGCCACGTCACATCATAGTGCAATTTGCAAATATTAGATCCAAGGATACAGTATTGAAAGCAGCCAGGACAAAGCAATTTCTCACATACCAAGGCAAAGGTATCAGAATTACATCAGACCTGTCTACACAGACCTGGAATGAGAGAAAGGGTTGGGGGGGGCATTTTTAAAGCTCTTTCAGAGAAAAACATGCAGCCAAGGATCCTTTATCCAGCAAGGCTGTCATTCAGAATTGATGGAGAAATAAAGACCTTCCAGAATCGCCAGTCATTGACCAATTTCGTAACCATGAAACCAGCCCTACAGGAGATATTAAGGGGGGTTCTATAAAGGTAAAAAGGCCCCAAGAGTGATACAGAACAGAAAGTCACAATCGATAGAAACAAAGACTTTACTGGCAACATGGCATCATTAAAATCATATCTCTCAATATTCAGTCTCAATGTAAATGACCTAAATGCTCCCATAAAGTGCCACAGGGTTGCAGATTGAGTAAAAAGACATGACCCATCCATTTGCTGTCTACAAGAGACTCCTTTTGAACCTAAAGATACATTCGGACTGAAAGTAAAGGGATGGAATACCATCTTTCACGCCAACGGATTCAAAAGAAAGCTGGGGTAGCAATTCTCATATCAGACAGATTGGATTTTAAACTAAAGACTGTAGTTAGAGACACAGAAGGGCACTATATTATTCTTAAAGGATGTATCCAACAAGTGGATATGACAATTATAAATATATATGCCCCCAACAGGGGAGCAGCAAGATACACAAGCCAACTCTTAACCAGAATAAAGAGACATATAGATAAAAATACGTTAATAGTAGGGGACCTCAACACTCCACTATCAGAAATAGACAGAACACCCATGCAAAAAATTGACAAAGAAACAAGGGCTTTGAATGCCATACTCGACGAGTTGGACCTCATAGATATATATAGAACACTACACCCCAGAACCAAAGAATACTCATTCTATTCTAATGCCCATGGAACATTCTCAAGAATAGACCATGTTCTGGGACACAAAACAGGTCTCAACCGATAACAAAAGAGACCATGTTCTGGGACACAAAACAGGTCTCAACCGATACCAAAAGATTGAAATTATCCCCTGCATATTCTCAGACCACAACGCTCTGAAATTGGAACTCAACCACAAGGAAAAATTTGGAAGAAACTCAAACACTTGGAGACTAAGAACCATCCTGCTCAGGAATGATTTGATAAACCAGGAAATCAAATATCAAATTAAACAATTTATGGAGACCAATGAGAATGAAAACACAACAGTCCAAAACCTATGGGATACTGCAAAGGCAGTCCTAAGGGGGAAATACATAGCCATCCAAGCCTCACTCAAAAGAATAGAAAAATCTAAAATGCAGTTTTTATATTCTCACCTCAAGAAGCTGGAACAGCAACAGAGGGACAGGCCTAATCCACGCACGAGGAAGCAGTTGACCAAAATTAGAGCTGAAATCAATCAAGCAGAAACCAGGAGTACAGTAGAGCAGATCAACAGGACTAGAAGCTGGTTCTTTGAGAGAATCAATAAAATTGACAGACCACTGACAAGGCTTATCCAAAAGAATAGAGAAAGGACCCAAATAAATAAAATTATGAATGAAAAAGGAGAGGTCACAACCAACACCAATGAAATTGGAAGGATTATTAGAAACTTTTGTCAACAGCGTTATGCCAATAAATTAAGCAATCTGGAAGAGATGGAGGCCTTCCTGGAAACCTATAAACTACCAAGACTGAAACAGGAAGAAATTGATTTTTTAAAAAGGCCAATTAATTATGAAGAGATTGAGTCAGTGATAAATAACCTTCCAAAAAACAAAACTCCAGGCCCGGACGGTTTTCCTGGGGAATTCTGCCAAACATTCTAAGAAATAATACCTATTCTCCTAAAGCTATTTCAAAAAATAGAAACAGAAGGAAAGCTACCAAACTCATACCAAACAAGGCCAATATTACCTTGATCCCCAAACCAGGCAAAGACCCCATCAAAAAGGAGAATTACAGACCAATTTCCCTAATGAATATGGACACCAAAATCCTCAACAAGATCCTGGCTAATAGACTCCAACAGTACATTAAAAGGATTATCCATCATGATCAAGTGGGATTCATCCCTGGGATGCAAGGGTGGTTCAACATTTGCAAATCAATTGGTGTCTTAGATTTTATCCAGAAAGAAAAATTCAAAAATCATATGATTCTCTCAATAGATGCAGAAAAAGCATTTGACAAAATACAGCATCTTTTCCTGATTAAAACCCTTCAGAGTGTAGGGATAGAGGGTACATTCCTCAATCTCATAAAACCATCTATGAAAAGCCTACAGCAAATATCATTCTCAATGGGGAAAAACTGGAAGCCTTTCCCTTAAAATCAGGAACTCGACAAAGATGCCCACTCTGGCCACTATTATTCAACATAGTACTAGAAGTCCTTGCAACAGCAATCAGACAACAAAAAGGGATCAAAGGTATCCAAATCGGCAAAGAAGAAGTCAAACTGTCTCTCTTCGCAGATGACACGATACTCTATATGGAAAATCCAAAAGAAGCCACTCCCAAACTATTAGAAGTTATAGAGCAATTCAGTAATGTGGCGGGATAAAAAAAATCAATGCTCAGAAATCAGTTGCATTTCTGTACACGAATAATGAGACTGAAGAAAGAGAAATTAGGGAATCCATCCCATTTACAATAGCACCAAAAACCATATGTTACCTTGGAATTAACTTAACCAGAGATGTAAAGGACTTATATTCTAGAATCTATAAATCTCTCTTGAAACACACTGAGGAAGACACAAAAAGATGGAAAAATATTCCATGCTCACGGATCAGAAGAATTAACAATATTAAAATGTCCATGCTACCCGGAGCAATCTACACTTTCAATGCTATCCCGATCAAAATACCGATGATATTTTTCAAGGAACTGGAACAAATAGTCCTTAAATTTGTATGGAACCAGACAAGGCCCCGAATCGCCAAGGGACTGTTGAAAAGGAAAACCAAAGCTGTGGGCATCACAATGCCGGATTTCGAGCTGTACTCCAAAGCTTTGATCACAAAGACAGCATGGTACTGGCACAAAAACAGACACATAGACCAATGGAACAGAATAGAGAACACAGAAATGGACCCTCAGCTCTTTGGGCAACTAATCTTTGATAAAGCAGGAAAAAACATCCGGTGGAAAAAAGACAGTCTCTTCAATAAATGGTGCTGGGAAAATTGGACAGCTACATGCAAAAGAATGAAACTTGACCACTCTCTCACACCATACACAAAGATAAACTCCAAATGGACGAAAGACCTTGATGTGGGACAGGAATCCATCAAAATCCTGGGGGACAACATAGGCGGCAACTGCTACGACATCAGCCAAAGCAACCTTTTTCATGACACATCTCCAAAGGCAAGAGAAACAAAAGATAAAATGAACTTGTCGGACTTCATCAAGATAAAAAGCTTCTGCACAGCCAAGGAAACAGTCAAAAAAACTAAGAGGCGGCCCACGGAATGGAGAATATATTTTCAAATGATGCTACAGATAAAAGATTGGTATCCAAGATCTACAAAGAACTTCTCAAACTCAATACGTGAGAAACAAATAAACAAATCATAGAATGGGCAGAAGATATGAACAGACACTTTTCCAATGATGACATATAAATGGCCAACAGACACATGAAAAAACGTTCAAAATCATTAGCCATCAGGGAAATTCAAATCAAAACCACACTAAGATACCACCTTACACCAGTTAGAATGGCAAAAATGGACAAGGCAAGAAACAACAATTGCTGGGGAGGATGTGGAGAAAGGGGATCCCTCCTACATTGTTGGTGGGAATGCAAGTTGGTACAGCCACTCTGGAAAACAGTGTGGAGGTCCCTCAAAAAGTTAAAATTGAGCTACCCTCTGACCCAGCCATTGCACTACTGGGTATTACTCCAAAGATACAGACATAGTGAAGAGAAGGGCCATATGCGCCCCAATATTCATAGCAGCATTGTCCACAAAATCTAAATCGTGGAAGAAGCCGAGATGCCCTTCAACAGATGACTGGATTAAAAAGTTGTGGTCCATATATACAACGGAATATTACTCAGCTATCAGAAAGAACGAGTTCTCAACATGTGCTGCAACATGGATGACACTGGAGGAGATAATGCTAAGTGAAATAAGTCAAGCAGAGAAAGACAATTATCATATGATTTCTCTCATCTATGGAACATAAGAACTAGGAAGATCGGTAGGGGAAGAAAGGGATAAAGAAAGGGGGGTAATCAGAAGGGGGAATGAAGCATGAGAGACAATGGACTCTGAGAAACAAACTGAGGGCTTCAGAGGGTGGGGGGAATGGGATAGACCGGTGATGGGTAGTAAGGAGGGCACATATTGCATGGTGCACTGGGTGTTATACGCAACTAATGAATCATCGAACTTTATATCAGAAACCAGGGATGTACTGTGTGGTGACTAACATAATATAATTTAAAAAATTAAAAAAAAGAAAGGAAACTACATTTAAAAAAAAATTCTGTGAAAAATCCCATTGGAATTTTGATAGGGATGCATTCAGTCTATAGATCACTTTAGGTAGTATGGACATTTTATCAATATTAATTCTTCCATTCCATGAGTGTAGAATATATTTTTGTTTTATTTGTGTCTTCCTCAATTTCTTTCATTAATGCCTCATTAGTTTTCAATATACAAATCTTTTACCTCCTTGGTTAAGTTTATTCCTAAGTGTTTTATTCTTTTTAATGCAATGTAAGTGAGATTATTTTCTTAATTTCTTTTTCTGATCCTTTGTTGTTAATGCATAGAAACACAACTGGTTTTTATAAATTGATTTTGTTTCCTGAAACTTCACTGATTTTGTTAGTCCTAATAGTTTTTTGGTAAAGTCTTTAGGGTTTTCTATATATAATATGCTATGTGCAAATTCAGACTTTACTTTTTTTCTTTCCAATTTGGATGCCATTTATTTATTTGTTTCTTTGCTTATTTTTCTTGCCTAATCACCGGCTAGAACTTCCAGGACTGTGTTGAAAAAAAGTAGTGAGAGTGGGAATTCTTATCTTATTCCTGATCTTAGAGGAAAAGCTTTTGGCTTTTCGCCATTGAGTATGATGTTAGAGGTGGGCTTGTCATATATGGCCTTTATATGTTGAGGTATATCCCCTCTATACCCAATTTGCTGAGAGTTTTTATCATGAAAGGACGTTGAATTTCATTAAATGCTTTTTCTGCATCTATTGAGAAAATCATATGGTTTTTATTCATTTTGTTAATTTGGTGTGTCACATTGATTGATTTGCAGATGTTGAACCATTCTTGCATGAATTCCACTTGATCATGGTATATGATCCTTTTAATAAACTATTGAATTTGGTTTGCTTGTATTTTGTTGAGGACTTTTGCATCAATTTTCATCAGGTGTATTGGTCTGTAATTTTCTTTTCTGATAGTAGGTTGTCTGATTTTGGTATCAGGTTATTGCTAGCCTTATAGAATGAATTTGGAAGTTTTCTCTCTTCTGTTCTTTGGAAGAGTTTGAGAAGGATTGGTATTCGTTCTTCTCTAAATATTTGATAGAATTCAGCAGTGAAGCCCTTCTAGCCCTGGACTTTACTTTGTTGGGAGGCTTTGATTACTAATTCAATTTCCTTACTAGTAATTAGTCTGTAAAAATTTTCTACTTTTTCACAATTCAGTCTTGGTAAGTTTGTGTGTTTCTGGGAATTTATCCATTCCTCTAGGTTGTCTAGTTTGTTGATATATAATTGTTTACCATTGTTTTTTATGATCTTTTATATTTGTGTGTTATCAGTTATAGTATCTCATTTCTGATTTCATTTATTCAAGTCTTCTTTCTTTTTTCCTGGTTAGTATAGCTAAGTGATTTGTCTATGGTGATTTTATTTTTCTTATATTTAACTCTGAAAGAGTGTATTTCTTCCCCTACCCCACACCATCACTCTTCCCTATTACCACAGGTATTTCTGAGTTTGAGATCATTCTATTATCTAGTTAGGTGTTTGTTTGTTTTTGTGTAGCCAATATTTACTTTAAGTTTTCGTAATACAACATGGCATAAACATTTTAAATATTTTTGCTAAACTAAAGGTGGATTCATTTTATGACTAAAAAGATGGAAACAAAGAGGAGTAGAACAGGAGATGCTTTGCCATCACAGTGAGGCCAAGGTTAATTGTTTTACTTTTTTCCTTAGAGGTGAAAATCTGTTGGAGATATATGTCTCCTTTAGAGTCACTCAAGCATAAACAGAGGTAGAGATTCTCTAAATATAATTCAAAATTTACTGCAAGATATTTTCTGTCCCAAAGCATCTGCATTATTTTCTAGTATACATACTTCATCCTTGTACTTGGCCACAGTTTCTGTCTTTAGAATCATTTTAAATTAGATAATTGGTGTGTGGTAGTGGTGATGTTCTGGTAGGTGGTGGTGGATGCATTCTCTACTAAAGTTCTTTGGCATGAAAGGATATAGGAAGATGTTAGAATTTGTTCTTACCCTTTTCTGTAGCATATTTTCCCATTATAAAGTTTACCCGGATGAGTTCAGGGCTGATGGGATTTCTGGTCAGAGATAGTCTAGGAGTACATCTTCACGTTAAACAGCAAGGAAGCAGCATGTTGATGGGTACAAAGACAGTCCAAGGAAACAAAGCTAATTGTTGAAAGAAACCGCCGTTCTGAAGATGTATGTTTGTCTTTAATAATTGTGCTGAGAATCAGCCCTAGTATTCACTTTTTTCAATGATTCATTTTTTTTTTCTTCTAGAGGATTCTATCGTCTTCGCTCATATGTGAGCAAATTGCAGGCTTAGTTTTATTTATTTCTAAATCTCTGGGGCTGGCACAGTGCCTGGCACATTGTGCCATAATATGTGATAATCTCGTGATAGATCGGTTTTGCCAAATGTGACTTCTACATGTTATATACTTATTTTTTTAGGGGTTTTCATTTTTTTATATGCCACTTAAAATCTTTCTGTCAGATATGCTCAAGTAACACATAAACACAAATTAGCAACCAGTATTTACAAATTTAAATTGGAAATTAGGAAGTACAAAAAGCTAAGGAATGTTTTCCCCCCTTTTTCTGGTAGAGTTTAAGAGGTTATTCTAGAGGAAATGTCCTTTAATTTATAAAAATATTGTACAATGATAGTAAATGCTAACTAGATTCTAGTTAGTTGACACCCCTCGCTGCCCTCAAGAAAGTTTATGTAACTTACATGCGTTTCCCAACATGTTGTGTTTGCTTCTCTGTAATGAATTCAAAGTTTTAGTTTATATCGTGAAAAGATTTTAGTCTTGATTTCCCTTCTTATGGTGATCATGTACAAAAATGTATCATAGTACATAAAACGGAAGGAAATATTTTGAGGATAAATTATAGGTGTTGTACAAACCATTTATTAAAAATAAGGGGTAATAAAAAGTAACTGCAGATTTAAAAACAGCAAAGATGAGTTTCAATTCCAACTGAGGCAATTGTGGTGTGAATAAGCTGTTTATACGTCTATTTGTGAAGAGCTCTAATATAACGTAATTTATTTACCTCTTTAAGAAAAAAAGGAAGACACGTAAGTGAAGAATTCCATACCCAGTTTTTGGACAATAGGATTATGCCATGGCAGAAAAATGAAAAATTGGAAAGTAGCCAATTAGTGCTTTCAGTGTTTCACTGATCATTTTTAAACCTTCATCTCATTTTAGGACTGCCTCGCACCGTAGATATGCAGGGCTTACTTTTGTAAAACACAAAGCAAAGCAGACTGCTCATATAATGTGTCATAGCACCTGGTTTACTGGATGTTTCAATGGAGAAAAGTGTGAATCTGGAACACTGAGTTTAAGACTACATTTAATTTTTTTTAATCTAAGGTGTACAATATCAGAAAATTATATTAAAATAGTATTTTTTTTCAAAACTCAGCTATTAGCTAATGTCAGGCTTTTAGACAGGTAATTTAAGATAATATTTACCTTTAATAAACAATTCCTATATTCATTTTTTGAGGGATGATGCTCTTTATTATATGCTTGGGAAAATTAGATTGAAATAAGCACTTCTGTAAAATTATGAAAAGTTGACTTTTCAAATGCAAATACGTTGCACCTGATATTATTTAATATTATCATACATTTTATTCATATTTAAGAATAATTTTACTACTTCTTGCTTGCAATGTATGTTACTTTATTTTCTTTATTTTCAAAGATAAGAGATGGTACACAATGAAACTGTCCGCAAGCCTCAGCCAATTAAGTTCTCCTATTATATAGATGGCAACATTGCAATAACATTGTACTAGGTAATATTACATTGATTTAATATATATAATTCATGAATGTAATACTTTTCTATTCTTTTTTTGCTAGTAGACCAGCATTTTAATTAAATACAGGTTCAAAATTTAGACATTAATTTCTGAAAAAGTGATTCAATTAAATAAAATCTAAGAAAAAATAAATGCATGCAATAGTATCAAATATAAATAATTGTATTCTAAGTCTGTAAGCTTTAAGTTATTTCTATTTAGTAGTTTTTGAGACATTTGGGGGCAACCATTTCACTCAGGATATACATCTTTTATTTTGTTGGTAACCTGAAAACAAACATACCTGAAGATGTCATCATCGTCTTCTTCTTTTTGCATATTGGTCATTTGTGTTTAGTTGAACCATGATTTCACATAGAAAATATAAATGGCATTCTGTTGCTTAATTCCACTAATTGTGTATAATTCTGAGGCTCTCTCAAAGACATGGAATTTCATTTTTGTTCTTAGTAAAACCATTGAACTCTAGCTTTATAAGCTTCACATAGTAAGGTCGGAGATTAATTTGTGGGCTTTTGCAGGTGGTCACATTTTGCATTGTATTG
Organism: Ursus maritimus; assembly: GCF_017311325.1. Taxonomy (NCBI): domain Eukaryota; kingdom Metazoa; phylum Chordata; class Mammalia; order Carnivora; family Ursidae; genus Ursus; species Ursus maritimus. The sequence goes on from NW_024423675.1 coordinate 13,734,590, forward strand.
TCTTAAAATAACATCTGTAGCCTCATCTTCATGTCCTCTCATCATCATTTCCATTTCATGCCCTCACCTGGCATTAAATATTTCTTTTCTGTGTAACCTATGTGAGAATCTATATGTTTTTACCCCCTGTGCTTTCTATCTAGAGATTTTTCTAGAAAAGGTAATTAGTAAACAATTGTCATTCAGCTGAACAATTAGCATATTTGAATCTAAAGTTTGTGTCTTTAGCAGGACAAATTATGGTCGAATCAATATAGGTGGTTCTTTGAGTATAGCAAATTTCCGCACATGCTCTGCAAGGTGCTTAGCTACCACCAATAACGAATGAGAAGCCTGTCTCTAAGCACTTGCAATGTCAGCAGGCATTGGCAGGCGTTCCAAGGGAGTCACTAATTCTAGGGAGCACTTCAAACCATGATCCTTACTCTAAACTTTTTGAGCCTGAAGGAACTTTTGCAATCTGCAGGAGTCTTTAGTCACTACTATAATCATGGTGTTTATTATGTTTATGCAGTGATAATTGTTAAGCTATCTAAAGCTGATATTTCTCTAGGATCAGTATGAATTATAAAATTTTAAAAATCACCCGTTTTTCTTTTTTATTTTTGCCCAGAGGAAATTGTTTTGGGGATTGAGGGTGGTAAGTATGTTCTACCTCCGTGTGTGTGTGTGTGTGTGTAAAAAGAGACACATTTATCAAGATTTTTATCAAATATCCACAAATACCCATTGGGCAAATAATGTCACATTATGTAGCAAGATGAATTTTTACATTGACTTCCAAAACTAAGTTAATCTCTTCTGCTATTTCCTATCAGGGCATAAACATATCTAGGTATATGACTATTTAGTAAAAATAACATTGGCATATTACTTCCCTATGCAGATGAGGGGACTTGCTACAAGATATAGGATACCTGAACTTCAAATTTTTGACTACTGGCTCATCTGTCTGAAGTGTGTACTTTTATCTAAGAATTGTGTTGTCACAAGTACTAGAGAGCCATTTCAGGGGGGAAAAAAAACCCTTCTGATACATAAATGAAGCTACATTCTATAAGTATATAATGAACACATTGTGTTTTTATATCTGGAAATCTAACCAGCTTGTTTTTAGAAGCAAATAATGAGGATTTCAACCCTGCTTAAGAAAGGTCTTTACAGTTGTGTTTGGATGTTACAAGTTAAATGTTTTAAAGGTGTCATTAGAAATTAAGTAATTGTTGTTTGGATCTGGTTTGCTTTCTTCGACAGCTGGGTTATAATTGGTTACATATGGGTAAAAAACAAAATCAACATCAGGCTAAATGTAACTTTGCATCTGACACAGGAATTCTTAAAGGAAACTAATTAATTGGCCATTTTGCCCTGTAAAGAAATGACTTTATATTGATATATTTGGTTTCATAGGTCAGGAATATGTCATTTAAAAATCTATATAAATGATAGTTAGTAACACAATAACAGTATTCCCTGAATGCTTTTAAGTGGTGTCTCTGAGCCCAGCAGAGATTATTTTTATGACGAAAATCACCAAATTATGTATATTAACCAGAAAGTATTCAAAGTAATCCCACAGCAATCATAATTTTCTTTTAAATAAGAAAAAAAATCCACAAGTGAACCTCAAATTAGAACACATATAATAACTTGATAAGCTTTTAACTAAACCTACACATTAAAGTCTTAAACCACAAAATAAAACCAAACGTTTTATAAAAACATTTAATAAAACAGGAGCATTGGCTATTTAGAGCACATATAAGTAAATATATTTGTCTTAAATCACATTGTGAATTAAAAACAGAGGTCAGTGCAACTAATCAGAAGAATGTATGACTAATTAAACATATTTTCCTTAGTGTGATAAAGCAGTTAATAAAGTATTAATTAGATCTCTCATTACTTTGACTTTGTTTTAAGCCAATGTAATATATAATCTCTCCTAATGAAACAGCCTTGAGAGAGAAGGACCACATGGAAGGTACTATTAGTCTGATGGATGGACAGAGAGCTCCGGTGGGGGGAAGGAGGGGGGGAAAGGAGGGGGAAAAGTAGAGTGAGAACATTTATAAAAGGTCTGTGTTTTGATCACAAAAACTTACTGAAGCTGAAACATACATACAGTATGGATAAATAACACCTTAAAACCCAACTGTGCACCTCAGGGACCTGTGAGTTTTAATCCAGGAGGAAGTACCAATATTCCAATAGCCATTAGCCATTTTATACCCAACAGTGCATTTCACTAGGGCCAGGGATACACTGGTTCATTTCCTCACAACACTAAATGGTCTCCCTTAAAAAAAAAAAAGATTTTATTTATTTATTTGAGAGAGAAAGAGTGAGAACACAAAGGGGGCAAGGGGCAGAGGGAGAAGCAGATTCCCCGCTAAGCAGGGAGCCCAACATGGGGCTCGATCCCAGGGCCCTGGGATCTTGACCTGAGCTGAAGGCAGACACTTCACCAAATGAGCCACCCAGGGGTCCCCACTAAATGGTCTCCTTTCACTCTCTTCTTGGTTTATATAGAATTGTGCCTAACTTAGAAGAAACAAGCTAAAGTACTTATGTCCTCTATGCATTACCAAAAGCATCGCAGGAACCGGGTTAAATCTAAACTCTGTCTATGTATTTTCTATATTGTTGACTAAAATGGGAAGATCGGAGTAGTTTTGGCACTTGAACTAGCTCATTTTGTTTGAGTCTCTGCTCTATTACAGAAAATAACAAGCCAGAAAGCAACCAGCCCGGATTAGTTTGTGTGCTGGTGCCAAAAGAGCTAATCAGAGTCCAGCATATGGGACATTTGAACAGGGAAATGGGTATTAAGTACCTGGTCTGTGTTTGGACTGTTTCTAAAGCATGTGGGTTTTCCTTGGTAATCTTAGAGTAGCTGGGAGGGGATACAACAGCTGTGACCACTCTACCTGTAAGTGGTCTAAATGACTCCCTTGGCCTTCCCACCTTGCCCACATGAAAATTCCTCTTTGGCTTCATGGATGCTTTTCCAAACTGCCTTAGAGCTATTTGATGAAGGCTTACTTCTGGATTTAGGAGTGAAATTGTTGCTGATGCACCACATTGAAATTCAGTGGAAACTTATTGAATATCTACTCTGCATTGGGCAACATGTAGATTGTATTCATGGAGATTTAAAATGAAACGGTGGTTAAGAGCCATTCTGAAGCCAGATCACACAGGTTTGAATTACAGCTCCTGCCACTTTCAAGTGTAGAAAATGCAGTTAGACTGAGGCATCTATGTTTTATGTACTTCGTTTTCCTCACCTATAAAATGGGAAGTTTAATAGAAGTTACTATGATGTATACTGTTAAATGAATGAACACACATCTCTACATTTCAGAAAGTCTTGGACTTCTTCATTTTTTTCTCTACATTCTTTTCTTGGGTGATCTTATCTCATCCTTGTGACTTTAAATACTATCTATAATCTGATACTCCCAAATTTGTATCTCAATGTTTAGCTCTCACCTCTGAAATGTACATTCTTACACCCAGCTCATGCTGGAATCCTGATTTTATCCCCCCAACAAACCTGTTTTTTTGTAATTTTCCCTGAGTCAGTAAATGGTGACTCCATTCCCGCCAGTTGCACAGGCCATCACATTTGGAAATCATTTTTAGATCTTCTTTTCCCTTACACTGTCTACATGATCTGTCAGCCGAATCTGTCATCTCTACGTTTAAATTATATCCAGAATCTGAGCACTTCTCCCCATTTCTACTGCTAATTTCCTGGTCTAAGCCGCATCATCTCTCACCTTGACTGTTAACGGGTGCCTCCCACTAGCATCTATTTTTGGCCCCATTTAGTTTTTTTGAATGTAACAAAGTGATTCTTGTGAGTAAAATCATAATACTCCTCTGCTGGGAAAAACCAAAATCCTTGCCACAACTTCTAAGGCCCTACCTGAACCTCACCCCCTACACTGACCTCCCTGTTCTCGGCCCCTCCTACACTCTTTTTTCTCTCCTTCAGCCTCCATGACCTCCTTGCTCTTTTTTGGACATGTCAGGCATGCTTCTGCGTGTGGGTGTTTGCACTTTCCTATTTTCTCTACCTGGAGTGCTCTTCCTTCAGATAGAGCCATCTCCCACTCCCCGTATCAGGTCTGTGCACAAAGGTCACCTTCTCAGTGAGCAGTTCCCTGGCCACTCTATTAAAATTACCACCTAACCCCTAGCACTCTGAATTTTCTTCCCTGCTTTATTTTTCTCCATAGCAATAACCACCAGTCTCATACTATATATTTACTTACCTGCTTATTTTCTCCAATAGAGTGTAAGTTCCAAGAGAGGAGGGATTTTTGCCTCTTCTGCTCACTGCTGTGTCCAGTAGTGCCTGGTACATATTAGGCATGTAATAAACGTGTGTTGTCTGGTTGAATGAATTTATTCTGTAAGGATTTCATGAGAACTGAATATAGAGCATTGGATTAGGTGATGCTTAGGATAAAGAGGGGATAAAAATTCTCTGTACCTTCAAGAAAATTAAAATATAAGTTAGGAAATGAAGTACACAAATATCTGCAGTGTAAGACAATATAAGTGGCATAAAAATTAGAAGTAAATGCTAAGGGAAATAAGGTGGGCTTCTTTGAGAAATTGGCCTTTAAGAATGGACCTTGAATATGTAATTGGATTTCAATCAGGAGTGATGAAATGAGAATTGAAGGATTGCTAAAACAGAAGGAATAGGAAGGAAATTTATGTAGAAATGGAAAAAGTAGGTTATGTAGAGAGAATAGTATCCATTTCAGTTTGAGAGGATTATGGATTATACACATGAAGGGAGTAGAAGATGGTGGTTATGTATGATGGACACTCCTTCACGTATAGTTCCTGACAATTAGAAGCTTCTGTGCACCCATTCCTTAAACAGGGGAAACTATTTGGTTTCCATGTTACTCACCCCCTTTTCTAACCTCTCCTTTGTCCGTAGCCAATAAAATCAGTAGTGGAAATAGGCCTATGAATTGCCTGGTGTGGGAAGCCCTGTCCTCTAAAAATAGTAGAGATCACTCAGGTGAATCAGGTTTTGTTTCTCGGGAACTTGAATGATGAAATAAGAAGACAATCAGGCAAGAGCTATGGGAACATAATGGAAAGGTCACCAGGCAGAGAGAGACCATGAGGAAACATTAGTTAAACAGAGATTATAGATACTGAGAAATATAAAGAAGCTCAGATGAAGCAAATGTTTAGTGAATGTTTGAGAGGAAGCTCATTGAGGTGAGAAAATACTACACAGAATAAAGGGTAGCCTCACTGGGAGAAGGAGAACTGGTGAAAAACACGCTGAGAGAAGCCAGGACTTAGTGAATCCTAAGCCATGTTAATGAGGAGCATTAAAGTCTAGAAAATGCACAAACTCGTGCTCTTACTGCTTTGGAGCAACAAGATGAGAGCTACATGGATCTTGGATAATTTAAAGTTCATTTTCTTTGGTTCCTACGGGAGTCCCCTGCCTTATCAGCTTTGCAGCCTTATCAGCTTTGGAGCCTTATCATATATCCCCATCATTTAAGATTGCCGGAGTGAATTGCTGATACTGGCAACTCAAAGATCATTGTACAAACCATTTGCCCTCTTGTCATTTGCTTCTCCTTCTGACCTCTGATGTACCAGATGAAGTGGATTTGCTAGGTATCTTTCAAGGATCTCTATAGGAACGAAAATTATCTATGATTATTTTTTTTCCTGTTGGATGTTTACTTGTGTGTTTTCCATGTAGAATAGTATTCTCAGAAAGTAGCCCATTGTTATATTTTGACAGCTGGAGACAAAAACCTAGTTTGGTGAAAACATGCAACTGGCTTTTACTTTTTTTCCTCCTTTCATTTCATTTGGTGCTTTTGTTTGAAGTTGTATGTCTTGTCCATGAAAGATGCTACCATCCTGGAAAGATGGGAATTTAATTGCTCTCATCAAACATGCTACCTAATAAATTGCTTACTCTGGCAGAGAAAATTAGAAGTAGCTTTAATATGAGCAAAAGTCTTTTTAATAAGGCAGATTTTATATGATATAGATGTATATAACGAGATTTCTTTATATCACATGCCATCTGTCATTGAGTATTGGCATGATGGCTGCAGTTGATGTTATTATGTGCATAAATATAATGATAAATGGATCACGTTTTTTATGCATGTACTATTTTCCAAATTTTCTCTTAAAGAAAAAATGTAAAATATTGTAATATTTTGACATAAATTTGTATTTATAAGGTAGAGGGATATTTTAATTCTACTTCATTTGTAATACTTACTTTTGCTTTCCTGGACCTAGTGATGCAAAGCAGGTCACTTAAATGCAATATTAAAATAAATTGAAATTTCTCCTCTCCGTTGTTTTCCTCATCTAGTCAAACATAATTCAAACTATTTCCTGCATTAGTAGAATTTATTTCTTTTCCTTTGGAGGAAGGTTTTGTTCCGTAAGGCAACACATTCTTCTCAAATTTTTAAGTAAAAATGGTCTAGTTTAATATAATTTCACAGAACTAATTTTTTTTCAAAAGGGTACTACTGAAGTCTGCTGCTTTGCTCTACATCAGGAAATATTTTCTTAGCATTAGGAGACAGTAGCAAAACTAACATTTAAAAAATGCCATAAGAAATCTAGATACAGGGAAACTGCTTGAACAAAATCTGGAAAAACAAAGTCAAAGAGAGTAGTCATTTGTCTTTGGCAAGTAAAACAGCATTGAAGTTATTGCTAGCTGCTTCTCTACTGCACTGTTGCTTAAGTTTTCGTATTTTTAAAGAAAATAGCAGGAAAAATGATATTAGCATAATCACCTAATGTTATAGCAATGTTACCTAGAAGACAGAGAGAAAGAACTGACATAATGGATCATGTAACAAGACATTCACAACCATCGGATGCAATAAACATTTCTAAACATGCACACATATGTCAGAAGTTGCAAAAATGCAAAATTACTGGAGGTGGCACTTAGTTACATGCTGAAATTCCAATAAATGGGGGTATTACTATAGGAAGGAGGATTATTATCAGTAAACCAACATTTTCATTTTCCTGAGCTCTGAGTAAGGATCTTTTTTCCATTTGAAAAGTAAAGTAGAGGAATCCTCCACACAATACTTACTACTCAGCTATGTAAATAATTGAACAAGTTTACAGTAATGTGCTGAAAATCCTCAATCACGATTATAATCTAAAAAGTTGAGATTTTTCAAAAGTAATTAACATTAATAAATTACTAAAATCTTTCAGTGTCAGAAATTTGCCCAATAATTACTATTGCATTTTCAAAATAATTTGTTGATTCTGGGACTATGCATATAAACTCCAAAGCAGTTTTTTATAAAATTAATTTTAAAATGTAAAAATTGTGTATATGTATTTATAGATGTGTGTAAATATGTGTATATGTATGTTGAATGTGTAAGAATGTGAGTCTGCTGGTCTATTATGATAAAATGACTTCATGTATTTATTTATTCAATCATTTAATCATCCAACAGTGTCTACAGTGTCCCAGGTACCGTGCTAGCATATAATGATGAGTAAATCACACACCCTGATCTCAACCAACTTATATTCTAAAGGAGGTTCAACATAATTAAGAGACAAATACAATATAATGAGGTAACAATTAAATAGTATATTCATAGGACAGTATCCATTTGCAGTAAGAATACACATGGGTGGTGTTTGATGTTAGGGACCTAGTGAATTGGGTTCTTAGGCAGAGAGTATAAATGACCAGATCCAGTCATGTTGTGGACCAAACTAACATAAACTTTTGCCTCCACAAAAACAAACAAACAAACAAACAGATAAATAACTTTTAAACAAAAAGGAAGTCTTTTTTTAAATTATTTTTAAAAAATAAAATTAAAGGGGAAGGGAAAACAGCACTTAAAACCAAAGCAGTAACAATGCTAGTTGCTGTAATAATGCAGTGCAGGGTTTTGGGGTTGGGGTTTGGAACATTGGTCCTGAAGCTAGGCCCTTGCAACTAGGCACTTAGGCTTTAATTGCCACTCAAGAATAAGAAACAATAGGTCCGCACAGAGCATGAATTTGAAGCTGAGATCTCCGCATAAAGCTATAAGCTATAAACTGGAAGGGCTGAATCTTCCGTGGAACAGGGACTAAAATCCCCACCTACAAGGTCACAGAAAGAAATGAAAGGCATAACACTGCCCAGGGCTCTGAATGGAAAACAAAACAAAGCAAGCAAGCAAGAAAGAAGAAAAAACATGTTTCTATAAGAAATCAAAATTTGAAACTTGTTTCAGGTAGAGTATGATATACAAATTTCACTCTTTTCATAGTACAGGGATCTCTAAGTAGATACTGTAACATAAAAATTGATCTTAGGACAATGAAATCCTTTGGGTATCTGGCAGAAGAAAATGCAAATGTAAAATTGCTCTGCAGGAATACTTCCAACCCAGCTGTACACAGTCCCATAGAGAAAAACAATTCCCACTCAGAATGAGCCCTACGCCCACCCTACACCATTACAAAAGTCATCCACCTTGAGTGAGAGTTAGAAATCACAACAAATAGGACAGTCAGAATCCCTGAGAACTTGATTTAATAAGACAACCTGAAAAAAGACCGTAACATATGAATATAAGTTTAATGATGACAAGAATCTTGTCTGTTATATATTTTTTTCAAAGATTTTATTTATTTATTAGAGAGGGAGAGGGTTCATGAGCAGGGGGAGGAGCAGATGGAGAAGCAGACTCCTGGCTGAGCAGGGAGTCCCATATGGGCTCCATCCCAGGACCCTGGGATCATGACTTTAGACAAGGGCAGACACTTAACCAACAGAGCACCCGGGTGCCCCAGGGTTGTCTGTTATATTCCCTGTTGTATCCACTGTGCTGAGGATAATTCTAGAATTTGTTGAATGGACTAATATATTTAAAACAAGGAGTTTCAAAGGGAAATAGAATTTATTAAAAAAAAAAAAAAAGACAAGGGGATCCTAGGTGGCTCAGTGTGTTGACATCCGACTCTTGATTTCGGCTCAGGTTATTATCTCAAGGTCATGAGATGGAGTCCCATCATGCTCCTCACTCAGTGGGGAGTCTGCTTGAGATTTTCTCCCACCATCTCTGTCTGTTCCCCAGCTTGTGCATGTGTGTGCAGTCATGTGCACTCTCAAATAAATAAATAAATAAATAAATATCTTTAAAAAACAGACAAGACAGAAAATGAACAGGCAAAGTGGAGGGAAAAACCCCTAAGTGTTCTAGAAATGAAAATTTTAGATATTAAAATTTAAAAACATAAGATCAGGGGTATAGGGCAAATTTAAAGATAATTAAAATTTTCTTTAAATTTCCCAAGCTCAAGAAAAAAAGATCTGGGGGCAATTCCCCAAACGTGGCACACGTGAAGAAGAGGCAGAAAATATGGGAAAAAAATTAAAGATATGGAGAATGAAATGACAGAATTTACCCACCTGTTCATCTGAAATAGGATTTCTGGAAGGAGCTGAGAAAATGAGGAAGAAGTAATACTTAAGGAGCTAATGATTGAGACATTTCCAGAATTAATGAAATATATTAACCCTCAGATTGAAAACCAGAGTGAGTTTTGAGCATACAAAAGTCAATGTATAAATATCACAAACAAATTAATTATAACTTCTTGAACAATAGATTTTTTTTAAAGATTTTATTTATTTATTTGACAGAGATAGAGACAGCCAGCGAGAGAGGGAACACAAGCAGGGGGAGTGGGAGAGGAAAAAGCAGGCTCATAGCAGAGGAGCCTGATGTGGGGCTCGATCCCAGAATGCCGGGATCACACCCTGAGCCGAAGGCAGATGCTTAACCGCTGTGCCACCCAGGCGCCCCTGAACAATAGATTTTAAAAACAATATTGGAGGCTAGAAAACAAGAGAATGTTATCTTCAAAGTGCTGAGAGGAAATAATTGTCAGACTGGAATCCTAAAATAGAATTGCTAAATTGTTGATGAAAATTGAGGTTAAAATGAAGACATTTTCAGAAAAACAAATACTGCAGAGGTTTCTATGCACAGACACTCTGAACTACCAAAGAACATACTTAACAAAGGAGAAATTGAAACCAGGTAGAAGAAATGCAAGACATTATGAGCAATGGTGAGCAAAGAATTAGTAAGCTATAATATAGGCAAATATTAATAATTAGCTCTAAAAATAACTTTGGGGCAGCTAAAATGGAGATGGAAATAAAATACAAGAGTATTGTTGGGGAAGATCTATACACAAGCATTCTCAGGTCTTTGTGCTAGGGAGGAGAGTAGAAATTTCATTAATGTTCTGTTTCGTTAAGATAAAATGTGAATGCAACTTAGAATATAAAAGTAATCAAAATATAAATGGATACAACTTTGAAGCTGATAGATGAACAATGGGGGAATTAAAAATCAATCAGGTCATTGATCAGAAAAAAGGTATAAAAAGTATAAATTAAAAGCAAAAAATACAGTCTAAACACACAAAGCTCTATATGTAAATAGCTGAAAGCCAGGGAAAGCAGTCACACTGGGAGCTACAAGTAGTTCAAGGTGGCTGAAGAGGAGATAGGCTGAGGTGTGAGGGGGAATGTAAGATGAGGCTAGAGAGGATATTGGGAGCCACAAAACAATTGTCGTATTTCATACCAGAAGCTGCAAAAGTGTTTTAAGAGAAGTGGAGCAGCCAGACTTATGTGCACTGTACAACAGCATAGATGGGCCTTGAAGGCGTTATGCTAAGTGAGATGAGCCAGACAGAGAATGACAAATCCTGTATGATCTTACTAACATGTAAATCTACAAAACCAGGTCTCGTAGAAACAGCAGAGGATGGTAGTTACCAGGGGCTGGGGTCAGGGGAATGGGGGAGATATTAAATGGCGTAAAGGTGCAGCTAGAACATGGATGAGTCCTGGAGAGCTACTGCCCAGCAGAGTTATTGCAGTCAGAAATACTTATTATAAACTTCAAAGTTGCTAAGAGACCAGATCTTTAATGTTCTCACCACACACACACACACACACACACACACACACACACACACATTATAATTATGTAACATGATAGAGGTGTTGGCTAAGGTTATTGTGGTAATCATATTGTAATAAATAAATGTATCAAATCAAAAGTTGTACACCTTAAACTCATACGATGTTTTATGTCAATTATATTTCGGTTAAAAAAAAAGGAAAGATGATTTTTCCTTCAGTGAACAATATGTGGGAAAGACAGACTTGAGCCCAGAACAGCAGTTAGGCTAATGAAACACACAAATGGCACGATATAAGGTGGGGGCAGTGGGAGTAAAGGCAGTGACAGACTGGAGAAATAAAGCTGAAAAATTGATATAATTTAGAAAAGTGTGTGAGTGGTGAAGGGGGAGAAGAAATAAAAGATGAAACCAAGGTTTCTGGCTTGGCTATTGGAGTGGTGACGAGGGCTGAGATTCACTGAGACACTGAATGGGTAATAGTTTTAATGGTTGTGAAGTCGTCAGAAGCTTAAAAAAGGCCATGTTGGGAGTATTTGCACTGCAGAAATTGGCAAAAGATACATTCAGGGTTGGTTTTTATTTGTGAGTGCTAGTTGACCAGCACATAACTGAGATTTGGGTGTTGGTGTTTGAAGTACTGATTGGACGTCCAAATAGTGATGTTTAGTAGATAATAGATTGAATGTGTCTGGAGTTCAGGAGAAAGGTAGTTTGGAGATAGAAAATTTGGTCTTAGGCATTTTGGGTAACCGAATTATTTATTTACTAACTCTATTTGTTTATATACTGGGAGAGAATATTCATAACCTGGATAATGATAACTTTTTAACATTCTTCAGAAAGGTGGACTGATTTTTGCCTGCCTTTGAAGTTTTTATTATGTATAGAACCAAATGGACTTTTCTGTCTATATAACATACTTAGGATGCATTTGGGCATCATTCTTCATTTTTAAAACAGTGTATTTGAAAAAGCATTTCATTTTTCCTCAATGGGTGCTTCTGTTTCTTATTATCTCATTTAACAAAGTTAATTCTGTGATTGACTGCACCAGCTGTCAGTTTATTTTCTCTCAGGTCTAAATCCACCCTTCCTTTTCCCTGTTTTGACGTATTGGAGCTGGACCCTATAGACATCTTTCCTTTGTCAGATGATTCAGTGTTAGGTTTTGTCAACAGAGGACGCTGGAGGGCAGTGTAAGTTATAGCAGAGGAAAGAGTGTGACTTCCTCTTAGCATGTGGGGATAGGTAGGTAAGACCCCTGTGGTGCTGGGCTTCAGGGAGTTTCTCCACTCAACTCCTGGAGACTTTCTGCAGCACCCCAATAGTTGTAGACTGACCCCCACCCATGCTGCCCAGCAGGTAGCTTCCTATGTACCAGCTCCAGGCCACAGTGTTCAGTGAACCCTGAAGGCAACCCAGAGGGGGGCTTTCAGTGAACCAGCTCTGAGCCAGGATACCTGGAAAAAGGTTTTGGCCATCCGATGAGCTGCTGTCAAACCCTTCCCAACAAAGTATGGGTATCAACTTTGTGGGGAGGCGATGGGAGAACTTAAAATTTGGCCCTTTCCTAGGTTTTCCTTGTTAGCCCTAGAGATAGAGCTTTCTCTCTAAATTTGATATTCCTGTAGTTTTTAAAGAATTGTTTTGCCCCTTTTATTTTTATTTTTTTAAAAGATTTTATTTATTTGTTTGACAGAGAGAGACAGCCAGTGAGAGAGGGAACACAAGCAGGGGGAGTGGGAGAGGAAGAAGCAGGCTCCTAGTGGAGAAGCCTGATGTGGGGCTCGATCCCAGAATGCCGGGATCACGCCCTGAACCGAAGGCAGACGCTTAATGACTGAGCCACCCAGGCGCCCCATGTTTTGCCCCTTTTAGGCAATAACTACTTTTTACTAGTTAATAATCCTTTATACTAAAATTTTTCCTGTTTAAATTATCAGTGTAGTTTGTGTCCCTTCACTGTGACCCTGACTAATAAATGGACTACAGAAGTTAACTGGAAAGCAGAAATTTTCATAAGCAGAGAAATAAAACGTTATCCTTTTGTAGGAAACAAAAATGATGATCTGACATCTGTTAAAATAATGGCGCCTTCACATGACATTTTTGCTGACTTTCATTTTTTAAAAAATTGTATTTTCAGAATTCTTTATCAGATTCTGTATCTGACTTTTAGATGTGGCATTGATTTCAGAAGCAATGGTCAATCTTTTTGTTCCAGCTAAGATATCTTTTAATTGTTCCACGTAAGTCTACATAGTGTTCATCTCGCTAACTTAGATTTTCTGTAATACAACATAGTACTTCTCTCTCTCCTTTCATACTCTTCTAATGCTAGTCATCCTTTGTGGTATAGCTCATGCTATGGGGCCACCAATCTTTCTAGGCTTATCTACCCCTGCCCTTCTCAGATCATCTACTACTCCTTTATGTACCAGTTCCAATCTTAAGATCCATCTCAAATTCAACTTATTTAAAGATTTTGGTTTTGTTATTTTCCTGATGATTACAACCAAACATTAAATATTCCTTTCTTGAAATTCTGTGGAATTTCTCTCTTCACTCGTAGGGAAATTTTTTTTCTCCTTTTCTTCTCTTAATATTATTTTTTCTTTCATATACTTTAAAAAATGTTTTAACAACTGATTTTGATAAGAAAGATATACAGTAGATACTTGTTAAAATATAAGAGATGGATTAACAGTGAAGCCTGGGGTGAGAATAACTGAAAACTAAACATGATAAGTTGCCTTAACTGAGCATTAAATTTAGCTAAGAGTTCCTGGTTGGTGAATGAAAAAGACAACATGATGAGCTTTGTGTTCATTTGTGTTTATTTCATATTTTTGGCCAGAAGTTGGATTCTTTGGGAAGGAGACAAATGTATATTCACATGCAGCAAGTTCTATAGAAAAAAATGAGAGAGAAGTGGGATTGGGCAAGAAGAGAAATTTGGCTGCACTGGAGTCACAAGAAGGACTCAGCTGACCCCTCAGGGGTGCTATGAAGCTGAGGTGGCCTTAAGAGACACCCCAGGTTGGGGAGAGATACTGGGACCTTGTTTGCTGGCACTGATGAGTTCTTGGATGTGGTGTGCCCTGAGAAGGAAGTGTGTATTGGTGGGAGTACTCTTGGGAAGGCCAGCAGACAACCCTCCTAGCAACTGAGGGAATAAATTCTTCAGTCTTGAAAAGGGATCTGGGAGGCACAGGACAGAATTGCTAATATCTTATATTTTTTGCTTTTCAAAGACAAGAACTGTATAATCTCTCTTTAGTAGGAAGGACTGAGCTTTACAGAATTGTCCATCAGTACATTTGTGGATAGAAACAAAACCATATGCATGACCCTGGGAGTGTGGTATTAAGGGAAGATTAAAACATGGCTTCAGTTTTTACCAGCAGTTAGTGTCTGACCAGAAGACCCCTCCCCCACCAAAAAAAGTTAAAAAAAAGGAAGCTGTATAAATGAAAAGAAAATATAAGTAACAGTTTGATACAACAGCAGAACAGATGCCACAAGGAATTATATTACATGATTAATTGGCAAATGAGCCACGTTAAATCTATGCTGGAACAAATAAAAATAAATTACCAAATTAATGATATAGGCAATAGTTGTTGCACGAATTTAGTTGGTGTGGAAAGTAAAGAAAACTGAGCAATTGGACATAGGCTGAAACACTTCCAAAAAAGGAATTTAGACTATGCCTTTCCAAATTCTATGAGTGTTTTAAGGTGTTGACAAAAGGATTGTGAAAACTTGGTGAGAACTTTTTGGGGGTGGTAACAATGGATTAGAGTAAGAAGAGACTGGAGCAAAGTCAAACCCTGATAGACAACTTCTAGAATCTAGGTGAGGTGGCAGAGGTGATGATGGAAGCAAGAAACCTCCTCTATAAAGATATCGCTAACTCTCTGCTCCAAGCTGATTCCTCCCCCTCTATCTGCCACAGGCCTCACTGCTTTACACATTTTGGTCTTTAATGATTTGCTATCATGTAGTCAGCATAAAAATAATAATTAAGAGTTGTAAAATTATTTATATTTTACAGAGTGCTTTCACTGCTCATCTGAGTCTTCCAAGCATGCAGGGAGCTGGGCAGGACAGGAATTTTTATCATCATTTTTAGATATGAAAGCTAAAGCCCAGTTGCATAATGTTATTATTCCCATCATTATAACTTCTTCAAGCTACAGAGTTTATTTCTATACTTACAGAACCTAGAATAGTGCCTTGAATATGAAAAGCAGTCAACAAATTTTAGTGGGATGAGTGGGAGCTTATATTTGAGCTCAGTCTCATAAAATTAGGTATTATAGATTATGCTGCCAACAGATGACTCCAAGTAATATTAAAGTTGACTTTTTCATTTTTTTTCTTCTGAACGAGAAAGATTTAGTTTTTGAATAGATGACAGCTTCATATGTTACTGTAGGTATAATATCATATTTGAGGGACCTTTGTCTCAATGTATTGAAAAATGTTACAGAATTTTCAGATAGAATGTATTATAAGTATTTCTCTAAAATGAATATACCCCCAGTGAAGAATGTATACATATTTGGATATACTAACATAACCTGAACCAAATCACAGGAAAAAATATATAGAAGAGTAAAATTAGGTGTTGGATAATACATTAAGTTCATAATTTTTGATAATAGGTGATAGTAGGTGATTTTCTTAATTCAGTACGTCATTACTTTTTTAAAGATACTTTGAAAAGGAAAATATTCCATAATAATTTAGTATATAATAGAAGCAGCATTAAAATGTAGAAACAAATACTGAAATGAACTCTAATGTTACAGCTTTCCCAGTAATTTATTTTTTTTAACAATGGGAAAGTTGAAGGGGTCTTGACTAGATGATCTCTGAATTTTCTTTCAGATATTAAATATTTTTATTCAATTGTTGTCTAGTATTTAATGTGTAACTGTTACTGAAGACACAATGGAGAATAAAAAAAAAAACATTTGTGCTCCTGAATCTTAGATACCAGTATCAGGTATTTCACAGATTGTCATATCACAACTTGAAGTAGATACAGCTTGTACCACACAAAAAGCATGTTTATTTCAAAGAAAGCAGAACTAAAAAAAAAAAAAAAAGTTAGTCTAAGGTTCTAAAACATAGCCTATGTTTGAGGAAAAGTTAGTAATGTATTTTACTTGGGTACTAGTGGAATTTTTAGTTTCAGAAACCATGTGAGAAAAGAGTCTCAATAAAGATATGACAAAATCCAATTCCAAAGAGATATTAAGGAGGAAGAAAACAGAAAACTGATTATCAGTTGGTCCTTGGTGACTTCCAAGTAAAATTCAATAGAGTAGCCCACCAAAGCCAGATTGAAGGAATTTATGGTGTGGGTGGCTGGTAATAAAGGAGAGGCAGTGACATATGGGTAATGTTTAAATAAATATTTGTAGTTTAAAAACATGGGTAAAGATAGATAGTGGGGTGAATTACAGGGAATAAGAATGGGAGGAATGTTTTATGTTGATTTTAAAGGAGAACAGAGAATATTAGTAGACAAGCACATAGGAATAAGTTTGGGCAAGATAATGAAGTCAAGAGGCTATTGGATCAGTGCAGAGTTGGGTGATTAAGCTTGAGGAACATTGAAGTGAAAGAAGGAGGGAAGTATAGATACAGAGAAACTTCAAGTTGAACATTTAGACTTTCCAAAATCCTGAAAAGTTTGGAATTGTTACTTTAAAGAACATGATGGGGATTCAAAACCATGAAAACAAAAGGAAAAAAGAATGGATGCTCAAGAGAGTGAGAAGATAAGCCACAGAGAGAAAATATTTGCGAAAGACACATCTAATAAAGGACTGTTTCCAAAATATAAAAATAACTCTTAAAACTTAACAGTAAGAAAACTACTCGATTAAAAAAGGGGCCAAAGACTTCAACGGACACCTCAGCAAAGAAAATACGCATATGGCAAGAATGAAAAGTTCTTTCACATAATATATCATCATAGAAATGCAAATTAAAGCAATGAGGTATCACAAATACCGATTAAAATGGCCAAAATCCGGAACACTGACAGCCCCAAATGCTGGTGAGGATGTGGAACAGTGGAAACTCAGATTCATTGCTGGTGGGAATGCAAAAGGTACAGCCACTTTGAAAGACAGTTTGATGGTTTCTTACAGAATTCAACATACTCGTGGTATATAATCTAGCATTCACACTCCCTGGTATTTACCCAACGAAGTTGAGCATTTATGTCTACGCAAAAACTTGCACGTGGATAGTTATAGAAGCTTTATTAATAATTGTCAAACTTGGCAGCAACCAAGATGCCCTTCAGTAGGTGAATAGATGAATAAAGCATGGTACATCTGGACAATGGAATATTAGGATTAAAAAGAAATGACCTATCAAGCCATGAAAAAGACATGGAGGAAACTCAAATGTCTATTACTAAATGACAGAAGCCAATCTGAAAAGCCTACATACAGTGTCATTGCAATTATATGACATTCTGGAAAGGGCAAAAGTATGACAGTAAAAAGATCACTGGTTGCAAGGGGTGGGGGGCAGGGAAGGATAAGTAGGTGGAACACCGAGGATTTTTAGAGCAGTGAAAATATTCTATATGATACTGTAATGATGGATTTATGTCACTACACATTTGTCCAAACCCTTGTACAGCCAAAAGTGAATACTTATGTAAACAATGGAGTTTGAGTGACTTTGATGTGTCAGTGCAGGCTTATCAATTATAAAAGAAAAAAATGTACCACTCTGCTAAGAGATGTTAACAATGGGACAGGCTGTGATGTGTGGTTACAGGGGGGATATGGAAGATATCTGTACCTTCCTTTCAATTTTGCTGTGAACCTAAAGCTGCTCTAAAAGTAGTTTTTAAATATAATGACAAAATAATAATAGTAGGCACTCAATAAGTGAATGTTCTTTAAAAATAAAAAAAGAACTAGAAGGAAGGAAGGAAAGGAGAGAGGGAGAAGAGAAAGGAGAGTTGGGAGATGAAGGACAGACAGAGGGCAAGAAGTCAGGAGATTAGGAGGGTGATGGTCCAGGTCAAAGGTAGGCAAACTTTTCTGTAAAGAGCCAGAGAGTAAATATTTTAGAATTTGAGTGCCATGAACCCAGCTGCAGTTATCTCACTCTGCTTTGTAGCGCAAAAGCAGTTTTAGACAATATATAAGCCAATGAGTGGTATTTTGTTCCAATAAAACTTTATTTACAAAAATAGGTGGCTGGTCAGATTTGACCTACAGGACTAGTTTGCTGGTGCTTGATCCAGATGATGCCAGAATCTGTTTGGTTCTAGATGAACCAAACTAGCATGGCTTTATGACTTTCCTAAATGTGAGAACAGGCATTGTGTATACATACACAGACATATACGTATGCATATGTATATATGTAAATGTTTATATGTATGTGTGTATATATGTTCATACATATATACACATACTAGAAGTCATCCAAAATCTCTAACTTCTTGAATTTGAGTAAGATCAGCCTGTCACAGACCCAGTTTTTCTGGGCCTTAGGTTCTCTTGGTCATTTCTGATTTTGAATTTTTGTTTCTACCGATACTTTTCTCTGTGTTTTGCACCCCTTTCTCTACCTCTGCCCCAGGGTTAGCCTAACTATGATTTACAGCTTCTTGTCCTTGTCTCCCCACACCTCATCTCCAAACCACAAATATAAAAACGTTGTATGGAATGCTACATTTCTTTTATTAAAGGTATGTGGGTCTCTGAGAGTCATCATATCATGAATTACATAGCAAACAACTTTAAACTTTACACTGATTTTATTTTATTTATTTTTTATTTTATTTTTTTTTAAGATTTTATTTATTTAGTCAACAGAGATAGAGACAGCCAGCGAGAGAGGGAACACAAGCAGGGGGAGTGGGAGAGGAAGAAGCAGGCTCATAGCAGAGGAGCCTGATGTGGGGCTCGATCCCATAACGCCGGGATCACGCCCTGAGCCGAAGGCAGACACTTAACCGCTGTGCCACCCAGGCGCCCCAACACTGATTTTAGACATTCATATTCTTACAACGCCTTTCAGTCATCAGCCACCAGGAGAATCCCAGGTCAGTGGTCAACTGACCCACACAGAATTGTTTTTAAACTGATATTTATTTTTCTGTCTGTGTCCTTTTCTTTTTCTTACTCTCAGGCAAAATAACTGAGTGAATAGTGTGTCACAGGGAGATATTCAGCTATCTTTTTCATTATTTTCATTTCTACCAACATCCTTCTTCTAGAAATTCACCTTTTTACCTAAGAGACCTAATTTGTTCTAAGCAATATCAGTTTTGTGTGTCTTTGTTTGTTTGTTTGTTTTTTACTAGAGTCTGGATTGCTAGATCATCTCATTTATGTCACTCTGTGTGATTACAGCTCTGTATGGTTGGTATTGTCTTTCCCACTTAAAGAGATGACAGAAAGAATTGAGGAGGGTCAAGAGATACAGTCAAAATGAAGAGCAAAAGCAGGTTCTTTAGGAGTGCGTGAAGGGATTTAGAATTCAGTGTGTTTGGGATGTGGGCTTAATAATATTCTAGGTTAAGATGAGAGATGATTAATAACACCTGATTCACCTTCTATCACCTTCCCATAAATGTAATCACAGAAACCCTTGAATAGAGGCAATGTTTTAAGTTCATGGGGAGATAGGAACAATAATTAAGGCTCTTCTAGATCCCAGGAGACATTCCTTTAATAAAAATGCAGGTGATCCCTGAGATAGGATAGGCAAAGTGAATAACTTAAAAAAAAAAAGTATGTGAATTTGAACAAATCCCTATCTGCACTTTTGTGTTGATTTCAGTATGTGTAAAAAAGACAGTGGTTGGATCACTATCATTTAAGCTGGCCAGTAGTAAATACTGAATCAGAATATAAGCCCATTGGAAATTCAAATCAAAACCACTTTGAGATACCACCTTACACCAGTTAGAATGGCAAAAATGGACAAGGCAGGAAACAAATGTTGGAGAGGATGTGGAGAAAGGGGATCCCTCTTACACTGTTGATGGGAATGCAACTTGGTACAGCCACTCTGGAAAACAGTGTGGAGGTCCCTTAAAAAGTTAAAAATTGAGCTACCCTATGATCCAGCAATTGCACTACTGGGTATTTACCCCAAAGGTACAGACGTAGTGAAGAGAAGGGCCATATGCACCCCAATGTTCATAGCAGCATTGTCCACAATAGCTAAATCGTGGAAGGAGCCGAAATGCCCTTCAACAGATGACTGGATTAAGAAGTTGTGGTCCAAATATACAATGGAATATTCCTCAGCCATCAGAAAGAACGAATACCCAACATTTGCAGCAACATGGACGGGACTGGAGGAGATTATGCTAAGTGAAATAAGTCAAGCAGAGAAAGACAATTATCATATGGTTTCACTCATTTATGGAACATAAGAAATAGCAGGGAGATCGGTAGGAGAAGGAAGGGAAGAATGAAGGGGGGGTAAACAGAATGAACCACGAGAGACTGTGGACTCTGGGAAATAAACTGAGGGTTTTGGTGGGGGGGGGTCGGGATAGGCTTGTGATGGGTATTAAGGAGGGTATGTATTGCATGGTGCACTGGGTGTTATATGCAAATAATGAATCATGGAACATTGTATCAAAAACTGGGGATGTATTGTATGGTGACTAATATAACAAAATAAAAATTATTAAAAAAATTAAAAAAATAAATGAATAAATAATTAACATGCTTCTGTGTCTTCGACACAGCATTTATTGATAGCCCGTTCTGTGTTAATGTTTTATTCTTGCTGGAAAAAGCCTCTGTATACTCTACTGGTAAAATACATGTTGAACAACAACAACAAAAAAGAATATAAGCCCATTGGAATGTAAACCACATGAGCATAGGATATTTCGTACAGTGCTCTATTCCCTGGCACTAAGTAGATCCTGCATCCTAATTTATTGAATTACTTAATTTAGAGCATCCTCAGTTCTAAAACAATTGGAAGTTAATGGTATCTAACAACACTTTGTTAGAAGCATCAGGAAACAGTCTAAGTTAGCTTCCAGTCTCAGAGTGAGTTTGATTCCTGCATGATTGCCATGCATGTCCTGTCTGCTGTGCCCTTGGCATCATTATATCATAGCAAGGGGTTTTTTTGTATCATAACAAGGATTTTCTTTATTTTTAGTATGAATTGTTAAAGAGCTTTTAGAGAGAGCATTGAAGTAAAACCACGAAGTCACTGGGGCCATTTGGGCCTTTCCAGTCCTTTGAGGATCCTTTGGTAGGGGTGGGGTTGGCATTTTACCCCGTCACCTGTGGCTGTAATTGTTTCCTCTGAATTCTTCAGTGTCTGTCACTGCTTGCAGCTGTTTTCACATCCCTCAAAATATGAAACGAAGTCTCTACTCCTTGATTTCCCCAAATACCATCCACCCAAAGACATGAAGTAGGACAGAACTTACTGAGTGATTGTATGGCTAAAACACATGTAGTAGTTTAAAATTCAATTGAATATTAAACCTACCTAGTTTTTAAAAGTTATTTGGACAGTGCTCTTTTTTTCTCCTCCCACATTTTCACTTTTTCTCTCCTGTTTGTATGCATCAAACTGGCTTATTGCTGGACTTCCCAGTCACTGTAAACCTCCCTCTACATCTCTTCTTCCTGCTTCACTCGTCCCTGTCTCCAACCTGCTTTACTCCTTCTTAAGTGGAGTAGTGTGTCTTTCTTTTGTCTCAACATATCCTCGGGGCAACAAAGTTCAGTGTTTAAGTGTGTGAGCTCTGGACTGAGTGCTCGTTGGTACTCACCCTCTCCTGCTTTTTATTAGCCATGTGGCCCTAGGTAATTTACTTTACTTTTCTGTGTCCTGATTTCATTTCTTACATGTTTTTGCAGGAATACAATGAATTAATAAATGTAAAGCACCTAGAAAAGTATAGTAAGGTAGAAAGTTCTCATTAAATGTTAATTATTAGTATTTTCTTGCTTCAAGGATTCTCTTCTTAAAAGAAAAAAAAAAGAAACGAAAACATTTTTTAAAAAGTACCCTATCAGTGTTTCACTAAACAGAGATAAATATGCTCACCACGAGGAATTCAATGGTCGATATTAAAGTAAAATTATTTCCGCCCTGCTAAAGAAAACATGTTGTAGTTCTTTAATCTAAAACTAGAAGCCGTCATACCCTCATTTTGATCAGTTGTTTTTCTCTCCAACTATGGAAAGTGATCATGATACTTTTATTTTTTATGGTGAGTTCACTGTTTTTTAGATATGCTATGGTATAATTTTGTAGCATCACTTCTGTTGGAAAAATGTAGCTTCTAGGATTTTAGTAATAACTGAATAGAATAAGGATTCTTTTTGCAATTCTGCTAACAATGATTAAGGCACCAGACAATACCTCTTAAGTACAAATTATTTCATGCTTTTTCTCATTTAAAAAATTGAATGATATGGATTCAGAGGGGAAGATTCAATGAATGATAGACTCTTTTTTAGAGATGAAGTATAACCTCAGATAATACAGTATATCTCCCTACATTTTAACAATGAAGACTTTGTGCCCATTTAGTTAGATGACTTGAAGAGAGTCTTGAGTCTCAATAACAGGGTTGGAGCCAAGCAACTCTAAATACTACTATTCCTGCACTCTTCCCTGTTGGTGTTAGCATAACTCTAGAATAAAATTCAACGTCGGTAGTGTTTACCTTGAATCAGCATAGAAAAAAACAACTGTTTTCATACTTCTTTCAAGGTGAATGGTCAACAATAATATGGATTCATCACTTATTTGAATTGTTAAGTGAGTCACAACACATTGATTTAAGCCTAATCAAAGAAGATTATCTTTAAGGGTAAGATTGACATCTTTGTATCTCCTATATTCTCTTTTATTTTCTTATACTAGGATCTTACACAGCTCTCAGTCTACTTGTTGAAAACATTCTACTATTGAATTCATTTACGTAATAGATTCCAAAGTATTTTAATATATTAACTTCATTTTAGCCAGCATATCAGACACAATCCCTGGTCTCAAAGACCTTAACTAGTCAACTGAAAATAATGGATGTGAAATAGACATAAGAGGGCAAATAATCAACAAATACGTCATCAGTGTCAATTGGATAGAAATTTCTGCTCTCAGAAATTTCATGAATTTGAATGTGCTCACGTCAAGCCAAGGTGGATAGAGTAGTCGGCTTGGCTGGCTTAATCAGAGCTAGCAGGTGAGTATTTTGTTAAAAGTTTGAAGGAAGTGGTTAGAAGTTTGTGCTTCGGGATAAGACATGGTCTCATAGATCATTGTAAGGGTGGAGAATAGCATAATTTTGGCAAGCTGGGTTTTTGGTTGGGATATTGAAGTTCATGTGGGGAGAAAGAGTTATTTAATTTCAGGGGTGGACTGAGATTGGGGCTGGGACTATTTGTGGAGGAACTTAAAAACCATGCTCAGCAAAGTCTGCATTTAATTTTATGATTTAACATGCTTTGCTTTTTACTCTCTTTTGGCAAGACCTTCCTTCATAAACTGAAAATAACTCATGAATGAATTATAACCAGTATCTCTTCATGTTTTAGAAGCTCCATGAATTTATAATGAATTCTATTCTTTGTATTTTCTGTTTGAGTGATGAAAGGGTCAGAAGCACAATTTATAGGTTAAATGATATTAGAGAACTATGCATTGTATGACATATTTCATTAAAGCAGAGGCTATGAGCTGGGGCTTTAACAACTAGGAATTTCACACATCTGACCAGCAATCTTGTTCATAATTACTTTTATAATTGCTAAGAATAAGAAAAAAAGAACTATGTGCATGCATTTTCTTTAAGTTTTACAACTGTAGTTTCTATTCAGATTGGATTTTAGGTGTAAGGAGATACTATGTCATATAAAATATAAAGTGTAATAATTACTTCTGTCATGCTTATGTAAAGTATAAAAGTTTATCTATAAGTGTTCTGAAAGTATATAGTGGCATAGTAGCAATGTACTAAAATTAGAATTGAAATTCTCTTAAGGATTTATCTTTGTTAGGAGTAAAAAAGGTTAGATACAAATGATCCCAAGAAAATTAAAAAGCAGATTATACCCCTTGCTTCTCATTAAAAGGTTAATTGTTCCCATTTGAAAACTTGGCTTAAAATCTCCTTGCTCATAAAATATATAAGTATTAAAGTAAAAATGTAATGTAATATGTAATGTACAATTATGATATGACAAGAGAGGCATGTATATGGATATATCCAATGGATGACATTAGTAATTAACAATAAGTCAGTTTTGAAGATTTTTTACTTATTTATTTGAGAGAGAGAGAGAGAGCAATCACAAGCAGGGGGAGCAGCAGGCAGAGGGAGAGGAAGAAGCAGGCTCCCCACTGAGCAGGGATCCCAAACCTGATGCAGGGCTGGATCCTAGGATCCTGGGATCATGACCTGAGCTGAAGGCAGACACTCAACTGACTGAACTACCCAGGTGCCCCATAACTATAAGTCATTTTTTTAAAAAAATTCAGACATCTTCCCATTTGTGCTTCTGGATCCATGAGATTTCATGGGAACCTAGTTTAGTACACACAAAACTATGATGGAAATAAAGAACAAGGCAAGACAATGTATAATAAAGTGATAAATAGTACAGCCTGAAGTCCTGTTAGATAGAGTTTAGCAGAAGTAAATATTGCCTTTAAGGAGCATAGACATTTTCCAGATCTTGTAACACTCATTTTATTCATTTTAATCAATGGCCAAAAGGAAGTTTCAGACCCAAGAATGATAAACTTGCTATTTGAAGGGCCATTAGAAGATAAGAAGACTGGTTAATTAACCAGATAATGATAGTTTAAAAAGCCAATAATTTATTTAAATATGTAATGACCTATTTGATGATGAACACTTTTTCTACTCTTTACTAAATAAGATATGATATTTTAATTTCTTTATGGTAATACATAACATTTAAAAAACCATATTGAATAGCTTCCTTTTTAAGGTACAGTTAAATGTAGTAAGTCCTCAAAATAGTGGGTGGCCGAGCCTTGAGATTTAAAGAAAGCCTACAAATCTATAGAAATAACAAGAATAATATAGTGAAATGAGGGGATTCACAATTGTTAATAAATTTTCAAATTACATAATTTGAAATTATATAATTACCAGATGAGACAATCCTATTGATTTATACCTTTCCCTTTTCATTGGATACCATTCTGTGAGAAATAAATTATCACTATTTACATTTTTTACTAAATTCCTGTTTTCTACTACCTCTCAACAAAATCCATAGTTGTGGCTGAAGTCCTGCCTGTATCACCTTCCTGCTGTGTTCATTACCAGGTGTTTTGAAGTCATCAGTTCTTGTATTCTTATCTTTTTCCCTTCCTTCCATCCTCCTTTCCTTCCTCCCTGCACGTCCCTCTCTTCTTCCATCTTTCCTTCGTTTTCCTTCCAATCCATATGAGGGAAGGTGTCTAAAAATGACGACAATAGCAACAACAAGAAATCAAAGCTTAAATACTTTCTTTCTAAATTGCTAAAATTTGGGTATGATTTTAAAAATATTTAAACTCAATTTTTGGCTTTTTATGCAGATATTTAAGTGTCCTGTAGGTCCAAGGTGACTAAATACCTTCTGTGATTACCTTGGTGTAAGCTAAAATAAGTGTTATTTCTTCCTAACCTTTTCTTCCAAGCTTTAATAAAAGCCATAGAAAATGGTTTTATAGAAAGTAGCTTATTAGCATAATAATTTCATAGGGTAGAAATATAATGATTGGATTATTTCAAATATATAACCTATTTCTAGAAAGTAGAGCCCACTTCCTGTTCTTGGATAAGATAATAATTTTCTAGTGGATGTGGCATGAATAGAAAAGGCCGTAGGCTGACAGAAATCCACAGTTATGATTTCAGCTGTTCAGTGCAAGGTCAATGGTTAATTAAGACACCATCAGTGGAAATTCGATCACGGATGAGGTCTTCAACTTTGCCTGTATTACTGGGCTCTCACTAGATGACTCAGCTAAGTCATTATATTAACTTTGCTTCCTCCAGACAGGTACATGAGTCAGACTGGATTGACAGGGGATTTAGGTCGTGATGCTGTAATATTACTTTCCAGATACCATCACCCATTTCAGAAAACACACATTCGCCTGTGAACCAGGATTTAATTTTAAAGGTTTTGTTTGTCATGCAAATTAACTACATAATGTTATGATGGTTTAGATTGGCAAGGATCGTATGGGTGCCTTTATTCATTGACTCATTAAATCATTCATTCATCCATTTCCACAAATACTCATAGAGTATCTCCAGTGTGGTAAGTGCTGTGTTGGGTACCGGAGTTAAGGAGATGAAAAAGAACAGCGTGAGCCTCGACGTCACTTGAGTCCTTCAAGCTCCTCAGTTCACAGAAAGATGAACTGAAGCCCAGTTAACTGAACACTTAATTGACTTCCTTCAGGTTCAGAGTTAGTTAATGGCCAAGCCAGGACTAGAATCTCAGGCTCTAAACTACCACCCTGCTTGGCATTCGCCATAACTATGATGCTTTTTAATTTTTTCCTATAAATTCACATAAGCATGGTCTAGTATGATTGAGCATCATATATTTGTATCAGCGCTTAAATATATTTAAGTTAATAAACGACAGATGCCAAAGAAAGCTCAGGTGGATTTAGGTGCAGGTAGGTTACATCGTAGCCCAAGAAAAACTTTTCCGCTTCAGAGGAGCAATATCTTTGTCTAGGTTTGTATCTTTACATTTGTGTACATTTGTATCTTCATTCTGTGAATCTGTCCATAAATAACCCTCCCTCTCTTTCCTCTAAAGTGTACTTTGTGCCACATTTTCCATGTCACAAGCAGGTATGTGAGAAGGGAAACGAATGGCACTTTTATTCACATTACAACGATGGGATATTTGTTGTCTTCTGACAAAAGCTAAATACATATTCATGGAATCCTACAAATGTAGTGGAAATTCCATCTCTGCCTCTAGGCTGCCTTCAACTAGGTCACACGAGGCAGTTAGGGATATATATTGGTTCTTATATGTCTATTGGGAGAAATCCATTTCTGGAGGTTGGGCTGGAAAACAGTTTAGGTTGTGGCTTATGTATATTTATAGTGCTTACATTTACTCTCTTGCTGTTCCCCTGTGTGAATTGTTGTACCGGTTCATTCTGACAGTATTGGATGAGGCACAACATTTTAACCTCTTTTCTCTTGTAATTATATAAACATGTACACTGTACATGGTGACCTGGGAATGCTGATCAGAACATCTGTTATGGTAAACGAAACAGTGAATGAGAGTTGATTTTTGCATTGTAAAGTACTAAAAGTCACTCTTCTGATCTGTGGCTTTATGCAAATCAGAGTGTTTGAAAATGTTGCTGAAACCTGTCATTCTTTAACTTACCAGAGGTAGAAAGAGAGCTTGTTTTTTATTGTTCTCGCATGGGTGCTGCCCAGCTAGGGAGTTATCTGTCTTTCTTGGAATCAATTAAGTTAACCTTTATAGCAATTTGGGTAGCAGTTTAAGTACTCTAGATCCTGCAGGAAGGCGCCAGCTTAGAGTAACCAATAACGTCAGGATAACCTCCAGACATCGGCTAAGCTTCTTCAGTATGCAATCGGCATCAATTCCATATGTCCTTGGTAAATTTTGGGCTAAGGAGCCAAGAGTTGTGGGGTAAGAATTGATAAAACGAATATTGCTTATCATTCTTCTCCCAGAATGAATGATTAGTTGCAGACCCTGGATCTAGGAGCACATGATGAGCTCACCTTGCATGAGAACCTCTGCCCATTCTTCTGATTTGCAAACCCTCTTCACCGCAGCATGCTAATCAATCTCCGGAGAATTAGCAGTGACCTTTCCCATCATCGGCTTGGCTGCAAGCAGAAGACATTTTTACATACTATTTTAAAATTACTTTTCATGCATTCATTGATTTTTAAATATATATATATATATACACACACACACTCAATATGTATATATATATATATATACACACACACGTGTGTGTGTGTATGTGTGTGTGTATTCACTGAATTTACAGTTGGTTTCTAATTTAAACAGCAACAATTTTGATTTTGAGTTGCTTAGCACATCTGAGACTTGGGAGAAAATTTTAACCAAGTTACTCACATCTCAACAAATATTGAAAAGTGGTGTTCTGGAGGTTGATGCTGAAGTCGTATTATCTCTGCCTGATCTGAATTGCTTCTCTCAAACTAGGTCACTTTTTTTGTTCAGCTTTCAAGGTCATTATTCCATAAAGGTAAAATGATTCATTTCTTTCTTCCTTTTCTTTCTTTCTTTCTTTCTTTCTTTCTTTCTTTCTTTCTTTCTTTCTTTCTTCTTTCTCTTTCTTTCATTGAAGTATAATTGACATACAATATTCTATTAGTTTCAGGTGTACATCATAGTGATTCAGTATTTTTTTATAAATGTATAGTGATTCTCATGATGTCTAGTTGTCATCTGTCACCAAAGTTATTACAGTACTCTTGACTATATTCCCTATCCCATGCATTATATCCCCATGGCTTGTTTTTTCTAAAACTTAAAGTTTGTACTTCTTAATCTCCTTCATTTTCATCCCCCCAGCCCCCTCCCTCCTCTGGTAGCCAAAAGTTTGTTTCTTGTATCTATGAGTGTTTCTGTCTTGCTTTGTTCATATGTTTCATTTTTTAGATTCCAAATGTAAGTAAAATCATATGGTATTTATTGTTTTCTATCTGACTTGTTTCATCTAGAATAATATCCTCTAGGTTTATCCATGTTGTCAAAAATGGCAATATTTCATTCTTTTTTTATGACTGTATAATATTCCATTGTGTGTGTGTATATATACCACATAATGGTATGCCACATCTTTATTCATCTATCAGTGGACATTTAGGTTGCTTCCAATTTTCAATTATTATAAATAATGCTGCAATGAACATAAGGGTGCATCTATCTCTTCTAATTGATGTTTTCATTTTCTTTGGGTCACTAAAAGTGGATCATATGGTAGTTCTATGTTTAAGTTTTTGAGGAACCTCCATACTGTTTTCCATAGTGGCCTCACCAATTTACATTCCCACCAACAGTGCATGAGGGTTTGCTTTTCTCCACATCCTTATCCTACAATCTGTATGGAGCCACAAAAGATTCCAAATAACTAAAGCAATCTTGAGAAATAAGAACAAAGATGGAGATATCATGCTTCCTGATTTCAAACTATAGTACAAAGATATAGTAATCAAAACAGTACAGTACTGGCATGAAAACAGACATATAGATCAGTAGAATAAGAATAGAGAGTCCAGAAATAAACCCACACACATATGGCCAAATAATGTGTAACAAAGGGGAAAAGAATATACAATAAGGAAAAGATGGTCCCTTCAATAAATGATTTTGGAAAAACTGGAGTGCTGCATGCAAAAGAATGAAACTAGAAAACTATCTTACACCATATACAAAAATACATTTAAAATGGATTAAACACTTGAATGTGAGACCTCAAACTGTAAAGCTCTTAGAAGAAAACATGGGCAGCTCTTTTACAGCAGTTTTAGCAGTATTTTTTTGGACCAGTCTCCTGGTGGCAAGGAAACAAAAGCTAAAATAAACAAATGGGATCGTCCTAAACTAACGTGGTTCATTTCTATAGTGATGAGCTAAATTTGCTGAATCTGTATTTGGATATTTCCCTAAGACTGGAAACATTCTCCCTTTTGCTTGGGTTCTCTTATACTAAGAATCTAAAATCATATATAATGTTCAGTCCCAAATTACTCCATCATCAAAAATTGTTTTCTGCCTGTAAAGGTATCTCAGATATATAAATTTCTTTTTACTTCAAGAAGTTTAGAAAATAGTAATTATCTTAATTCAGTTATTCGTAGCTGTCCTCCATTAATACTTTGACATGTATCCTTTCAGACATATTTCTATATATGTATGTTTATTTTAGATTTATATATTTATAAATATGTATTTAGATGTAACTAAAATGAAATAGCTAAGTTTTATTGAAATATAACTGTTGTTCTAAGAATTTTAATTTATCCTTTCATTTAACCTTCAAAACAATCCTATGAAGTTGGTACTTGGTAATACAAATAAGTTGGCATTTTTTCCAATAGGAGACAGGTATAAAGAAATTAAGTGATTTCTTTAAGGCTGCTCAGCATAAAGGCTGAAGTGGACTATGAGCTCAAGCAGGCTGACTTCAGAACCTTGTTCTTTTTTTTTTTTTTTTAAGTTTTTATTTTAATTCCAGTTAGTCAACATACAGTGTTATATTAGTTTCAGGTGTATAATATTGTGATTCAACAACAGAGACCTTGTTCTTAACCACTACACAATATTGTCTCTTAAAAGCATGCTAATTTTTGACCTGCTATTTCATTAACAATATATTTTGAGTATTTTTACATGATAGTAAGTGTACATCTACCCAACTATTTTAATAATTGCACACTTCCAGTGTTTTGCAATGCTATATAGAACCAACCCACAGGTAACACACATTTAGATTGTTCTTAGTTTCTTATAATATTAAAAATAGTACTCCTAGAAATGTCTTTGAACATGCATAATTTTAGTATAATTTGTCTAACTCCTCAACATCTGTGTAGTGACAGACATTCAGCTGAAAGGTGGGAATTCAACATGGAGCAAATTCACAAGAGTTTACAGGCTAGTTATTCTCACTAATGAATTTTAGGAACTTTTTTTTTAAGGGGTTGTTTGATTACAGATCTACAGTTTACTCTCAGGAGCTCTTAAATGAGTAGTATCAGTTTTAAATGAAAACCTGTTGTGTGTGTGTGTGCACGTGTGTATGTACTCTCCACACTGAACACACAAAGATCCATAATCTACAACTGGATCATTTCATTTGACTGTAAAATAGACTCATTGAGGTTATGTCTGCACAGAGTCAGTGTAAACATTTTTGTCAATGACCTATTGCTTTGTTTCACAGTGTTAGGCCACTCTATTTTTCTTCCCACCTTTGTCTCTGGATTAACTACTTGGTCATTTAAGTTTTCTTTAGCTCTTGCTTATGTATGGGTCTTTATAGGCATATACCGCTTTTGCAGGCATCACTTACATGTACATTATTTCTATATTAGATCTCTACTGGCTTAGCCACATTACAGCATTTAAAATTTCCGCATGCTTTTTTGAATTAGATGTTTGGAAAAGGAAAGCTACTAACTTCAACACTTTATTTATATATTTACAGTTCTCATGACAAACAGTTTTCTACAATATTTTCTTTTCACACCTGTTCGAGATTCTTTCAGTTTTTAAATTTCTCAGGAAATAATATCCATTATTGAATGTTAAAACTAGCTCTGATGAGTAGGAATTTTTGCATAAATTCCAGTTAGCCTTAAAGATAAAGTCTCTTAGTTTACAGACTGTTCTAATTATAAAAATAACTCATAACACTTTATAATTTACAAAGGGCATTAGCAAATAAGTTAGGCTTTCTGGATTGCTGTGAAGAAAAACACGGAGAAAAGACACGGTCTGACCCACATGATTCTATTAGTTGCCTGGGAAAAGAAAAGTAGATAATGGCAATTTGATCGATTTCTACAATATTTATTTTATATTGATATAAAAATATGATTCTAATTTCCTTCCATTTATTTTTATTTTTTATTTTTTTAAGAGAGAAAGAAAGCATGCAAGTGGGGGAGGGGCAAAGGGAGAGGGAGCGGGAATCTTAAGCAGTCGCCGTGTTCAGCATGGAACCCAACGTGGGGCTTGATCTCACGACCCTGAGATCATGACCTGAGCCAAAATCGAGAGTCTGATGCTTAACTGACTGAGCCACTCAGGCACGCCTCCTTCCATTTATTTTGTATTAATACTTGCAACACTGTCATATTCCCTCCCCGTACTAGTGGTTTAATCTTCAACATTTATTAGACACACAAAGTATGCCAGGCACTAAATTAAGTCCAACAAGTTAGAGATGAATAAGTTATCTTCCCTGTCCTCAAAGAGTTTTCAGAGGAAACATGCATGGTAATAGAAGGTTATGCCAGCGGATGCTGTTAGAAGTACCAAGAAAGAGGAATGAAAAAGTGTTTCAAGTAGAAGGCATGAATTCTGTCTGGGGAGTTTGTGGAGAGGTGAGCTTCACCGAGGAGATAATTAGGTGTTATTAACAGTCACATGAATGCTAACCTTTTTAGCAATCTCAAAATACTTTATGTCTGATTAATACTACGATTTTTAAAAAGGTCAAATTTTTTTATCTTAAAAATGTTTTATTTTTTTCCATTTTTTAAATTTAAATTCAATTAACATATAATGTATTATTAGTTTCAGAGGTAGAGTTCAGTGATTCATCAGTCTTGTATAACACCCAGTGTTCATTACATCACATGCCCTACTTATTTTTTTTTAAATATTTTATTTATTTATTAACAGAGAGAGAGACAGCCAGCAAGAGAGGGAACACAGGCAGGGGGAGTGGGAGAGGAAGAAGCAGGCTCCCAGCAGAGGAGCCCGATGTGGGGCTTGATCCCAGGACTCCGGGATCACGCCCTGAGCCGAAGGCAGACACTTAACGACTGAACCACCCAGGCGCCCCACATGCCCTACTTATTGTCTATCATCCAGTTACCCCTCCCCTCCAGCAACCCTCAGTTTGTTTCTTATGAATCAGAGTCTCTTACAGTTTGTTTCCTTCTCTGGTTTCATCTTGTTATATTTTTTCCTCTCTTCCCCTATGATCCTCTGTTTTGTTTCTTAAATTCCACATATCAGTGAGATCATATGATAATTGTCTTTCTCTGACTGACTTATTTCGGGTAGCATAATACCCTCTGTTTCCAGCCACATCATTGCAAATGGCAAGTTTTCATTTTTCTGATGGCTGAGTAGTATTCCATTGCATATATATACCATATCTTCTTTATCCATTCATCTGTTGATGGACATCTGGGCTCTTTCCATAGTTTGGCTATTGTGGGCATTGCTGCTATGAACATTGGGGTGCAGGTGCCCCTTTGGATCACTACATTTATCTTTAGAGTAAATACCCTGTAGTGCAATTGCTGGGTCATAGGGTAGCTCTATTTTCAACTCTGAGGATCTCCATACTGTTTTCCAGAGTGGCTGCACCAGCTTGTCTTCCACCAGCAGTGTAAGAGGGTTCCCCTTTCTCTGCATCCTGACCGACATCGTTTCAACTTGTTAATTTTAGCCATTCTGACTGGTGTGTGGTAGTATCTCATTGTGGTTTTGATTTGTATTTCCTTGATGCCGAGTGATGTTGAACATTTTTTCACATGTCTATTGGCCATTTGTATGTCTTCTTTGGAGAATTGTCTATTCATGTCTTCTTCCCATTTCTTGATTGGATTATTAAACAAAAATATTTTTAAGAGTTTTAAGAAACCTTGCCTAAAAAGGTGAAAATAAAGATACTTTTTTATTTCCCTCTATCTCCTTAGTTAAAACAAAATAATAAACACACAAAAATAACATGGCTCATATACAATAGTTAATAGTCCAACTAATAGCATGAAGATTTTTTTAAAGAAATTTAAATTACATAAGAGGAAATTAAGACTTTCTTGAAGTAGTAGTCCATATAATGTAAATTCTATTGTATGTAATATCAAATTGTATATTTAAACTGCTTTATGGATTACACTATGGCTATTAAATTGATTTTGGATTTTTAAAACATCAGTTTTCTAACATCTTTTTTATTACTCTTTCTGGATTAAAACTTAAAGTTTATTTTAATGTCTCTAATATATCCTCCAAACATCTTTGCACAGTTCTTTGCAAACTCAAAATGTATTTCTGTCTATATTTTTATTGATTGAACTCAGTAATATTTGGACACATAGTTTCTCAAATCAATATAGTTTTTGAAAATTAATGTTAGGGTGTTACAGAGCGTGCCATATTTGCAGGAGATTGGCAATTAACCACATTTTAAATTCTGACATAATCAGTCATGCTCCCCAATTTACTTTGCAGTTCTTAAGCAGTCTTAGAATCATGAAAGTTTTCTGACTCTCTGATCTTCAAGATCATTTTACCCATTCCCTACATTTTGCAGAAGAAAACAAAAAACAAAACAAAACAAAACAACAACAACAAAAAACGGAGGTCAGGATTGCGGAGGGACTTGCTCATTCAATCACTTTTTGCCTTTTCTTTTTATTTAGCTGACCTATTTTTTAAAAATCAATATAATTAAAGTGTGTGCTCTTGGCCTCAAATAGTTGGTATTATTTATACTGTTTATATGGTGATTATTCATGTGGCTGCCTTCCCTGTTATCTCAGTTTGATCTGTCCTATTTATATCTTGATATTATTCAAGCATCTGCTTTCCCAATCAGTATGCATTCCTTCTAGGTCTTAAATTGCTAACATTTAAGTACCCATTTCCCAATTTTCCTCGCAGTATGTAGTGCATCTGCTTTAAAAGTAATATTATTTGAATATGTAACTCCATGGTTCTTTCTATGATTTCAAGGGTCCGTTTGTAGAAGGAAAAATCAACACCTATTTTCCATCCACTGGCAAAAAATATGTTGGAGACAGTAGGAAGTTTGTAAAATTAAAAGCTTATTTATTTTTATAATAAGAAAGCACATTTATATGCCTGAGCACGACAAATCTTTGCTTAGTGGGACTATGGCATTATTTCCTACAACTTGATTTTGGTTTATATAATGCCTGCTAACAGATATTCTTTTTTTTTTTTAAGATTTTATTTATTTATTTGACAGAGAGAGAGACAGCCAGCGAGAGAGGGAACACAAGCAGGGGGAGTGGGAGAGGAAGAAGCAGGCTCCCAGCAGAGAAGCCCGATGCAGGGCTCGATCCCAGGACTCTGGGATCACGCCCTGAGCTAAAGGCAGATGCTTAACCACTGAGCCACCCAGGCGCTCCAGATATTCTTTATTCTACACTGCATCAGCAGCTTCCTTTTTCCAAATGCCCAACACAAGTTTGAGTTGAACGGAGTATGATAGGTGGAGGAGGAGGTATGCAAGAGTAGATTTCATACCTTTTATAGTTGAAGAATTGCAGAGTGCTAGAACTGCAAAAAATTCCAGGACATTATACAGACAAAATTTTCATTAGCCATATGTTTGTATAGTATTTAGTTTACTTGAAATATTGACAAAACTGCTAGCTTGTACGTTTGATGAGACTTAGAAACATTAGAGTGAAGAACATTATTGTTACTAGAAATATCACTCAAAATACTGGAGTCAGTTTATTCATTAAATTAGAAATACCTGTTGCTTCATGGCTGAGGGGAATCAAAAGCAAGTGGGAAGAGCAGGAGGTGCCTCTCAGTATGCAGTAGAGATGGGTCACCACTTCTCTCCTTGGAAAATTCACACCTTGTACTATGTGCTAACCACACAATCCCCCTTTGGGGAGCTGTGACCTGTTTTCATTTTTTCAAGGTGTGTCAGTCAACCAGGTCCATGTGCACATGTGATTTTCTACCAGCATATACATAGGTCACTAGGATGGCATCCATCAAATTCACACAAAATCAGCTTCAGAATGTTATAGTCATACTTCTAATCAATATAAAACTTTAAGAAATTTTTCAAAGTGCTTACCATTCAGAAAAAGGGAAGTTCCTGTGAAAACAACTAGAGATTGAAAACAGAGTGACAGTATTACTTAGCAGAAAGCAGTACAGCATAGTGATTAAAAGCTGGGGCCTGGATTGTGGTCTCCTGTGTGCTAATCCAGCATCCATCATTTACTGACTGTGTAACTGTCTTAAGGCAAGATACTTAGGGTGCTGAACCAGTTCCAATGTCTTGCTGAAGCAGTAGCAGTTTAGACTCAGTAAAGCAAGTTATTTGGCCTAAGAATTAAATTGCCTTAGAGACTATAGAGCATAAAGGAGGAAAGCAATTCTTAGACTCAACAACGTAGACAACTTAAATGTCAGAGTTATATTCAGAATTAAAATATAAAATATTACAGCAATGGGAAATACATTAAATACAGAAAATGTGATTCAATTAACATTTTTGATGACTTTCTATTAAAGTTTGTAAAATACTTATCACAATGCCTGATATAGAGTATGCTCTCAATAAATGTTGACTATTAGAAGCTTTCATTCTTCAGAGTGAGCTCAAGTTTAAACATATTTCATATTGATTTAACTTTCTTAGGGTTCACTGTGTAGGAGTATACATTATGATGTTTGGGAGTGATCTGGAACTAAGGGAATACAAATCAGAGACACAACTTAGTCAGGTGAGGGTTAGGGCCAATGAGGAATGTCTTCCCAGAGACAGTGACTATGCCAAAGGCTCACAATACATTAGGAGAGAGAGAAAGTTGCAGATGTATGTGTCAATGTGTGTGTGTCTAGGTATATATGTGTATCTGTGTTAGCAACTAGGTTCCTAGGCAGAGGAACATCACTTGGAAGGAATGGTGGCATTTGATTCTGGTTCACTCAGAGAAATGTAGGTGGTTTAATATGCTGTGGCACTGGGAAAGTGGGTATGGCAAGAAAGGAGCCCGGAGAGAGAGGCAGAAGATAGACTGTGAAGAACTTTGTAAATGGCACTAAGCTTAAAAATTGGCAGTTATTGAAAGATCTTAAGAAATGAAATGACAAGATTGCATTTTAGAAATATTACTCCAGTTGCAGAAGAAAGCCAGAGTAGGGGCAAGTCTGAAAAATCCAGTGGAGATGCATTATTACAGCATGGAAGACATAGTGTGTCTGGACTTAGTCAAGCATGTGGAAAGATTTACAGTGATGTTCCAGCAGAAATGATGGAGATCAATGAACTGTTAGCTAGAATAATTAAGAAGATCATTAGCTAGTTTAATAGTACAAAAAGCCTCCAGTGGGATATCCATGGGGTTAGGACCTGAGGTTTTATCTTTAACTCTGTCTTGCCCATCATTTTTATCACTGACTTGGACATAGAAACAAAACTGAATGTGATCATTCACATGGCAAAGGAAAAAGAAGCACATTTCCTATATTTCTCTAGTATCAGTAACTTGTCTTGATGCATTAGAATGTTGAATAAACTAATATTAATAAAGAGTTGATGATAAGATCGGAATCCAAATAGTCTTAATTAGAAAATTAGATAAGCAATAAATAGATGATATTTATCAGAGACATATGAAAAATTTAAAAAATAGTACATTAGAAATAAACTTAACACTAAGCTTAAGATGAATCAAATTATGATATTGTATTCTAAAAAGAATATATTTATATTATGTATACTACATGAGTTTAGGAAATTGACAGCCCTATTGTACTTTGCTTTGCTTGGACCCACTTGGAGTATGGTTAAAAAATGGACCCACAATGAGCTGTGAATACACTGGAGTATTTTCAGAGAAAAAAATAACTAGAAAAGTGAAAGATCAGAATACTCATGTGATAAGCAAAAGATTTAAAAGTTTTAACTTGGAAAAAAGAAAATATAGTAGGAAGATGGTATCTGTTTTCAAATTCTGGATGATGACCATATGAAAGTTGGGCTTAAATTTATTCTAATCAGAGCAAATGGTTAGAAGGTTCAGGGAAGTAAATGATGGGTAAATAATGTAGAAGAACTTGATTCTTGAGCTTTCCCAGGAAGTAAAAGAAAACCTTCAGATGGCAGCAAATTTGCCATTCCTGGAGACCCACTGTAGTAGAAAAAGAAATCTAAGTATCCAAAGGATGGGTAGACCAGATGATTTATTGATTATGTCATTCTTAGATTCCTCTCTCTATTACACCTATAATAATAGTACAATTTTAGTATATAGTATTTATATAAATGCTTGCAGATGAATTTAATGGCATTTTTGAGAAATCTATTAAAAACATGCAGTAATAACAAAATGGTAAGTATAGGAGTTCTATTTCTTCTTCTTCTTTTTCTTCCCCCTGCCCAAACTTTTATTATGAACTTTAAAAATACACAGAAGAGATCAGATGGTAGCATATATGCTCATATACTTACCACCTTGATTAAATAATTGTTAACACTTTCCATCTTTGTTTTTATGAGACCCAAACACTTCATCATGAATCTCCTAAGAACAATCGTATTTTCTTATGCAACCACTATAGCATCATTTTGCCTAAGGAGAAAAAGAAACAAATAATTCTCTAATGCCATTTAATATCTAGGGCATTTTTAAACATAGCCTTTCACATTTACAATAAAGCATGATGATTTTATCCTTTGGATAAGGATTTGTACAAGATTAAAGTGAGGAGAACATGTTTTGCATTTATTTAGATAGAAAATAAGATTATTATAACTGTTGAT
The DNA here is from genome assembly GCF_017311325.1 of Ursus maritimus. Lineage (NCBI taxonomy): Eukaryota > Metazoa > Chordata > Mammalia > Carnivora > Ursidae > Ursus > Ursus maritimus. The sequence continues at coordinate 13,772,954 of NW_024423675.1, forward strand.
GGAAGAAAAACTAGCGTATCTTCTGAGAGAATAGCATATTACTCATAGCATTGATTTCTTTATTAAATTGAACATCTGTAAAATGCTGATTTTTACCTACTTTAAGGAAGGACCTATTACAGTCTCAGAAGTTAGATGTGACGTTGGTTGGCACATCCATCACAGGTTTATGAGTCATGCAATCCTCAGGAGTAGTTAAAATAGATCTAAATGAGAAAAGATTTGGATAGACTTCAGCAGTTAGCTAATATAAAACTTTTATTTCAAGTCTTGCTTAATATTGCTTTTTTGTGATGGGGAAAGTTTCCGTGTTTGGAGTTTTGTGTAAACAAGGGATTCCCTTGCCGTTTGTTCTTTCATAGCTACAAAACAAGGTGGGCAAATAGACCCGTGGAAAGGAAGGCTATTCTCCTCTGTTTCTTGTCTTCTTTCTTTATCAAGCCTGTTACAGAGTGATGGGAACTATTAACTTTTACAATAAGCTTAGAGAAAGAACTGCAGGCATTTTATTGCTTGAGATAGAGGTTATGTGAGATGTGGTGGCTCTTTCTGAGTTAAAACACACACAAAAACAAAACAACTAAACCAAACAAAAATAAAGCTGTGAAAATGATTATCATAGCTGATTTCTTTTTTTAATTTCAAAAAGCGGAAGGTAAGTATAAGAAAGCAGTGAAGTGTTGCTTGTATCCTACAGAGAATAGGGAATTTGATGATAATGAGAAAGTAGGCTTTAGGTTCTTGAAAATGTGAAATTGGGTGAATCTTGGTACAAGTCTCAGGAAAGCCCATAATTATAAGTTACTAAGATGCTGCTTTAGGGTCATATAGTTCTTCTGTGTTCTTTATTACTCTGGGATGTACTTTACCCACCAAACATGATTTGTGAACTTCTTAGGGTAGCAATTCTTTCTTCATGTACCACATGCTTATGAAATGCTACATACAATTCTGACACTTCATAATAAAATTAGTAAGTCTAGAAGCACTTTTTATAGGAGGTACATAGTGCAAAATGAGTATTATTTTTCTCAAGCTATATAGAGAAAAAGCCCTTTTCAAAATCATGTGAACAATTATTCTTTTGTGGGTTTATGAACAGGTGGACAAAATGCTTTGCCTTTCAATTTTTTATTGGCAATTTTTAAAGCCAAAGATACACTTTTAGGAAAAAAAATAGCTAATTTCTTCCTCAGAGAATCAAATTTATAGGCCCTTATTTTCTGCTTCACAAAGAAAATAGACAAATACGGGTTCTTTCAGTGTCCTGCCCATCTTCACATCAGCAGATCACAGATAATTGCCTCTTGCTTTAATGAATAAAGTGTCCTCCTCCCCAGGTTTACCTACCATTTCCTTTGTATTTGATCTCTTGCTCCTGGACCACCTGGCTTCATCAATAATACTTTCTTTTCTACCTGGTAACCTTTCTCTTTCTATCATTCTCTCCCTATCATATAAACATGCTGTCTTTCTCATCGTAAAAGAAAGAAATGCATAAACACCCTGAGATTTCATAGTATCCTCTAGCTACTTTCCTGTTTTCGGCCACCCCTTAATAATAGTCTAGCTTCACCATAAAACATATTTTATTCATTTTTTAAAAAAGTATAAAATTAATACAGATTCACTGTTAATAATTTAAAATATACAAACAGGGGTTGCCTGGGTGGCTCAGTTGGTTAAGCATCTGAGTCTTGATTTTGGCTAGGGTCATGATCTTGGGGTCATAATCTCAGGATCCTGAGATCAAGCCCCATGTCTGCCTCTGGGCTCTGGATGTGGAGACTGCTTAGGATTCTCTCCCTCTCCCTCTGTCCCTTACCCCTCTCACACTAAAAAATAAGTAAGCAAGTAAATAAATTAATTAATTATATTAAATGTACAAACAAATGAAAAGAAGAAAATTAATCAAATACCTATCATCTGAAATAAACCATACTTAATATTTTGTTATGCATAAGTACATATTGTAACTGCTTATAAAGCATTTTTGTCATCAAATAACTTCTATCGAATAATTTAAAAATGGCTGGATACATACTATTTTATTAATTAAATGTACCATAATTTATGTAAATAATTCTCTACCGTTGGATGGTTAGAGCATTTTTAATCATATTGTTCTTATGAACAAAGTGAACATCCTTGCAGCTAAATCACCCACATTTTTCTTCAGGTTACATCCTACAAGTAGAATTAGCAGACTTAAGTGTATGATGTTTTTAAAGCTTGATAGATTTAAAGAAAGGTTTTCAAGACAGTGTATCAATTTATATTTCTTTTCAACTGTGCTTTTTCTCACACACCTTAACAAATTTAATCTCTAAAAATTCTCTGTTTTAGTCTTTCCTTTCCTTTTTTTGAATATTTTAATATGTTTATTAGTTATTTGCATATATTACTTATAAATTAGCTATTCATATTCTTTGCCAATTTTTCTGTTGCAGTGATCATATTTTTTATTAATATTATTTATCTATTGAAGATACTAACCCTTTTTTAAAAATATTTTTATTTATTTATTTAAGAGAGAGAGAGAAAGCACAAGCAGGGGGAGGAGCAGAGGGAGAGAGAGAAGCAGACTTCCCCCTAGCAGGGAGCCAGCCCTGGGGCTCGATCCCAGGACCCTGAAGCTGAAGACAGATGCTTAACTGATTGAGCCACCCAGGCACCCCCGCCCTTTTGTTTTCTAATGTTATGTTTATATCTAGTTAATATACTTTTATATCTTATTTGTCTTTCTTTAATCATATCTATGTGTTTGATTATGGATTATTTTTCAAACATTCGAGTCACATTTAACAATATTGCCTTTATTTTTACTACTTGTGCTATCAAACTTAGGAAAGTCTTAGCACTTTTATGCAATTTTTTTAAAGTAAAATTTTATTAAAGGATGATCTAAATATACCAAAGTGCACAAATTATAGAGTAAAGCTTTAATAATACACATCCAAACACCTAGGTTAAAAAACAGAACATCACCAGCATCTCAGAAGCACATCATGTGCCCTTCCTACCCCACCACTATTTTTTGAAGTTTTTAAAAAATGAATTCATACAGCAGTATTTTTTTGTGTCTGACTTCTTTCACTCACTTTGTTTGTGAGATTCATCTTACGTTGTTGGGTGTGGTTATTGAATACATGATTTATGATGAACATGCATGCACTTTTTTTTGGGTGTATATCCTGGAGTAAAATTTTGGTCACAGGGTTTGTGCATTTTCAGTGTTAGAAGACTCTCATGCACAATTTTCAACATAGGTTGTACCAGCTTCTAGAGAGACCAGCAATGTATGAGACGTCTACTTGCTCCACATTTTCAACACTTGATACTACTTGTCTTTTTCATTGTAATCATTTGAGTGTATGAAAATTGTTTTGAACTGTAATTTTAATTTTTATTGTCCAGATTGCTATGAACTTTAACTCTTTTTCATATGTTTATTGTCCCTCTGAATTTTTTAGGGGGGAGTGATTGTTCAAGTTTTCTACCCACATTTCTATTGATTTGACTGCCATTTTCTGTTTATGAATATTTTAAAGAGATGAATCTGTCTTACACACACATACACACACACAGACACACACACACATAACACACATCCTCTGAATTTTTTCTTGAACTGGAAGTTTCTTAATTTTAATGTCTGATATATCATATTTCTACCTTATGGTTAATACTTTTTGTCTCTTTTTAAGAAATCTTTTCTAACATTATTGTTTAACTTTCACATTTAGCCATGTAATTGAAATGACTTTTTTAAGTGTGATTATTGAATTGATCCAGATATATTTATTGAAAATACAATTCTTTTTCTTTGGCACTATAACATTATTACTTACATGTCAGTGAATATATAGGTGAAAGTCTGTTTATGGTTTGTGTGTTCTGTTCTATTTATCCATTGGTTTTTGTTTTTTTTCATTTTTTGTTTTGTTTTGCTTTTTAAGAGAGAAAGAGCATGAGCAGGGGTCAAAGGGGCAGAGAGAGAGGGAAAGACCGGGCTCCATGCTCACCCAGGAGCCCTACGCCAGGCTTGATGCCACCACCCTATCATGACCTGAGCCAAAATCAAGAGTTGGACACAACTGACTGAACTACCCAGGCACCCCTCCATTAGGCTACTTTTATACTAATACCAAATTGAGTAATTTACAGTTGAATTAATTATTACAGTTCTTGAAATATGGTAGTGTAAGTCTTCCAGCTTTTATTTCTCTTAAGATTGCTCTTACTGTTTTAGGCCCTTTGCATTTCTGTATGTATTTTAGTGTGCTGTGGTTTTGATTGGGATTATACTAAACTATAGATCAATTTGTGGAGAATGAACATCTTTAAAATCTTGAGTTCTTTGTTTCATAAATTTAGTATATCCCTCTGTTTAGTTAGTTCTTATTTTCTCTTAATACTGTTTTATATTTTTCACCACAATATTTTGTACATCCTTTGTTATATTTCAAAGTATCTTAAGTTTTTTGATGCTATTGAAAATGATACTTATTTTTTTTTTTTACATTTTGGTTTGTTGTATGTAGAAATACCATTTATTTTTATACATTGATCTTATATGGATCATAGCAATGAAACCTCACTAAATTCACTCTTTTAATTCTAAAAATTTATCTGTATTATTTTTCTACATATACAATCATTTCATCTGAGAATAATCATAATTTTGTTTCTTCCTTTTCAAACCTTATTATAGTATAATTATTTATTTTAGTGTCATTACTCATTGCAGTAAAGAGGACCTTCATTGCAATGCTAAATAAAAGTGGTCATAGTGGACACACTTATTTCATTACCAGTCTTAAGAGGAAAGATTTCAACATTATATCAGTAAGTGTGATGTTTGATGTAGGTTATTTATGGATACTCTGTATCTGCTTACAAGTTCTCTTCTATTTCTAAATTGCTGAGTTTTGAATCATGATTTGAAGTTGAAATTTATCAATGATATTGTCATAACTGTCAAAAGGACTGTTCAGTTTTCTCCATTTTCTGTTAATATTTTAAATTATATAGCATTATTTTTAAATGTTAAGCAATCTTGAATTCCTAAAATAAACCCCACTTGCTTTTTTTTTTCTTTTTAAGTTTTTATTTAGATTTCAGTTAGTTAACATACAGTGTAGTTTTAGGTGTACAATATAGTGATTCAAAACTTACATACATCAGCTGGTGCTCATCACAACAAGTGCACTCCTTAATTCCCATCACCTGTCTCACCCATTCCCCTCACCTACCTGCCCTTTGGTAGCCATCAGTTTGTTCTCTGTAGTTAAGAGTCTGTTTCTTGGTTTTCCTCTCTCCCTCTTCTTTTGTCCCTTTGCTTGTTTGTTTTGTTTCATAAATTCCACATATGAATGACATCGTATGGTATTTGTCTTTCCTTGACTGACTTATTTCCCTTAACGTAGTAGTCTCTGGCTCTATCCATATCATTGCAAATGGCAAGATTTCATTCTTTTTTATGGTTATATTCCATTGTATACATACACCACATCTTTACCCATTCATCAGTCAGTGGACACTTGGGCTGTTTAAATAATTTGGCTATTATAGATAATGCTGCCATGAACGTGGGGGTGCATGTATCCCTTTGAATTAGTATTTTGTATTCTTTTGGTAAATACCTAATAGTGCAATTGCTGGATCCTAAGATAGTTCTATTTTTAACTTTTAGAGCAACCTCCATTCCCATTTGGTTTTGATGTATTTTTGTCTTTATATATTGCTAGATTCACTTTGCTGCATTTTATTCAGGATTTTTGCATCTATATGTTCATGAGGAGTTGATGTGTAACTTTTTTTTTTGTAAGTTCTATCTTCTTATTCTTGATTAGACCTGTTAAGATTTTATATATTTTAATAATATTTGAAATAACCAAAGTTTGGCTTTGTGTGTGTGTTTTCTATTGTATTTATTTACTATTTTATTTATTTCTGCTCTGATCTTTATTTTTTTTCTTCTATTTCCTTTGGATTTTATTTGTTCTTTTTTTTTCTTAGATATTTGAGATGGAATCTTAGATCATTGATTTTTAGTCCTCTATTTTTTTAAAATTTTTTATTATGTTATGTTAGTCACCATACAGTACATCATTAGTTTTTGATGTAGTGTTCCATGATTCATTGTTTATGTAGAACATCCAGTGCTCCATGCAATATGTGCCCTTCTTAATACCCATCACTGGACTAGCCCATCCCCCCACCCCTATTTTTTTAATTTTAATTTTGATTTTTAGTCTTAAATTTTCTTTTAAGCATGGACTTAGCTGTATTCTAAGTTTTAAGTGCCAAATTTTCAGTTTATTTTGTTCCCCAATTTTGTAATTTCCATTTTGACCTCATTCTTGACCCATGGATTACTTAGGCATATATTCTTTAATTTCTAAATTTGGGATTTCCAGGTTATCTTTTTATTATTTATTTCTAGTTTAATATTACTGTGGTGAGGGAACATACTCTGAATTATTTCAATTCTTTTAAATATGTTGAGATTTAATATATGGCCAAGCTTATGATCAATTTTGGGAAACATACACTTGAAAAAAGTATTTTGTCATTTTGAGGTACTGTGTTTCATCTTTGTTAATTAGGTCAAATATATTTATTTCGTCAAAAACAATTTTTTTAAAGATTTTATTTATTTATTTGGCAGAGAGAGAGACAGCCAGTGAGAGAGGGAACACAGGCAGGGGGAGTGGGAGAGAAAGAAGCAGGCTACCAGCAGAGGAGCCTGATGTGGGGCTCAATCCCAGGACCCCGGGACCATGCCCTGAGCTGAAGGCAGACACTTAATGACTGAGCCACCCAGGCGCCCCTATTTTGTCTAAATTTAACTGCTTTTTTTTTTTTTTTTTGGTCTGCTTCTTCTATGAGCTACCAAGAGTGGTGTTTTAATGTTTCCTACTATGATCTTTATCTCCTTCTAGTTCTATTGATATGTTGGAGGTTTGTTTTTTTTTTAATTAGTGTACGTAATCTGAATTTTTATCATTCTGGTGTATTGACTTCTTTATCATTATGACATACACCCTTGATTCTCTTCAAGTCTACTTTATCTAACATTGGAATAGATTCACCAACTTTCATTTGGCTAGTGTGGTTTTAGAACAAATCTTTGCCCATTCTTTTTCCTTATTTTTCACTAGTGCTCTCACAGGTAGCTTACCGTTTTGTGCCTTTTTATCCTATTGGGTGATTTAAAGTTTAAACTTTACATGTGAATCTATTTCGTTTATTCTTAATGTAATTACTGATACCTTTGTTTTAGATCACTTACCCCATCTTACTAATTCTTTTAGTGTTTTCTCTATTTATTTTACTTACGTTTCTTATTCTTTTTGGACAAATATTTTTATTATTTTGTAACTTTTCCTGTGTTAAATTTTTGATCATATGTTTTTCATTATTTTAGTCTTTATCTTAGAAATTTAAATGTGGATTGTTGCATTATTACAGTCTAAAATAATGATCTTTACCTTTGTCCCAATATTGCTAGAACATTAACATTCTTTAATTTTATTCATGCTTTTCTCAACTTTTGTGTTATTAGAATGTGGTTTGATTTAAATACATTACAAACTTCATAAGATTTTACTGTTCTTGCTTCAATTGGTTAAAATTTATTGATATTCACCCATGTATTTACCCTTTCTTTATATTTCATACATTTAAGCAGTGTAGTGGTTCCCTCTGGAATCATTTTTCCTCTGCCTAAAGAACTCATTTGTTTAAATTCGTTTTAGTGGAGGTTTATTCATGATCAAATTCTCTCAATTTTGTTATTTTCATTGTTATGATTAAACATCCTTGGCAAAAGATATTTGTGTCTCTTCTCTCTCTCTCTCTCTCTCTATATATATATATAGTGAGATAAAAATGAAACTGTATGTTTTAATAAGTAATTTTTATTTCTTTTTTTTTTTAAGATTTTATTTATTTATTTATTTGACAGAGATAGAGACAGCCAGCGAGAGAGGGAACACAAGCAGGGGGAGTGGGAGAGGAAGAAGCAGGCTCATATCGGAGGAGCCTGATGTGGGGCTCGATCCCATAACGCCGGGATCACGCCCTGAGCCGAAGGCAGATGCTTAACTGCTGTGCCACCCAGGCACCTCAGTAATTTTTATTTCTAATTACATTTATTAAAATTTCCAGAATAGTAGTAAAAGTGGATATTGTAGATGTTCTTATCTTTTTCCTGACATTACTGGGACTTCCTTTCTATTTTGCTCTTAATTATAACATTTACTATTAATGTGTGATTTTTATCTTAGTAAAATTTCATTGACTCCATTATTTTTTCCTAAAAATATTTTCTTAATCAAGAATAATTAATGATACCTATCAGGTGTCTTTATACCATCTAATATGGTGATTGTACTTTTTTCTTTGATCAATTACTATGTTAGATGTTACCAAACTTTCCAAAATTTTAAATAGAATTACAAAAGCTTGGTTTGTTTCCCACATAAGTTTAAGGCACCCACCCAATATTTTTTGGAAAGTAATTCTTTACTAAAATCTTTTACCTCCCTGTCTATACTTGCCCTCCACAAATCAGTAGTAGTGATCTCTCTTTTTCTTTTTCTTTCTTTCTCTTTCTCTTTCTTTCTTTCTTTTGTTCTTTTTTTTTTTTTTTTTTTTTCTTTTCCTCG